>NW_024962334.1:33932555-34104337 GCF_019238085.1 Lagopus leucura | reverse complement strand
GAGAAGAGAAGAGAAGAGAAGAGAAGAGAAGAGAAGAGAAGAGAAGAATAAAGGAAAGGCATGTGTGTTAGGGAGCAACATGTTCTCTCAAGGCTTAATATGCAGTATTCTCAGAACCTTTTTCTGGACTCAATTCAAATATGCTACATGTGGTGGTAAGTCAAAGAGGCTGAGAAAGTTTTTCCTGATAAAAGACTTAATGGCAGAGAGTTTAGCCACACAGATTCAAAAAAATATATGTAGCAACTGCATCTGACAAGAAATTGTAAAATATGCATTCTTCCAAAGGAATGATAGAATTCTTGGCCAGAGTTGGTAGCAGTCATTGTACTACAGAGTGAGTTTCTCACTTACTACAGAGACATGGAATCCTTTCAGCACAACTTAGCAATATTATATTACTCTTGATTAACCCAACTTAAAAAAAGAATAAAAGATAAACTATGGTATGACTAAGAAGTGTTCTCCAATTATGTCTCTCTTAACTATTCCACAACTGATCATAAAGAACATAGACTGTGAAGATGTGCTAAATGGGTTTAAAAGCAAAAAAAAAACAAAAAACAAAACAAAACAAACAAAAAAAAAAAAACAAAAAAAAACCAACCAACCAAACAAACAAAAAAAACAACCTCAAATAAACAAATATAATTCTCCAAACACATGAATGAGATGCAAACTGGAGGGCAAATTGCCTACTGATGTTTGAGACCTTACAGGCAGAAGTCCTATATTCTGCTTAGACTTCATTTGCCTGCGGGGTGCAGGGTGGAGGAGATTGCATGCTACTCTCTGAACAACCTTCTCCAAGCACTGGATTCCCCTCAGCCAGCACCAGGCTCCCATGACAGCTGCTGTGCCACTACAACATGGAACTATTCGCGCTGGGCAAATCATTGCCACTGCACTGATAACAAGGGCATCATTGTTAAAGAATCTTACGTAGCAAGTAACTTACAATGCCAACATCGTAAGTAAGAGAGAAAATCCAAGAATCTCTTAAATTTTAGAAATCCAGGGAATATGAGCATATGAGTGTTGATGGTGGGGACAAGATAAGAGACATTCAAGTATGTATACTAAGATTTTTCATTAGTTTCCATTGGATACTTTGGAAGGGCAGTACTGTTCTATTTAAACAGAACAATAGATCATTTTTCTCCCTGTGATAAATGCATCATTTACAATTGTTGAAGTAAAATGCGATTTTTACGAATAGGCCATTTATGCAAACACAGTACAAATTAAATGTAGCCTTCCGGCAACAACTGGATAAACTCCAGTTCCAAACCACAAAGACAAAACAGTCTGTTGCTAATGGTTTTCCATGCATTTATAATGTCACCGAACCACAAACCTGAAAAATTCTGTCTGACCTTTAATTAAACTATTCTAATTTAAAAAATAAAAAAATATGGATTTTCTAAGGACAAAACCCCATTGCCAAATATGTGAGATTTCCAATGGACAAAATGCATTTCTGCTTGAAGCTTGGTCTGCATTACATTTCAAGACCACAATTTGGAAGGGCTGTTATTTTGCAGAATGGCTGAGTCAAAAGAGAGCATCAGTCACCCTCCCTAAAGACACTGCATAAAACCAATGGAAGCTATATAGTTTCCTCAAGTCTTGACATGCTCGTGGGGAATTACAACTATGTGCTCTTTCTCTGGAATTTCCTATTCCCAAAAGAAATTAGGAAATGAGGGACCCCATCCCTAATTCAGGGAAAATATTGCTCTTTTCCCCCCTCTTTGAACAATGCATTTATTTTAATTCTAAAGCAAATAGGTGAAGATTCATAGTTAAAATACATGAAACTGGTCCATCTAGGAGTCACTCTCTCCTTTTACCAGAGTCATTCTAAAATGCTATGGTGTTGCATGTGATGCAGAATTAAGAAATAGCTATCTCTGTATAAACAGTCTGGCAGGAAAAAATGAAACACACCCAAACACCAAATGACACCAGCAGTGCAGCAGAACACTGACTTCTGCACCCAGAGGCAAAAGAGGCCTCCTTGATACTATACAGCCAACTTTGGATCACCTAAAGAAGATCCAGACATGCCCACATGGGAGAAATATAATCAAGGCTATTGCTGCAACCCACAGAAAGATCTTATTATGAATGAAATTTGATGATAGTTGGATCTGACTCCAAACCTGAAGCATGGCCTCATTTGGAACTTTCCAAAATATTTCTTAACTTTCTATATTCCTTTCCAAATTCGACACCGCATCGATGCCTTCATCAGAAGTCTGGTGACCTCAAGTGTATTTAAAGAGGGAAAACATCTATTTCTTCCTTTGCTCCTAGACTGTAGAGGAGTTTTTATTTTTTTCTAACTGTGGGCATGCCTGGGGATATATATAGCACACAATGATAGGAAATGAATTCAAGAAGAACTTAGCAACTTCCACATGCAGCAAAGGCTGCTATCTCCACATCCCAGGTACAGGTTCCTGTGACAAGCCCCATCTCCAGTTTCCCTTGCTGACTCCATGAATGTACTTCAGAGATGTGAGGCATCAGAGCGAATAACCTACATGAGGGGAAAAACAGGATGTGGAAGAAAATTCCACAGAAGATTAACAAACCATGGATGGGACTTATAAGAATTAAAGAGCTGTGGAGCACTGAACACTCAACTAATGTGCTCTGAGCAACCTCTGGTGGCCAGTAAGTAGGATCCTGCACCTCCTACTAAACTAAGTCACGCAGGGCCTGTGCCTTCTATCCCAGACATGGGATTAGCTAGTTTGAATGAACCACACTTGATCAGCTTCACCAGCATGACGTGAGTTCCAGTGAGCTGGGCGATGGCAGGGGTTTTTGCTGTCTGCCACCAAAGGCCCTCAGAGCAGAGCAGAGCAGAGTGGAGGAAAGAGGAATATAAGTGGTACCAACTCTTGGGCTAATGTGAAAGAAACCTGTAACTACAGGCAGGTGGAAAGTTGATATGGAGAAAATCAACAATAGAGCCTAAGTAATTTCTTCTGGAGAAAAGCAGAAAAAGTTAAAGGCCAAGAAAAAGAGTGGAAGACTTAGCTTGAGCCACCACATCCAGTTAATGAATGTTTGCACAACTTCACTAACAGTAGGTGCGAGCAGGATGGGATGCTACATGAAGAAAAAACGATTTCAGGAGCCAGTATCTGCAATAATGAGAAAAGTACCATGGAGAAATGAAACAGCTGCCAAACATGTTGCTTTTGAACTTTAAGCCTAAATAGAGTGAGCCGTTGCCCTGGGAAAAGGTGTAGAAAGCTAAAAGTCATCAGAGGAAAGCAAAGATGCAAGGAATGTGGGGAATGTCATCAAACTGAGTCCTGAGAAATGACTGGTGAACAGTGCTGTAAGGTAGTACTCAAAGGGTTAGCATGCAGTAACTTAGGGAGGACAAGGATTAATATCTCGAGGCTGACTGACTGTGCTGGTCATTATTCCAGGCCCTTCAAAACAAAGGTAAATGAAAGGTATGCCTGCCTTGTGGGATCTGCTTGCTAAGCAGATCAAAGGAAAGTATTCAGCACTTTAAGCAGGATCAGGCCTGTTGAACACTGAAATGTTAAGTCTCCAAAGGAAAAAGCAGATGCTGGAGACACTTGTGTTGATGATTTAGTAGGAGACATCTGTCCCTCTGAGTCAGCCTGAAATAATGTCACAGAATGGTGTTGGGAGTGCAGTGTGCTCCCACAGCAGGAATGCAGCCCTGCAATTCTTGCTGACAGTGCTGATACAATTCGAAGTGCCTTTCACTGAGGTACTGGCAGTGCTGCAAAAGTGGACATATCGAGGAGAATGCTATGCTTCTCTTTTTTTCCCAGCCCATGTAACAGTCACTTGATTTATGTTCCTGATGGATTTCGAAAAGGTAGTCTTTACAAAGGAAGAATACATTAAACACACTACATTTATCATGGGTCGCCCAGGAAGATGACATTGCTGCCAGGACAAGAAGTGGCTAAAATAAGAGATATGCACAGAGGTTTGGTATGAAGCAAAGTCAGGTTAGCCAGGACATTACAGTGCCAATTAGTGTTTCCTAGGCTTACATCTCTGGGTGAGATCCTGCAGAGACATGCAATCAGCTGACACTGGAGGTAAATGATAAAGCACAACAGGCTAGAGATGAGTGTGTAGATGATGATACATGACAAAATGAGATGCTGACTCAGAGGTCTTCTTAAACAGCTTGAGAATGAGGAAAGGAAATGAAGATCAACTGCTTATTTCCTGTGCACAATGGTTTTGTAGGGAAGATACAAGAAAGTGTTATTGTTCAACAGTGATGGGATGGGAAAACTCAGTTGATTCAGGCAACAGGCATTTTTCTGACAGAAATTTTAATGCACAGATACCTGGCTTTTTTGCCAGGGAAAGAGTGAAGTCTTTTATCACATGAAAATACGGAGACAATGTACAGGGTTAACTACAAGCAACCTGCAGGAAACAGGCATGCAACTGCTGAAAAAGTGGAGATGGCCAGAAGGGTCCAAAAAGGAAGCAGAGAAACAAAAAGACCAGTCAAATGTAAACACGGAATGCAGTCAGAGGGAGGAGAATAAAGCAAGAGGGCCCCAGAAAGGTTAGGACTACTTGTTTTTCAGGATTTACAGCATCCCTCACAGTGAGTTGTTTGGCTCTCACTCATTGAACATGATAGCTGAAAATGTTTGTTACCTTGGCAAACTGTATTTTTGAAAATTCCTAAACAACAAAAAAAGTTAAAAGAATCTCCTTTCTGCTGTCATTTTTATCTTTTTTTTTCCCCTCGGCCTTTGTAAAAAAATTACTGAAAAATTGTGCTTCATTCAATTTTAGGGAGGACTAAAGCTGAAATAATACAATTTTATAAAATATTTAATAAAAATTCAAATCAAACAACTAGAAAAGGAGAACTTTTAAAATATCTCAAAGGAATCCAAATCATATTCCAAATCATAATTTGTAGGGAAATAAAATAGTTGCACCTGTAAAATTAATAACTGTTTGGTCATCAAGGAGTACAGAAGATCTCTAGAGTCACACAGCCTTCCCTTTTCTGTTGTCACTCTGCCTATGTGGAGATACCATATCACAGCTCCATATTTTTGCACTGCCTGAGCAGAAATACAGTATTGTATCTGTACTCCACATTGTATGGCTACTATGACAGAAAAAAAATCATTTCTTTTTCACATGAAGTAACTTAATAGCTTTGGGGCTTTTTTGGGTTGTTTGTTGTTGTTTTTTTAAGCAAGGTCCTTCAGGGTAGGTCCTTCATGTTGCAGTCTTGGTTCTATAATTGAATTTTGCTTTAAGATATGTATGTAATTAAGAATATGAGAAGTCCACAAGAGTATTTTCTTAAACAAAATTGGACTTGAACTTATTTGGTTGATCTTCAATAATCTGTAAGACTGTGCTCTAATATCTCATCAGCCCCTTCCCTTCCCTTCCTTCTTCTATATAAAAGTAACCAAGACAATAAATGAATAAATAATTTTAGTATTTATGATGTGTTTGATCCCTTCTACAGTTATTCAAGTATCACTATGAAGTGAAACAGGAAAAAAAACGTTTGGTGCAGGCAAGAAAAAAAATGTCAATTTGGTTGAGTTTCTCTGAGGTAATATTAACCTGATATGAACCTGTGGATCTGAACTAGCATCTTTTCTTGTGTGTGTGTGTGTGTGTGTGTGTGTGTGTGTCAAAATTCTGCAAGTTAAAAGCTTAATTGTACAGACACGGAAAACTAAAGAAACAGTAATAGAAAATCTCAAAGCTTGTTGCATGATGCATACAAGTCTGCAACCAGGTACCTCAATAAAGAAAACACTGTGTCACCCATTAATTCCAGTAAGATTTTAAGGGAAACAACCAACTTTAAGGTAATAGTCAGATTAGGCATTTTAAATCACACAGAAACAAGGGCTGCTCCAAAAGTAATGCCTCTTACTTTAACTACATCGGCCCATATCAGAGGAAAATGTTGGTGGTATGGCAGTAGAGGTTGAACCTTCTACCAATATTCCATTACGTTTTTTGCCATGTGACAGATGGCAGCAGAGGGGAGGCTTGACAGAACGGAGTGTGACATGAAAGTGCAGATGAAGCAAAGGTGTGCATAAAATGGCACCCACTGATACTCACTGATGCTTATTGAATGTTTATGGAGGCCCGACAGTGGACGTGAGCACAGTGAGGAGGTGGTACTGCATTTCAACAGTGGCAACAGTGATGTGAAAGACAAGCCACACTCAAGTGGCCAGCTGTCACACTACAAAATGAAGAGCATCTCAAGCAGCTCATCCACACTAATTATAACCAGGGAACTGTGTATGGAGCTGAATAGTGGTTCCAATGCATTGGAAATGACAGTGGCAATGCTGGAGTACAGTTTGCACCAGATAGGTCCCACAAATACGCAAGCAGAAATAGAAAGAACATAATTTGCAAGTTTGTCAGGACCTATTGAATCAGTATGAAGCTGGGATTGGAGCTTGATGATCCTTGAGGCTCTCAACCCAAACTGTTCTATGATTTTTTGAGGCTGGAGGTGGCAGTTTCCAGGATCGTATCATTACTGGTGATGAGATGTGGTGTCAGCACCCTGAGCTGGAGTCAAAACAGCAGTCCATGGAGAGGCGACATGTGAATTTCCTGTTGAAGGAAAAGTTCAAGACGTTGCCCTCAGTGGCCAAAGAAATGTGCACTGTCTTTTGGGATAGAAAAGAGGTGATCATTCCGGACTTCCTGAAATCCAGACAAACCACCAGCTCTGACTAACACTGTCTAAGCTGAAGGCTCAAACTTGCAGAGTCAGGCCAGACAACAAGACGTCCTTTCTCTTGCAACACAAGAATGCCTGGTCCCATACCAGTTTGAAGACAGTGGAGCACATTACCAATCTTGGTTGGACTGTCCTATCACACCCAGAGTACAGTCTGGATTTTGTGCTTCCTAAATTCCATCCATTTGGGCCAATGAAGGATGGACTGCAGGGACAACGTTTTCCTAGTAATGATGACATCTACATGGCAGCTGTGAAACAGTGGGTCACCTCCATGGGTGCAGATTTTTATATGTGCAGCATGTAGTCTTTTGTTCATTGCTGGGAAAAATGCATAGCTAATGGTGGTGACTATGCTGAAAAATATCATTTTGTAGAGGAATATTTGCTCTATTAAATAATATTGTTGTGCTTTTTGTATCTGTTGTAGTTTCCATGGAAATAAATAGAAGTCATTACTTTTAGAGCTATCTATATATCTATATAGCTCAAGTATCTGGCAGTTTAAACATGGATTCAGACACTAAACTTTACTAAGTTAAATGACAAGAATGTTCTCTATATTTCTTATTGTAACTACTTCACTTTTGAGACACAGTATTTTTGTTTCCAATAGTCTGTCTCCCCTATTACTCATTCACTTCTCTCTACCACTATCATCTCTTCTTGGAATCACAATACATCAGTGAAGATAAATAACAAAATGTGATTATGAATCTTTATAAAAGGATTAAGAAACAACGATGACCTAAGAATGAAAATAATTGCACGAGCTGTCTTCAGAATTTTGAAACATAAGAAAGAATAATAGAAAAAGTATGATGTGTAAAGAATACAGTTTTTTCTTCTCATTTTTCTGTGGCATTTTCCTCTCAACTTCACTTGAACTCACTGATGTGGTTATTCGTCCAACAATCACTATCGAAAAGCGCAGTATGGTGTATGCAATGACAACTGATGGCTTACAGAGAAAAACATCTGAAATGCTGAAAAAAGTGCATGGCCTTGTCTTCTTCCATTGCTCAGATTGAATGGTAATGTTTCTTTTATGAATTCTTCCTTTTTAAACTTCATTTTGGCTTCACTATTGATTAAATGTAACTGATTTTCTAAGCAGTAATCAGTTCATCCTATTAAACCTTATAAAAGATACACGAAGTAAACAAGGTTGCAGGAGTTGCTCTTCCCTCCTCACCCAAAAGAAGAAGATACGGGAAAGCATGATAAAAATTGTGGTTTTACACAGATTATGTTTTATCTTTCTGTTGGATTCCTTCATAAGATATAACAGCATCAGGTTTTCCAACAACTCTAAATTATGGGTACTGCAGGTATCTGCCAACAACTACCATTTTAACTACTGACCTTGAAATTTTAGGCAAGAGCTCGTGAAGTATAATACCTACCTGCACCATGATGCTACAAAACTATACCCAGTAGACTGCATTTGTGCTCACTCTTACGGAAAGCCAGAAACTAATTCATTTGTGCACGTCAATGGATCTAAGCTCTTTTAAGCAAATAGGTTGTAGTGGAGAAATGATTTGGAGAGCACTCATCAAGGGTGATCTTGCTAAGATAAATCAACGCAAAACTGTAGTGGCAAAACTATTCGCTGTCAGGTGTTCTTTTATTAATTATTTCCTCATATACTAAAGCACTTTCAAAACCTTCCACTGACCAGAATTCCCTTGACCACAGAGAAATGTGTCAGTTGTTTTGCTTAAGTACTGTATGCAATTCACAGCAGCAATCTTCCAAACATGCTCTAATTCTCTCCCACACCCCAAAATTCCAGATCCTTTTCAGTTTAAGCAGGTCTGGAAAGATATTCAGTCTCAGTTTTTCACGTTACCAAGAGTTACCAAGCTTTGGTTCCCATTTCAGTCCTTAATAAAATCCCATTTCTTGCCCTTGGCCCACCATATAAAATGAAGTTCACAATACCTATCAAGCTTACAAGATTTCAGAAATAATTAACCCACAAACAGTTTCGAGCACACTGCAGGGAAAACTTACTTTAGAAAAGTATCATTTTTGCGTACCACGTTAAATTTGCTCTTAACCTTCTTCAAGGGTCACAGGAGTCTCAGCACAGTAGTGAGGTTCTGTCTCCTAAATTTTTTCTTAAAACATCTAAAATTTTGGACAATATCAAATATAAAAAGCCTGCCCATCTCATCATTAACTGAATTTATTCTCGTCCACCTTTTTCTTAAACACTCAGCTGTCATCTATACAATTACAAGAGAGATATAAGTTCAAAAATGCCTTTGTGCAGCATATACCGGTTCACACTTAAATAGCATATAGAGTAATTAGAGTGGAATCTAGCTGAATAAGTCAGTCTCATCATCTTGTAGCATCAGCTACCTCATATCAGTCAGATAGATACGAAGTACGGATAATTCTATATATAAACAATGACAGTCTGCAAGGTCCTAAGTAAATTTGGTTTTAATACAATCAGATATCACTGCTATGATATAAGGGACTAATTAATGTCAGCCAACATTGCTTTATGGAAAATTATCTTGACATCGCTATTGTAAAATTACTCTGCACATTTTGATTGATAAGGAAACTTAAATATTAATTTCAGTTTCAGATTTATAGAGAGAGAGACAAATTCACATATTGTATGCCATTCTCACTGCAACATGTTTCATTACATATTGGAAAAAATACTTCCCAAAATTATCCATTCACGTTTAAGGGATACAACAAAAAAACAATAATAAACAAACCAAAACGTCAGCTCATTCATCAGAAATGGCAGTTCAAGTCAATCCCATTTGGAAACAATACATGGATGCTACTTGCTTTACAAGACTTACAGAACAGGGTACAGAGCTCAAGTTGGATTTCAAGTTGACGTCATTACTGTTCACAAGCCAACACAGGGCTTTAAAACTGAAAAGAATCTACAGCATATAAAATGGTTTCCAACTTGTAAGGGGTCCAGGCCCTGCGCCAGTGGATAATAATTTGCAATACAGTTTAAGGTCTTTCGGAGGAAAAAGTGGGGGAGGAAATACAATATGCTCATGTAGAAAGGAATGTGCAATTCCATACCCTCATGTGCTATGAAGAGAAACAGTTTTCTAAAATCTTGTTTTCTTATATTGTTTGTGTCTTCTCTTCAGATGCTTAAGCCTTTCTCATGCTGGGTTCCTTACTTTTTAGTATCTCTGTTCATTGAAAATCTTTCTTTATAATTACAACTTTTAGCACCACTCATAATTGAAAAATCATCAAAAATAAAGAGAAAGTAAACCTAAAAGATGATAATAGGTATAGCTTATGAATGTTTGAGGTAGATACAGTGAAAAAATATGTATGGTTGAATTTCCATAACATTTTCTCATTGCTTATTTACTTTTTGTACATACACATTAGTATTCCTAAAGCTGCAGAGAATACACCAAATTAAAAAAATTAAAGGTAAAACATTCAAAATGAGGTAACCTTTAGTACACAAAACCAGATGAGCAGTACATAATTTCTTCTACTCTTGCATGAGCATTCAATGAAATCACACTCCTCCATGGTTATCCTCCCCTAAATTCAGCAAAAGACAGTGCTATCTGTTCAAGCAAAAAAGATATACGCAATATTTGAAAAAGCTGCATCTCAGTCCTTTCTAACTGCATGGCACCAGTCTTTGCTAGTCAATAAATACTGTAGCCAGAAGATAAAGTAGGTTTGCATTTGAACATTTGCCTGGTTACTGAAATTATGCAAGCACATGAGTCTTGTAATTTAAAGATACACGCATAAAAAGAGTCTTGACTCTGCAGAAGTTCATGGATTTCTAATTTTTCTTTTTTGCTACAGAGTTTACAAGAGGGCCAGGATTTCATCCCTACAGTGCTGTCCTCTTTGAGCATCTCTAAACCTTAAAAAGGGATTTAAAAGATTCAAAGAGAAAAAAATGGATCCCAATATACTGCTCTTTCAGGAAGATTTTGAGAATAATTCATCTTCCAATAGATGCTTCTGTAGGAAATGACTTTAAAGTAAAATATACTGGCAGTGGTAGTGGTCTTTGTTGTCTATCTGAACATGGGTGAAGGTGCCTTACTTCGTGAAAATGTGTGTTGATGTCTTTGCAGTTATACCATGTTAAGTTTTACCTCCTGAAGCAAAAAAATATTCCTGATTTGGCCATGAAACAACACCCCTTTTCTTTTTGGTTCTCATAATTCACTTGCCATTTGTGTTGGATAGACACACATTCTTATCATCTAAACAGCGAAACGCATATTGTGTTTCCAAACATCAAGACTTCACATTCTCTGATGCAACTGGGAGATCAAACATTGTGCACTGTAGAAGTGCATTTTTTTTTCTCAAAGGATTACCTTCTTATTTGAAGCTTGTAGCAATTCTGATTGAGAGAATTATGACTCTGAGATACTTCTATTACTACACTATACACTATAGTATAGTGTAGCCTTGCTACACTACTCTACTTGCCTTTCACAACATAAATTGATGACTTGGCTGTAACTGAACGTAATATCCAGGCTGATTGTGTGGGAAATACGCTACCATCCACACAGAAAGGAGAGGGAAAGATATTTAATCTTGCAGGTAACAGTGTATGACAAGTATTTCATATTACAAGATCTTTCAGTAGATTCCTGCAGAAGACAGAAACAGGTAGATAAGGACCTGTTGGAGTACATTCAGAGGAGGGCCACAGAAATGTTCCCAAGGGATGGAACTCCTTCCCTATGAGGACAGGCTGAGAGAGCTGGGGCTGTGCAGCCTGGAGAAGAGAAGGCTCTGGGGAGAGCTGAGAGCAGCCTGTCAGTATCTACAGGGGGCTGTAAGAAAGAAGGGGAAAGACTCTTTTGCAGAGTTTGCTGTGATAGAACGAGGGGAAATGGTTTCAAAATAAAAGAAGGGAGATTTAGGTTGGATGTAAGGAAATGTATTTTTACAATAAGAGTGGTGGGGCACTGGCACAGGTTGCCCAGAGAGGTGGCAGAAGGCCCATGCTTCGAGACACTCAAAGTCAGGCTGGATAGGGCTCTGAGCACCTGATTTAGTGTAGGTATCCCTGTTCTTTGTCAGGGAGTTGGACTATGTGACCTCTCATCTCCCTTCCAACTCAAACAATTCTATGATTCTATGAACTTCTAAATTTTTTAAAATCCTAGAAATTCTGGACAAAAGTAATTTGAAATTGAAGAGATAATCTAATCTGAGCAACTGAAGAGGGAATACTTAAATCCTTATGAAGACAGTGAAATATTCCAGACATCTATTAACGTTGATTGTGTTACCCTAACATCCATTTAACCTTCTTAAACAAATCTCCATTGTCAGTCATTTTCTCTAGTTATTGAAATTCCCAGAAGCATCATTATTCCTCCATTTCTAAAAATCACACAGAAACCCCAATCTGCCTATGAAAGTGGATTAGAGAAAATTCTATGAAAGCGGATGTTAAAGGGAGTTCACTGAAGGTTAGGTAGTATTAGAAAGCCAAGTGGAAAAAAAAAATCCAGTGGATGATCATACCTGCTTTAACATGGATTGACTTGCTTTCTGTTCTGCTTATCTCAGGAACTTAATAAGTGGCTACTAATTTTGATAGCATCCAATACGGCAATGACACAATAAGCACTGCTGAAAGATACATTTATGTCTTGTTCTCCTCAGGGAACACTGAATTCTAAAAAGAACTAATCATTTGATTATTTCAGAAGCTAGTAATAAATAATTTCATGTTACATCTATATCTCTGATAGAGCTCTAATAGGAGAAGACAACAAAGCATAGCAAAAATAGCCAGTAGCAACAATACTTAATTGCCTCTTCTAATTCACTGATGTAATTCAAGAAATCTATTATTCAATGTACCCCTCTGGGATGCGAATGGATGGACTGTTTGTTGTTGTTAAAAATGACCACTTAGATTCTTTCCTAACATCTAGTATCTTTTTTTTTTAGAAAATTCATTTAAATCTATTTGTCTGAAAAAGGGTGAGCTTTTAGGAAAATTTTCATGGAGAAATTTTAAGCAATTTTATCTAAGGCAACTTTTGCATAGAAGGAGAACTGATATTGTTCTATCAAGAGCAATGAGACAAAAGCATGCAACTAAATAATATGGAGTAAAAATAGTAAGCGAAGAACATCTAGAAAAGTGTTTCTAAATTAGTTATATACTCTTCTGCTTTTTTTTATGTGCCTAGAAATCAAATTAAAATGAAAAAAATATTTTATGTGGCCTAAAAGCACAAAAAAAAAAAAAAAAAAAAAAAAAAAATCACCCCCAAAACATCCTTAAAAGCATTTTGTAGACATTACACTCTCACATCACAAACTCCTTCAACCTAGTTAGCAGAGACTGCAAGTCTTGTTTACACAAAACATTTAATAGAAACTTGGAATAAAATGTTTTCTGAAAGCGGGTAACTTTAAACTCCCTTTATGCCTTAGTAAATATTAAACAAATAATGATAATGTGCAATCCAGAACAAATCCTTGGTACACAGCATTTAAAATGGAGCAAAACCCCCAAACAGTACTTACCCTTTGAAAAAATCTCCTCTGGAGTTACTGTGATAGATAGCAGATTATTAAAGCCTGCATCAGCAGCAACTGTATTTGTTGTGTTTGAACTGAGAAAGATGTGTTACAAACATGGTCCAAGTAGCAGGGCAAAAAGTTTGCGTACTCCTGGTATTTTAAGCAAACAAACAAAGCCCTACCAACTGCTAACCTTCACAAGGTGAGCCAACCGCTTTCCAGATGAGCCTCCAAACTCCAGACCACACATCAGGAGATGGGATACGCCTGATTTCAGCTGCAGAGATGTCAAAAGCAAGTAGCTGCCAGCCACTTTGAACTAAAAGCTGAGCTCATAAAACCCATCTTGTGGCTCTGATAAGTTAAGGTAGCTGCGGGGCTCTCCCAAATTGCTCCATGCTGGGCAGTCTGAAGGAGGCCATCAGCAATGCAAGAATCTCTGAAACACAGCTCCTGAAAGCACCCTTCACTTGCTTTCATGGGATTTGTCTATGCAGCAACACATCCTTAAACCAGGATGTTCTCTGCACCAAGGGAAATCAGCAGGGAACAGTTTTTTTCCAGATCTCCAACCACTTGACTCATTATCAAAGCAAGGCAGATCATTAGGAGAAGCAAGGAGCTCTACTCCACTGCATACCAGTCTTTTACTCAAGGCCCTTGTGATGGCATTGCATGGATTGCACTCGTGTGCACTGCACACATCAAATACTGCAACCACTTACATGGGAAAAAAATAAATGGAAATATATGGAATAGAGGTAACTTCTAATTTACAGCAGGAAGTCATTTGTATGTTAAGAATCAGTCTGTCCCTTAGAGTGCCATCAAACCCTCCATGGGCCATAGCTCAGAACAGCTGATCCAGACCATACTTAGCCTTCACAGAGATCTTAAAAATTGTCTGATATTTTTTGAGTGTTTTTAATATTTTCTTTTCTGAATAAAATAGTATTTTAATAGTGCAATCGCAATATATTACAGCACTGGAGAAATTCATTTTCAGGTAAGATAAAGTCCATCTCCTCCATTGTCATACACTGTTCCATTAAAACTGATGGCAGCACAAAGAAAGGAAAAACAAAGTCTCCAACTCGACAGTTTCTGCAGTAACAGTCTAAACATAAAAATCTTTATGGTGGATATGGAATAGCAGGATACAAGAGGGCAACCCTTTCTTAGAGCAGCATAACTTACAGGGACAATTTTCTTTGCCAGAAAGGGGTCTTCCGCTTCTTCATCATGGGAAAAGAAATAGCAATAAAAGTTAACTGATAAAGACCTGCAGAAAATGCTTTCAAATTGCAGCAAGTACAGTCACAACTACCACCTCAAAGTGCTGCATTCCTAATGCCTGAATCTACTATTTCACAACATCCTGTATTAACAGTAAAACACAATTCCAAACTGTATCTTTCCATTTTGTGTGTATTCACTCTGGATCAGGCTTAATTCATTAGAAGTAAGAAAGTGCCTAGAGGCAATTTAGATTTCCTCTGTCTATTGAAAATACAGAAACCTCACAAGAACCCTTTTACTAGTGTGCTGCTGGGAAAAAAAAAAAAAAAAGGTATGAGGGATAAAATCCTTCAAGAGCTCCTTACAGTTGAAAATTGGCCAATTCAAAGAATAATTTCTAAAGCAACAGACTGTGCTTTATCTCTTTTCCAATTACTATTTTCTTGTTAATAAATATGACCTTCAGAGCAAGTACCACAGCATTCTTATGGCACTGGTGGTTGCAAAGAAAGGCATTTTAGTAAACTTACTGCAAAAGAAATGCATTTCAGCACTAAAGTCTAAAATGTTGCCAACTATATTTCAGGCCATCATTCCATTACTTGATTTTCTTATTTTAAATGGAATGCTTCAGAAAAGCACACAAAAATGCTTTCTGTGAAGTACACGTTTTGCTGGAAGGAAAAAGTCAACCATTCATACAGTTGACTTCAGGGGCATGAAGCTTATGTAAAATATAAAGCAGTAACGTCGTATTTCTGTGAACTGCAAACAAAGGCTTGGAACTCTGCAAATAAGTAGCTCTAACCGTCTGGCTTCTAAAACAAGAATCCTCCAAAATGTCAGCCTGGTGTTAACTATCATTTATTAATTTGATGCCCCAGGGAATAAAAGAAAGAATGTGGACAATTACCAATCTTTACTTTGAATTTTCAGTGGCCATTTTCAGGTCTCTCATGAACATGCTTATATTTACTTGCTAAATACAGCACACAGTTCTCATCACACTATTTAAGGTTGAGCTGCAACTGTTTGCTTTACCTAGGAGTAAACAAGACAGGTTCAGCTTGCCAATAAGTATTCAGATCTTAGCTAAGAAAAAAAGCTGCTTACTATTTACTAAACTGAGGATGAGCTATAAACAACAACGTTGGTGAGCTCAGAGACATATTTTGGCTCTTGAATATTCTCAAGCAGTCTAATTCTGCTGGCCTAACACAGTTTGGGCTGTGATTAAGTCTTCAGTAACTCTCTCTGAATATCTAGCACTGAAAACAAACAAACAAAAACAAAGTCAGGGCATTCTCAAGAAACGAGCCAACTATCATCAAGTAGGTGGAGGCACAGCTGACAGTATCAGATGCTTAGGGGATTTCTTCTGTGTATTTTGTCTTCACAGTTTTATATCTGTATTTTCATCATCATTACTTTCAATCTGCTCCCTGTATTTTTAAGTCCATGTCTTACCTACATGAAGACATGAAAGGTAAAACTACGTATCCAGTGGCCATTCATTCCCATATCGTATGTAGACTGTCCTAAGGACCATTGCAATGACAACAGAAGTTGTCAAAGAAAGCAGCTGGCACTTAGCATGCAAAACTGTCCATAATTTTCAAAGTAAAGTGGTATTTTCTGCAAGGATTCACATTTGCTGGTAATTGATACCCCAAAGCTATCTATTGCACTGAGACTATTCAATATCCAATGTGCAATCCTTCACAACATTTGGTTACTACTCTGGTGGATTCTGGTGTATCATAGGAGCGCAGGCATCTGGGAGTAGGAAGATGCACTTGAAGACTTTATACCTATTGCTGAATGCACTCAGGGCCACATACAGTAAGGACAAAGGAGTGACGAATCTCAGCTAGTGCTGCCTGGAAGGTCCTATCAGATGTGTTAGGGAGGAGGAACTGTGTTTGACACTCTCTTCCACAACATCCTGGTAGTGAAGCTTAGAAAGTGTAGGATAGATGAGTGGACAGTCAGGTGGGTTGAGAATTGGCTCCACTGGCAGAGCTCAGAGATCAGCGGCACAAACTCTAGCTGGAGATCTATAACTAGTGGTGTTCACCAGGGGTTGATGCTGGGTATGGTCTCTTTCAACATCTTCATCGATGACCTTGATGAGGGGACAGAGTAAGCAAGGTTCCTGATTATATGAAGCTGGGAGGACTGGCTGACACACCAGAAGTCTGTGCTGCCATTCAGCAAGACATGGAGAGGGTGGAGAACTGGGCAGAGAGGAACCTGATAAGGTTCAGCAAGAGCAAGTGTAGAATCCTACACTTGGGGAGGAATAACCACATGCAACAGTACAAGTTAAGGGCTGACCTGCTGGAAAAGAACTCTGCATAGAAAAATCTGGGGATCCTGGTGGCTAACAGGTTGGCCACAAGCCAGAAGTGCGCCCTTGTAGCCAAGAAGGCAATGGTATCCTGGGGAGCATTAAAAAGAGCGTGGCCAGCAGGTTGAAGGAGGTTATCCTCCCCCTTTACTCTGCCCTGGTGAGGCCACGTCATGAGTGCTGTGTCCAGTTCTGGGCTCCCCCATTCAATAATTTCCTATGAAGAGTCCAGTGGAGGGGCCACAAAAATGATGAAGGGGCCTAGAGCACCTCCTGTATGAGGAAAGGCTGAGAAACCTGGGGCTGTTCAGTCTGGAGAAGAGAAGGTTGAGAGTTTGATGTTTATAAACATCAAAAGCATGGGAGTCAAGTTGATCGGAGTGGACTCTTTTCTGGGGCAAGCAGCAGTAGAACAAGGGGCAGTGGGCAGAAACTGGAATGCAGGAAGTTCCATACTAACACTAGAAAGAACTTCTTCACCATCAGTGCCAGAGCACTGGAACAGGCTGCCCAAGAAGGTTGCAGAGTCTCCTTCTATGGAGATATTAAAGACCTACCTGGACACTTTCCTGTGCAACATACTGTAAGGAACCTGCTTTAGCAGAGGGGTTGGACTTGATCTCTTGAGGTCCCTTCCAACTCCTACAGTTCTGTGATTCTGTGATTTGTAAAATTGTCAGCAGATGAAGCAGCTGCAGAGCACTGTTACTAACACTGCTGAAATATGTGCTTCAGACCTTTAGCACATTTGAAATTATTCTGCACTGTGTCCCTCAAATGGTCTGAAACCTTCCATGTTTACACAAAACCAGATACTCCTTCAGGCAAAGAGAGTGCTCCATATTTCAAAGAGAAGTCACATACCAAAAACTTATTCATTTGGAACCATAGTGAAAGTTCAGGCATGTTACTGAGCAGATTTCTCTAAAGGCTCTAGTGATCTAATCAGGATGACTTAATTGCATTTGGCTTTGAAACCCAAGCATGGCGCCCAAAAAGGAGAGGGCTGTTCTAAAGTACAGTAGCAGCTTCCAACTGTAATAGGAACTGTGTGAAAAGGATCCATGAGGCCCAAAGATAACTCCGGTTGCCATAACAAGATCATCTGGAACTGCAAGCACAAACAGAATGGCTATTTTTGGAAGTTTGCTTTATCTATTGCATGTGTGGGGATGTGAACACCTTCTGAGAGACAGAAGATGATGATATTATAAGCATTTGCACAACAATTTGTTTAAAAGCTCAGAAAACTCATGAATAATAAGCTAGGCTAACCTTTCTGTAATTGCTTTCTTCCCACAGTATAAAAATGTATGATTTGAAAACAGTCATCACTGCTTTCCCTCAGTGCTCTCTTCCCTGACAGGTACCTTACAATTACATTGCAGCTGCACTCCAAAGGAAGACCCAAAGACAACCTCTCTGAACTCATTTTGTAAATCTATAAACAAAAAGAAATATAAAGTTCTGAGTTGCAGGCAGCCCCTTGCATTGTTTGAATCTGAAGGGTTTAACAGTTTGTCGTTCATAAGACTAAATCTCTACTCCACCACTCCATCCTTGGAATTTTTTCATCCCCAGGTATGAGGTAAGCTATTATCCCACAGAGCCCTATTACAAACTTTTTAATAATTTAAAAAGGTGGAAATAAATTCTTACATGCCTCTTGAAAATTCCTCGGGGGCTCTTCTTTTAAGAAAAAATCAATTTCTAGGAAGATTAACTGCTTTATCAGGCTCATCAGAACAGTCCTTCACTATAGAAAGCAAAAGCACAGTTCACTCTACTAGACTAAAGAAAGATCTCTGAGTATCTGCTGTTGTAAATAAAGTGTGTAAGTGCACATGCATATACGTTCAGTTAATTGATCCAGAACCTGCTGGCTCGTTAAAAATATATAAATAATTAAATTACTAAAAGAATACAAAAATCCCAACAAAACACAAACCTATAAAACCTAAAACTGGAATGGCTGTTTCTGACTCCCCAAATGCTTGGAATTCACACGCATGTGATGCACAATGATACGTGAGACCTTATCTACATACAGTCTATACAGACCTATCTCTGGTGCACCTCTACACAGAACTGAGCTCCATACCAAGCAGAGTGAATAATGATGGGTGATTGCATTAACATCTACTCTGAGCTTTCACACAGCTCTTGCGCATCATCTCTAATTTCAACAGGCTCTCACTTGAGCTTTATATCTTATTTTCTTCACAACTATCAACTAGAAACCTTTGAATAACACTTCACTAGGAAAATAAAATATTAACAGACCAAGTTTCTTGACCAAAGAAAGTTTAGCCTGTTGACAGATATTCAGTCTGTCTGGTGTTGAACAGCCATGTAAGATGGATCATTAAGCATAAATCCATATCAGAGTTTATAATGATTGCTATCTCAATACAGAGCAGGTCAAGTACTATCTTTTGTAAGCCATTCAAGAAAAAAATAATGAACTGTGGAGATAAAAGAACTGATGGAAGTTTCTGAATAGAACTTTCTGCTGCAGATCAACATTTGAAAACCCTTCCCAGCTGTTAAATCTGAATTTTTAATTGTACACAAGAGGTTGAGGAGAAAATAATCAGCAGATGCAGCTACAGTTTGTTCTATCTATGATTATCTATTATGTAGATGATTTACGGTTTCAACCATTTTTGGAGAGACAGGCACCAAATTTATTCTTCTAATACTGCTTTCTGTGCACAAGTGTTTAATTATAGGCTCTCTCACATTTTCTCTGGAATAATTCTTGAGCACAGAATGCTTTGGTACAATTCCTGGAGCTTATGCTCTCAGAGAAGAGAAATAAAAGCAGGAACTTGTTAGGGTGGCAATTCCAAGATGCTGTAAGCTCAGACTCACCCACTCACCAGGCTCCTCTGTCACCTGCCACCTGCTTTGCCCACAGTCTCAAACAAACCTCACCATTAAAAATAAACTAAAGTACAAAATGGCAATAGAAGAGAGGCTGTGGGGGCAAACACAGCAGTTTGGGTTCTCTCTCATTTTTTCCATCACCTCACATATCCATCCCTATCCCGCAGGTCCCAGACAGATCTATAAAATTACACTCCCCATGTGCTTCAACATGTCTGCTGAGGGAAGTGAGGTAAAAAGAAATTCAAGTCTGAACACTTCTCCATTCACAGCCTTTAATCATCATGTCCTCCAAGTGCGTAAGCCCAAATGCTAGGAATAACAGGATACTTCCAGGTGTGCCAAAGCACACCGGGGTCTCCTCCTGTCTGGTGGAGCATGCACGCAGCCAGCCAGGCTGAGGGGATGGACATTCACAAACATGTTAACAATTTATAGTACTGGTCTATTGCACTTTGATGTCAGAAAGGCGAGAAAAATGGATATTTCAGCCAGGAAATTGTGTTCCTCCATAACACAGAAGCCATTACAATATGGATGAGATCTGGAATCTATTAGAAGACATAATGGAAAATAAAAGCTAAACACATAAATAACTCATCCACTTGGAATTTCTTTTAAAAATATTGAAAGATATTAGACGCAACCAAGATTAAGTGTCTGTAAAATATATTTTTAAAAGACACATCTTTTTTTTCACTGGGGCATATGAGACCAAAGCAGTATCTAAAACCTCAACAAAGAGAAGCTTTATTACTTCTGCCTAGAAATTTAGGCTTCAGCCTTAATTCACTTTGTTCCTCGTGGCTGCGGTTGGAAACTGAAGCAGTTTACTTGGCATGCACTTTATCTACTTTGGCAAAATATTCAGAGAGGGCTAATGATGCCCAGAAACTGCAACACTGAACCTGTCAAATCCAGAGGTTAAACATTTCAAGGATGCACTGAATATACAATGGTCTGTGGGAGTTCCTCCTCAATGACCAAATATTATGTATTATTCAAGACAAGGTCTCTTTAAAACAGATGGGTCAGTGGTATGGAAATGGTTCTGCACAGACTGAACATTTTTGACCACTAACTATAAACATCCAATGAAAATTAGTTCCAGGCCATTCTATTTTATGTGGGAGAACTTACATCTCATAAAACACTTAAAAAAAATGCTTTTCTTGTTAAATTATTCTAATGGTCACTTAGATATCTTTTGGAAGCTATTGGAATGAGAAATGTACATATACATCAATTATATATTTATACTATGGCATTGATTCAATTAAACCTTTAGTGATGTGCATTCGGTGAAATAGCTACATATGGACAGCAGATGAAGCAAACTAAAATTATTTTTTAAGTTAAAATCCAAATTTAAAAAGCATATATAGATAATATATAATAAAGTAAAAAATATATATATATAAAACATCATCTGTTAAATATAGCTTTGTTCTTCAGTGATCTGTGGGGTATTTCTCTGATCAGATATACATTCTATAAGCACTAAGCTAAAACAGAAATCTATAGGACTACTTAAATAACCACAGTACATAAGCTTCCCCAAAGGCACTTTGTTTATAATAATTTACAGTTTTAACATTTCCAGACTACACAAAGGTGGTGGGTTAACCAGCATAGCTCTGGACTTCAGACTTTTAAAATAAACACAGCATAATGACACTGTAGTGTGGCATTTACAAGGAGCATGAAAGGGCCACACAGCGAGCAGCATCCCCTTCTGCAGATGCTAGGGCCATGTTTGAAAAGATGTCCTACAACAACTTGTAATTGCACTAAAAAAAGTAGAGAAATAGAAGACCTATGGTCATGGATGTGAGAAAGAAGGGAAATCAACAATCCCTAGCCAAGCTGGGCAATAATATTTTCCTTAACTGTTTCCTGGCTTGGATGAGAGCTGGCACTGGGATGGCAGAAGGCAGAAGGCAGGCACCCAACCTGATTTGAGATTTGGGGTAAAACCAACATTTCTAACTCTGTATAGACTCAAACATATCCGAAAGAAAAAAAAGGAAAAGGAAAAGATCCAAAATAATAATAAAAAAGCCCCATTGCCCATCTTCCTTTCTCTTGGCATGGTCCTTAGTGGACAATGCAGCTGTGGAGCTGCAGGAGGCAACAGGGTTTCTCCTGCAGCAGCGTTTTGGCACACACAGCAGAGGGGATGCAGGCAGCTGGGTGCAGCAGAGGAGCTCAGTGCAGCATGGAGCCAGATGAGGATACTCTCTGATGAAGAGCCCTTCAGCTTTTCCACAGTCTGCACCAATCTCTTCCCAGCTCCATCTGGAAGAACATCTCCTATCTTTGTTTTCAGCCAGGACAGACTCTGAGGACTCAGCCAGGCCCTCCATGCGAGACTGGAACAGAAAGGGGTGATCCAAGGGCTCGTGATCCTATGTCGCCTATGTGGAAGTGCTTGCGGTCAGAGAACAACCTGAGCAGAGCAGGGAACATCACAAATTATCCTTTGCCACAATATTCATTCTAAAACTCTCTGTGGATGCTGAGGGGAGTAGGCTGCAGAGCACAGCACATGTCCTGTGACAAGGACAACATGTTCCTCAGGAGACGCACAGGATTAAGCAAGTTCTCTGAGGCCCTCAGCAACCAGGTGGTCCACCATAAAAATCAAAAGATGCTTTACTAGACTTGACAGGACTTCTAAAGGCTAAAGAGTATATATTGAGCAGGGTCTGCCAGCTCTCAGACCATTCCCAGTGGGAGCACTCAAGTGCTGTGCTGGAGCAGGGGCAGCTAAGCCAAAGGGGTGCCAGGAAGGAGCCGCAGGAGCCTAAACAGTCACTGGGAACAAGCTCATAAGCACATGCTTGGAAGTCTTCGTCTGCTGATGTTTGATCTTATTTTTCACAAAGGAAAAATAATGATAGCTTCACAATGCTAACAATTGCTCTATAAGTAATAAGATAAAAGGAGGACATGCAGCAACAAGCGCTTCAACATTTGTTTCATAAGCTAATAGTGAGGAAATGAAGAATGATGAAAACAGAAGACCTGGACAGCAGTGGTGTTATCCTGCTCCTCGGGCCAAGGAATGCAGACCTGATGTGTGATGCGATTCATGCTGCCTCGGTCCTTTTCATGCTCTGGTAGAGCCACTGAGTTGCACAGCAATGCTCTGAAAGCATGTGTGACCCCACAGATAAAGAAGCACTTTCAGAACAAAATTGTGATGAAGAGACATGGAATATAAAACATTATTCTCCTGAGTAGGACTAGAAGGATGAACTGATCCATGAACTGTGGTGTCAGTAAAACTGGGTTGGGTACAGCTGTAATTGCACTCTGACCATGATGAACTTGTGACTCAGTTTCTCCACTTCGAAGGAAAATAACAGCTCCCCGCTCTATAAGTGGTGATGGTACTTCCTTAGTGATATTTGTTAAAAATCCTCAGAAAATAATACATTTTATTGCTAATTATAAGGTTATGGATATGCTTTGCCATCAATTTAATGAACACTCTTGAACAGCTTTGCTTAGTAACATAAAGAGCTAATAAATAAGCTAAATAAAGACTAAATAAACTGATTTTTTTTTCCACCTTGCACAATTAAGTTCAGAAAATTTGGAAGAACTTTGACAGTTCTGCCATTGACAAAAGACAGTATTTAGGGCAACGGTTTTTAAAAAATCTAACTAACAAATAAATAAAAACATTAGAGCACAAACTCCCAATGCTACAGTGCAACCAACGTATTCAACCTGCAGTTACATGAGGGGAATTCAAAGTAGAAAAATGGCATTGCTCCCTGGTATGGCACTGACAAGACCACAAAGAGAATGCAAGGCTAGTTCTGTTCTGTATATTTTCAAAGGAATTTTGAAACTTTAATGTGCTTGGAAAGGAGCTTTAATAGTTTTGAGTTATGGATAATGCCAGAGAAGTTCTCCCTGCAGCCTTTATCCAAAAGAAAATGAAAAATTGACATGATCATATAACACAGAACTTATGAGCAGAAGAAATTTCTGACAGAAACGTTAATTCAGAAAAAAGGAAGGTGAGACAGGAAAAAAAAAGCTATTATAGCCACCAATTTGCCCATAAAATGTATAGAATATAATTTTTATTTATTTATTTATTTAATTTTTTTTTGTATGGAGTCATATTTCTAGAGGTGAAACCCTGACTTTAGTTGACAGAAAGAATCAGGATTTCATCAGAATGAAAACAGAGCGATGAGATTAATTTTCAATCATATCATTAATGAGAGTTGTAAGAGCTGAGATTTGCTCGTGGTACATGCCTTTGTTACTTATTACTAGCTTTACCACGGTGTTAAAAGAAGTTATAATAAAAAGTGTAAAGGAAATAGTGGCTTGCAACTTTTTAACTAAGCTGCTCAGCAAGAGAAATTAAGGAAAGCCAAATAAATATGTTGTGCTTTTCAAGAAAGTAGTGGAACTTGAATAACAGCTTTCAATAATGTAAAAGTTGCACAGTGCACTGAACACAGTCTCAAAGAAAGAAAATACATGGTCAAGAAAGTTGCTGGGTCAGTTGCCAGTTGACTAACATTTTCTTTTTGAGACGAGAGGATTTCTTGGGCAAAAAGCTAACGTGCAGGCCAGCTCAGCCTTCTTTACTGGTATCGAGGCACAACCCTTCTGGCTGAATTTGGCATCACTGAGAACTGGTGATGCAGTGAAACAGGATTAAATAAAAGCTCAAAATGTGTGCATTTGCCTCTTCAATTTACAGAAAGTAGGAGTCCCCCTCACCAGTTGGGCTCAACTATCTTCTACTGCAAAATCAGGCTCTGCATAGGTTTGAATCGGGTTTTGTGATGCAAGATCACACAGTCTAATCTTAATGAATATGTCAAAGTGAAGCTAAACAGTTATTTTCTTTGCATTTGCATCATGCCAACAAGACTGCACAAACAGCACTAGAGAAGAGCTAAAGCTTGGTTTATTAAAAACTGGTCAGGGAGAATTTGGTTCGAATGTCAGTGGCTGAAAATTAACTGTGTTTTAACTGTTCTGGTTGCAAATGAAGTTACCTTACTTCTACTCCTATATGGCTCTGTAACTAACAGAAAAATCCTTAGACCTTTTCCCACGTGATCTCCTGGCAAAAAGATGGGGAAACCTGCAAATATGTAATTAAACAAATGCCATACAGCAGGACACAATAATCATTTATCGAAGCTCTGCTTTAGTATCAAAACCAGAAGACAAAAGGACATTTGTGTAGAGATTCACTTTTTATCTTTCTAGACATCGTATACAAAGGAAAATGTAACTTCTGTGCATAACTCTGGTAAGATCACATTGGTTTAAATCAGTAGGATGTCCCACTGAAGTTGGGGACTATATGAAATCATGTCCGACAGTTTTCCCTAGCTGGCTATCCTGCATGAAAAAATGGTGGAGAATCAACAGAGTTCACACTGAAAGGTCAAAAATGATGACCGAATAAGCACTACAGCTCACAAACATACTGCGTTCAATTGGTCTGGTATTATGCCTTGCCTTCGGTTTTATGAGCTTTCATTATTGCTCTACAACTGCCACAATGAGAATGTCAAATCTCCAAGCATCCCAGCTCTTGTAATCCTGCCAACAACAGTACTGCTTAACTCCAGATAAATCAGTATCTAATTGCCACAAATATATGGTCATTATTATCACTACTGGCAGTTTGCAGTCCTATCTCCACCTATGTAACAGAGCAAAAAACACAACCATGAGAAACCTTGGAGCTGACTCAGCTGTTCTAGGAACTGAACACAGAAATTTCCAAATCCCTGTACATCCCGCCTGCTGGGTTCCTGCTGAGATGATGAAGGGAGTGAAAATGTTAGAAAATTCTGTGTTTCATCTCATCCATTACTAGCAAGCCAAAACCACTCTGAGTTTTGAAACTATGTGTAATTTGAGGAATTTCTTTTTCAAGTCCCCTAAAAATATTCCAGTGGCAGCTCACATGAGCTGAAGCTTCACAGTGCCTTCTTCCCCCTCATGGAGCTTAGGGACCCAAAGGAGTGTGGTCCATGGAGCCTCACAACTCTGCAAACACCACTGGGTACCAGGAATCTTGTCCTGGAGGATGAAGACAAGAAGTCACACTTAGCCATGACCACAAAGGCACTGTCACAGTCTTTGGATGCCCTCTGGAAATTTCACTCAGTAGAGCATTACAGAGTAAGTCTTGGTTGCTGCTCCAGTGTTTCAGAAGACAGGATGGGGAAAGCTGGCACAGCCTGGGAGGTGGCAGAGGAGGTGCACTCCAGAGCAATTCAATGACATGATGAGAGTGCAGAGCACAGGATGTGCTGCACTCTGGTAACCTCCAGATAGCCAGGCTCAAGGATGTTAAAAGAGATAGAAGTTTAAAAATATGTGCAGCAGAGACCACACTGTAGTACACTTGCAGACAACAGCTACTGAATTTAGCAAAAAAGCAGCAGCAAACAACTGGTATAGCTGATCTGCAAACTATTAAAACACACAGAACACATTACTGGTAAAAGACGCAAGAACAATATTTCCCTGATACAGCATTTTTGGCATGATGTGAAAGAAGCTGCCACTTCTGCTGCATCACCAGAATTGCCATTTTCAGCACTGCTAAGTGTCTGCTTTAAAACAAGCTTCTCTGGTCTCACTTTTGATTTGTCTTTCAAGGAAGTCCTGTGCAGGTCACTATGAGCAAACTGTAATGCACAATGCAGTTAGTACTCTGCAGAGACTGGCAGTCAATTCCTTTAAACTAAAACTGTAGTTTATAAATTGAATGGCTAAATACTACGTTGCTTTGTTTTCTGGTCTGTCATTACTCCTATTTCCTTCCGCTGCTTTCCTGTTGCGTGAGCATCCAATACAGTACACAATAAAAACACATAATCCCTATTAAAAGCAAGCATTCCAGATAATTAAGAAATGTTGCAGATGTGGCTAGGATCCATACAGATTTAGAATCAAGAAACACACTGGGTCAAAAATCAGAAGTGAAACATCTTGAGAAAAATGACCAGGAGAATGGCAGTGGATTGGCTGCAATGTAGGTAAAAGCCTAGATTCCCAAATGAGACTCCCACTCCGCAGTACAATCACAAGAGCACAAAGAGAGGGGAAACAGATGCCTTAGGTAAGAGGCCATTTTCTGGCTACTGCCATCAGCAACTTGGCCACAACCATGGGATGTTTCATGGCTGAATGGCTGACCCAGTGGTGGCACCAACTCTGTCTCAGGGAAGCCAGGATTGCACCTCATCACAACACTTGCTTATCTGGTCAGCATCTTTTACTTTCAGAAATAAATGAAACATGCTGAGAAAAGTAGCATTACGAAGTGATGACTGTTTCTTTTCCAGCATCAGCATTTTATTAGAGGGGTTTGTTTGCCAGCTCAAGATCCTGTCTACTTGAGAGCCTGTGCTCTGTTCCAGTTTTTGATGACAAAATGCCAAAGTCAAACATGTAATGCCTAACATTCCAGAAATCTCCAGCACAATAGCCATTTTAAATTATGTTTTCTCCTACTCTGCAAAGCATGCAGAGCAGCAAAAGTGTTCAAATCATCCCTCTTCATTTTTGTTTAAGCAAAACTACCACTTCAAGATGGGAAAGCAAACAAGCAAACTAGTCCAACTCTTCAATGCTAAATTTTGTAGAAGCTATTAAGATATGTAGCAGTTCACATATCTTTCAATTAAATTAGCACGTACTGTCTGTAGAGACTTAGAATCATAGAGTCACAGAATGGCTTAAGCTGGAAAGGACTTAAAAGCCCACCCAGTTCCAATTCCCTACCATGGGTAGGGTTGCCATCCACCAGATCCTCCTGTTCAGGGCCCCATTCAACCTGGCCAGCCTTGAGTACCTCCAGGGATGGGGCATCCACAGCTTCTCTGGGCAGCCTGTGTCAGTGCCTCACCACCCTCTAAGGGAAGAATTTCTAATGTCTAACCTAAGTCTCCTCTCTTAGTTTGAAGACATCCCCCCTTGTCCTATCACTGTCATATCTCCACACAAGTACTGAAAGGCCACAATGAAGCCTCCCCAGAGCCTTTTCTTCTCCAGACTGAACAAGCCCAGCTTCATTAGCCCTTCTTCACAGGAGAGGTTTTCCAGCCTCATCTTCGTGGCCCTCCTCTCTGGACCCACTCCAACATCTTCACATCTCTGTTGCACTGTGGGTCCCATACCCAAATGCAGTACTTCAGACAGGGTCTCACAAGGGCAAAGTAAAGGGGAACAATCACATCCTTCTCCCTGCTGGCCACCCCTCTTTTGATGCAGCCCAGGATACTTACTGTTGGCCTACCAGACTGCAAGCACACTCTGCTGGCTCATGTCCAGCATTTTTTTGTTCACCAGGAACCCAAAGTCCTTCTCTACTTTGCATTTGGCCCTGTTGAATCTCATTAGGTTCACATGGGCCCACTTCTCAATCCTGTTCAGGCCCCTCTGGATGTGTCAACTGCAAACTTGTTGGGGAGTGCACTCCATCCCACTGCCTAGATAATTGATAAGGATGTTGAAGAGCACTGGTCCCAAGACGGAGTCCTGTGGTGGGTCCAGAAATTAAACACATAATCCATACAGGTAAGGATTTATTTCCTATATTGTGTAGCAGCTTATTTGTAAGACACTGAACTGTTTCCCCCAAATAAGCTGCTTAAAATAGCCATAAAAAGGGAATGTATCAAATAGGAATTGAGAAATAGCTACAAAATCTCTTCTGAATGAGAACAAAACAAAGCCAAAAATGTTGAAATAACATGTATTTATTCTTCACTGTCACGGATGAACCCCATTTTGGGACTAATTACTTCTTGTGCCATAAACAGGCATTGCAAAGCTTTGTGATTTGCAAAGCAAAATCTACTCAAAAGCCATGACAATAAAAAAATCTACGGTCAAAGGAAAACGTTTTTATGCAATAATGTTACAGGAACAAAGAGATACATACTCTTATGGTCAGTTCAGTGAGGTAGCAATTAGCATACCAGCTGTCCAGTCATTTGTGAGCGCTGTGCAGGTGATACAGATCTGAGCTTTAAACAACTTGAAAGAGGGTGTGTAATTGACTTTGAGGAGATCCTAATAGAAATGGAAAGAATTAAGTGGGAGTTTGAAACTGTTGATGTGACCTAGGGACTTTCAGCACACATCTCCCATAGCTGTCCATTCAAACGTCGTACGAAGCTCTACAATTCACAGCAGAACAATGCAAATGCTTCTGAATCTGAATCTTGGTGCAGTGCACTAAGACCTACTACATGATACTTGAGAAGGTAATTATCAGATGACCCCCCAGTACTGTGTTCCACAAAAACTTCGCGCATCAAAAAACTCACCTGAAGAGCAACACATTTGCTGCATGTCTTTCTAATGACTTTGTTATATTGCCAGGCACTAAAAAGAAGTTTCAACAAGCCACTTCATTCTCTCAAAGCAATATATTAACATTTTAAACTTATCAAAAAAGCTGTTAAACCAGAATTCTGATTTTATGTTTAGATGCAACTAGAAGGAAAAGAAAAAAGATGCAAGTGGGGTCATTGGTCAGCAACCAGAAACTGCTGGAAATCTCAGGAATGAAAAAATCCAAGTCTGCTTGGACTGAGGGCTGTCTGGGTGATTAAAATAAATGAAAAGCTTCCAGTGAATGCCCTAGTTTCCAATCAAATTATAGTTTTTCCTTAAAAAGAGAAAGGAGAAAGGAGAAAGAATGGAAGAAATTAAGAAAGAACAAAAGAGCGAAGAAACAGAAGCCATTCCTGTTTTGTTTGATATTTCAGTACATTGCCACTGAGAATACATTCACCTCTATCATCCCTCTTGCTCATGAG
The DNA here is from genome assembly GCF_019238085.1 of Lagopus leucura. Lineage (NCBI taxonomy): Eukaryota > Metazoa > Chordata > Aves > Galliformes > Phasianidae > Lagopus > Lagopus leucura. The sequence goes on along the minus strand of NW_024962334.1, from coordinate 34,074,699 downwards.
ATTGCATTTCTTTCATTCCCAGGTATTTAAAATTCTCCTTCATCACAGTTTTTACCCAGACAGGACAGAATTGATTCAGTTTTTACTGCTTGTTTGTTTTCAAAATTTCCAGCTTATCCACTTAATCATTTGAAAGATATTCCACTTTCCAGACTTCTAAAATCTTACAAATGCTACCTAGTATGAATGCCTGAAGGCTTAGTGAGATGTTACTACTTACACCATCATATTTGTACCTTCAGCAAATAACCACAATGTCAAGCAAGAGGGAGGTAAGTTCTGATACATAAATAGTTGTAAGGTATATGCGAGTGTGTACGAGTTGCAGTTGTACTGCTTTCCAAAGATCTGTGAAGAGTAATTTTTTCAGGAAGGTACACAATATGGAGAAAATACTGTAGTGAATTTTACTTCATTTACTTCTATTTCATGGGGACAGCCTGACACGTTCAATTATTGCATTTTGGTGTGGAACTCAAAGCAGACGTGTTACCAAGCAGTACATTATAAAAAGCTCACTGCTGTGGTATGATTGAGCAAGGAATCATAAGCAGCATATGTGAGTGTGAATCACTCAACAGAAAATACCCAGCTAAATGAAGAGCTATTCTAAGGAAATAAGTGATAGGGATTTTTCATCTAACAGTTTTAAATATTTTACAATAAGTCTTTTTTCCCCTCTGTCCCTTCACAACAGGAACACATTATGATGATTATATCCAAGACTTGTTATTCAGGTTCTAATTCGTTGGTGATAACATGCACAATCCTCCCTAAATTATGACCAAGAAAAACAGCCTTGCCTACATAACAATGTAAGGCATTACTTGACGCAGCTGGAAGACTCCCAAAGCTTCTACCTCCACAGTCCCTTCAGATCCTTTATGGCAACATAATCCAGACATACAGTATCTGGTTTGCTTGTATAAAGATTCTGTAAAGTTTTACAAAGCTATTTACACTGCTTTTGTTGTTGATTTTAAATGCTTTGATCTTGAAGCTTCAACAATTACTAAAATCTTCTTTGCTGGGCTTAAAAGTGACACAAACTTCTTGTGAATTTATCTTTTTTTCTTCTGAGAAAAAAATTTGAATTTGAAATAATCCCTTATAGAGGTTTAAGGAGCTTCCTGTTTTCACTTGGGTTCTTCTTGGTTGCTGCAAAGATTGCTGGCATACTGAGATGCTTAACACAAGTCTCAGGGTACATAAAAGCACCTGGGAGCATCTACATTTAAAGTAGTCTGGGACAAGGTTACACAGATACTAAAATAGATATGATCCATATTTAAAATACTGCTCACCATATGTAATTCATGAAAGCTTCAACACCCTAGGATTAGTTCTGTGGGATTAGTTCTGTTAGACTACCACCATAAAGCCACAGAATGGCACTACTTTGTAGTGTAATGCTGCACTGCAAGTGCAGTGTAGCACTGCAAAGTCCTGCATTGGTTCACTCCACAGTTTCACTGGACAGAAAAGTAGCTTTAGGCTCGAAACTCAACAAAGAGGTTACAGGCCCCTTCAGACAGATGGCTCCATGTGTATGAAAGCAACTCAGGAGCAGAGCACTACCCAAAGGTCTTTACGCATCTGTTTGCAGTGAAAACTCGCTGACTGATGTACTGAACATGATTTTGCATGAAAACAAGATTAATGCTGAAGTCACAGCAAATAGTGATTTACAGATTTCCTCTACAGCTGTTACTTTATAACATGTGAGTACATGTTCTATTTACAATTAACTGTGTCTACATCAGCATCTGTCTGTGGTCAGTCTACTCCCAATATAATATAAGAACATTGATACTTCAATACAGCTTTATCTGAGTGACACAGAGGTGCTAAATACAGTCCACTGCAGTTTATTGTCAGAAGAATTCCTGCCTTATAAGCCATGTCTGTAACAGTCACAAAACAACCAAGTCTAATGGGTGTTGTTTTTTTTTCACACTACTTTATGAATTACAAATCATGTGCCTTCAGTGGGAGTAATGAACGCAGAAATTACTGCCATCAACTGAGCCCACCAAGGAACTGAAAGTACAATTAGACAAAGCTCAGAAAAGACAAGAGACATTACAGCATGCAGCAGCCAGGAGCACAACTGGTGGGCCGTGCTTGATGAGGCCATCTTCTACTGCAAACAATGTTTTATTCTTCCCAGAAATCTGACAAGAGTAAACTTGAATGGTTTCCCTTCCAAAGCAAACAAGGAACATTACTTGTCTCTGGGATATTTTAGAATAAGAAGAAAACGTCCTTGATAATAACCATGTGGTGATAACTCACCTCATTATTAGCAGGGCTTTGTCATTTCAAGATTTCCCATTTCCTTAGGATATGAAAGTAGATAAATACAAGAAGTCCATTTGTGCAGCCCAGCAGTGGCTAATGCTCACTACGGAAGGCAGAAGTAATCCCTCTTTTGCTGCTGTCTACACACTGCTGCAGTAATTGGCTAAAAGGCCCCTGGCTACTCTCCCTATGGAAAAGGAACCATTCCCCTCAAAACTGCAGGTAGAAGCAGCTGATGTGGAGAACAATACCCATTTCTCTTTCACTGTTTTTTTTTGTGCCCAAAATAAAATGTGTATTAAATAACATACAGAAAGGAACTCCTTAGAGGCAGAAACTCATCTCTAAAGGAGGCACCGTACAAGCACTAAATGACTCTCTCCGTTGCCGCCTGCAGGCCGCAAAGACTTTGCTCAGGAACAACTGAGTGTAGGAGCCTTCTCCTAAAATAGGCACAGCCAAAACACTGGGTTGGGGAAAGCAAACTCATGAATCAGTTGCTTCAGGTATAGATGAATCCTACAAACCAAACACTAAAGAAAGACTCTCCTACAGAAAAAGGAAGTAAATAGTGAATACACATTGTAACCAAATTTCTCCTATCATCAGTAACATACTATCGTAATCTAATTTTTGATTGCTCCCAATCCCTTTTTTTCTACCCCATTTTCAGGAATACTAGAACTGTAAATTTGGTTTATGAGATCAAAGAAGAACTACAAATTTTCTGCTCCTTCAATCTGATGGCCGGCCATGAGTCCTCCTGCCATTGCATGGCCCTCATTACTGTGATATATAAGAGTAAACATATTTACGCTCTGGTCTAGCAGAAAAAAGATGTTAATAGATTAGTCTCTAGTGCATTCACTGTCCCTGGAATGTGTCTGCAACCTTCTAAAGAACATATTAGTTCTCACTTCTACTGGAAATGAAGGTATTTTTTATTCAGTTGTCAGCTCTTTGTACCTCTAACTCTCCTTACACTTTGCAGAAACACTCCTATACATAATTTCAAATCAAAAGAAACTTTCCTGACATCAGTAGTTGTACAATGCTGGAGTCTTTAGAGATACACAAAAGTACAAGAGCCAGCAACATGCTATTTTTTTAGGTAATAGCAGGAAAAAAGGCAGTCAAGGAATATTAGTAGTCAACCTTGTCCCGGCAGCATATCCTCAAATACTTTTGAAGGCAAAGAAAATATGGCTCAACAAGGAATCTATGAAGGAACAGACAGAACGTATGCCTTACCTTTGTTCTCAGTTAATAAGCCTCAGCTTTAAGTTACAGCTAAAGCAACACAACACTGATGCTCTTCATCAATCCAGTGAGAATAATTGAGCACAAAGTAGTTACGTATTTTGAGTATTTATGCAAAATCTCATTTTGTTTTGCATCTCCAAGGACATTAAATGTATTGTCATTTATGCATGATAATGTAATATCAGAAATGAATTTTCCAAAAATGTCTTCTAAATGTCATTATTGTACAGAAATACTCACTTCTTACAAACCATTTTCCTTTCACACATTTCCACTATCAGCTAGCTCAAATGAAACTCACATCCTCTACAGATGTGAGCACAGAACAAGCTGCAAATCAATTACTGCTATTGATTTGCCACTACCAGACACCTCTTAAATAAATGTAACCAGTCCTTCTGACAAAGATCATCATGTTGCCAATGTTCAATAGAAGGAGCTGAAATCAATGGAAGGAGCAGAAATGATGCAGGGAGAAAATAGGAAAAAAGAGTTCTGCAAAGCACACCACTCTGAAGCTTGTTTTGCCTTTGGTTCCCATTTGCTGTCCCTTCAACCCCTCCCATAAATCCACCTTGAAAACCTACCATTATCCCTGCAATACTCATTCTTGAGGAAGGAGAAGCCCCAGCTGCACTACATCTGGAGCACCCAGGGTAGGCTCTTGCTTGGGTTGCCTCCTCCACCTAATGAGGGTGTGCACTGCTGACAGCTCAGTGTGAAATAGAGAAGGGGCTGAGGGAGGGAAAATAAGAATGGAGAGGGTCGATGCTGACAGAGAAAGCAGCTGAGGATGCTTTAGTGTTGTTGCAGGAGCTGTTCACATCATCAGGGGCAGTGAGAACGGGAAAACCCAAACTAGTTACTGTGCTAGTAAATTAAGATTCTAAGCACATTACCAAAGAAATCCTGGATCTACTGAAGTCAAGAGGCGCTATGCCACTAATGTCAATGCATTTACAATTTCACCCTCATCTGCATCAGATCTTAGTATGTGAGCTGTATTACAGTCTGGATTATAGGCTTTTATTGAGTGTATTGGCTTTCCTCTAGTTTTTAAAGTCTGATTTAAAAATAGCAAATAAATTGTGACTCTTAAGTTTCCATGAATTTCAGTTTATGATGTAGCATTTTGGCATAGCACAGAGGACTTTGTCTCTAATTAGGTGTGCATCAGTCTCATTCACTTAAATGGGATCTATTCAAGTGTTTCTAAAGGGACACATGAAACAAATGGTTATGCTTGTACTTGAATAAATTTTTCTGCTGTCAGTAGAAGAGCTTCAGCAGTGACTCCATGGGAAAAACAAAGATGGAAGGATTACATTCACAACTAATCTAAGGCTGATGGTACACATTGATGGCTCAACTGATCTAACATCTCAGCACAGCTGGAAGGGAGGGAAGTTCTTGGTTCTCCTGTCTTCATTCCAACCACATTTAGCCACCTCCCCTCCTAGGCATAAAGTGAAACAATTCACTTTCTCCTCTCACTCCCCAGTGCCAAGGTTAATTTCCTTCTATTTTAGTGAGTTTTTAACTCACTAAAAGATGAAAGGAAGGGTAGGGGGTTTGTAGATCTGCACAGACATAATGAGCATCACAAATTAGTCTTGCTGAATCAACAATTAATGGAAACAGCTGACATACCTATCGTTCCAAGTGAAAAAAGAAGAACTCAGTGGAGCTGAATAGCTTAACCCCCAAGTGACACATATGTGCTTTGGTGAAACCTGCGCTTCTCTCCTGTAGCAGCTGCATTTTCACTCTCATTTGCCTTTAAGAAAGTAAAATCCAGAGAACTCTGATTTCCTTAACTAGATTACATTACCACTGGCATTCATGGTATTCCTCTGAGCACACCTCTACAAGGACCTCTGTTCCCCACCAAGGCCTCTCAGCTCCGTGTAACTCATGTGGCTTCCCCAGACCAAGGCGTGATGGACACATGCAGGGGTGACAGATTTTATCAACAAAGCCAAAAGGATTCCAATATCTTATCCTTCACAGCACAAGTTAATGGCTGAGAAAGGAATAAAATTATATGGCACGCACACATAAAGTAGATGGAAATTTCACATAACATCACCTGTGAAACTATTTCGTCAATGATTTTTCTCTATCAGCATTATCTACACACAGATTTATAGGCTGAAGCTTTTCCAACAGCAAAAACAAATGCTCATGGAAAATATTATGTCTGAGCTCTAGGCCAAATCTGACCTTTAATTACATTTGTCTAGTTTTTACAGCTGAATCAAAAGATTCTGTAAATTCCATGGATTGTGCTTCAAACCAGGGCTTACCAAAAGCAGGAGCCATCTCTGCAGAGGTGTGAGAGCTTATGCAGTGATCCCTGCACCAATGGAGAAAATTCACTTTGTAGGCACACTGAGGCTGCCCAAGGCGGCCTCTACACAACTATGACAGCTTTTCCATCACCCAGCAATACATATTCAATAATCCAAAGGAAACTCTTTGCTCAGGGTGGAAGACATCTTGCCCCAGAACTGCATCCCAGCTGCCCTGCCAGCAAGAGTTTTCTGCTGAGATTCACCCAAGTGAATGCAGATCTGCTGCTCTGCGCTAACATCTGCCTTTCTTTTAGCTGGGATGGCAGCTGGTCCTGGTCAGAGCCCAGAGCAGAAGCAGCACAGCTCATGATGCCTGCTGCTGAGCAGAGGGACTGTGCTGAGGCTTTCTGGGATGTTTGCACAGCTTCTGCTCCTGACTCACAGATATTCAATACAAGTGTAGGAACTTCTCTGACCTCTCACTTTTGAACCAAGAAGACAAGGGATACTCCTTTCTGTTCTTCCCACACCAGAGACTGTAGCTACCACAAGGGCAAATATCCTTCAGGATATGTTTTCCCCAGTCTTCAAGTCTACAGCTGCCATGAAATACCAAACAGCACCACTACTCAGTCTGAACTTGAATGTTGTTCCTCAAGTGCTGCTCTGTTTCTATAGCTTGATGCCTTTAAAGAAGTCCTTAAATAAAATCAAAAGTATGGTCCAGAACTAACACTCCTCTTCCAATGAGACTAATGAGCTCCGGGCCAGCATTATCTTAAATCCTGGTATGGAAGGTATTTTCTATTTCAAACAGTTTCAGCATTCGATTAAAGGCTGATTAAACATTAACATTAAAGATGTTGACATCTAAAAATATGCCATTGTAATTGTGTCAATTTACATTCTAAATTAATTACATTATCAAAATGAGCAAACTGTACCATAAAACTGTCAGCTGCTATTACTAACCAGCAGCTGTAATCTGACCTATTAATCAATTACCTAGATAAAGTTAAAGCAGACTCAAGTTTCAATTACACGTAAAGAAAGTTTCGTTTCAAAAAAATCAATTTATATGCAAGTTAGAGTTGCTCTGCAGGCATGAAAGAGTATAATATTTTGGATAATCGGCTTTAAGGAAAAAATACAAATTACAAAAATATCTCCAAAAGAAAGTGTGTTTAATTGCACATAAAGTAGTTTATGATTATTTCCTGTAATTAAAGCCATGATTTGCTGGGACTAAGCCTTTTTGCAGATGAGTAAGGTATTTTTGACTCACACAGTCCTCACTAAACCAGAAAAGCAGAGCACATGCTGTATTTAAATGCACGGCCATAGACTCAGCTTTTTGGATAATATTTAAATCCAACCCAAATGTAATTACAGGCCTTTGAGTGAGATCCGAAAGGGATGTGACAAGGCTGACTGCTCGGCCTCTTCCCCACCATGGTACAGACCCTGGTTGGAAAGCCTGGCTTTATTCTGGGGTTCCTCAGCTGTGGGGTCCCTATGGTGAGAAGGACGCGGCATCAGGAAGGGAGAGGACGTGTGGTGGCCCTGGAGATGACAGTCCCACAGAGTCACACGGTTCCTGGCTCCTGCCTTCTCCTTCACCCCCTTGGAGCCTCAGGAAAGTCCACAAACTAATGGTTTTCACTTCTGAATATTTTATAAATGGATTATAGGCATCACATCTTCCTCCTGGGATTCTGTAAAGGTAAGCTGGCTTCTTCAGTTTGCTTAAAGAGGATGCTGTGGGGCATCTGAACAGAAGGACTCAGGGGAAATGGATAAGATGTATTTTTAGGTGGTCCTGAACAGTCTAAAATGCTGCAGGCAAATTTAGACATGTTTCACAAGGATCTCAGGGGCCAACAGGCAATATGGTTGAGAATTTGACTAATCTGGAGGCAAAACCTCCTTGCATTTTACCTGCCTACAATTTCCATAGTTAAGTGCTGGACAGATTTTTGGCTTTTTTTCTTTAACAAGATTTACTTCTTAGAATTAAGCTGAACTCTTCAAATTTAACTTCCACTTAAAATCTAATTTCTGAAGAACTATTTGAATAAGAATCTTTTACCTTTCTCCTCTAATTATGACAGCATGCTGGTACTCCATTTCCATGCACTTCATGACAGGCTAGAGCCTGTACTCCTGCTGGCTGCAGAGGAGAAGGAAATGGGGTCTTGACAGTTGACCTGCCACCGTGGCACATCATTTTGCAAATCAGAAGTGACATCAGAAAAAGCAGAGCACTGTTTCACAATCACTGCTCAGCACTGTACCAAAGGCAGTCAACCAGACACCAGGGATGTTCAACCCATCTTCTGATTCACCTTTTATTTGCATCCTGCAGTCACTGCCTTTGTGTTTCAAATACAAGCAGATAGCAAGAGCTTTACTCACATCACCCTGGATCACAGCAATAAACAGAAGTATGTCCAAGTCACTCTTTTTCTATTAAATCATTTGACTTCATATTTAGCCCTTGCAAACTGCAAACTTAGCAAGACCTCATAAGACATGGTACAATTTATTCTTGTGAACACTCAGTGGCATGAGAACAAAGACAAAATGCTCAGGGAGCTGCCTGAGGAGCTAACCAATGACCCACATTGTGCAGCCAGTCGATGTTTTTTCCTGCTACTGGAAAAGGATTAAATTTAACTTGTTTTATCCATGGATTCTATTTGAAGACTTGTGTTTTTCCTGAACTGAAAAGTTCAGTTTTGCATTGCTGGTTACAGTGGTTATATCTCACAGGGAATGAATGCATTTATGGTATTTCCTACTGCAAAGAAAAGGAATTTTCCCTTGTGCAGTGAAGTATACCAGTCTAAGCTGCATCCTCTGCCTAATTTCTTTATTGGGAAGACTTTCCCATGAATAAAATTTGTAAAAAAAAGTAAGTAAAAAACTTTTACAGTTCCCTCTCTATCCGATCTAACAATGACCACATTTCTTTCTTGTGGTAATTTTCTTTCCCAAGACTTGTTCCCCACAGAGCTGCTGCCCCAGCAGTGCAATGTGGCCAAGGGGCTGTCTGAGCCTCGTTCTCTCACTTGGGCACCAAAAGCCAAGCAAGACAGCCTGTCCCTGCCCACTGCTCCTCTCTTGCTTCCAGAGCAACTGTTCAGGATGACTGAGTCACAAACAGCTGCTCACAAGCCACCTTCATTCTCAGGACGGGAGAAGAAAAAGCTGTTTTATCCTGGGCATCTTTCAATTCCTGCCCTCTAAGCCTACTTTTGTCTAAAACACTCATCAGTCTTTACCACTAGATTTGCTACACGTTTCTGTATTTTAACTCACACTTCTATATGGTGCTTTACATTTTATGTTGTGAGAGAGGGATTTTAATGTAAACCATGACCACCACCTAGGCTGTGCAGATACAGGTTGCAGCCACTGCTGCAGGAAGAAGCATGCTCACAAAGTCTTGCAAAACATAACAAGAGTATGCTTCTTTCTCTGCATTTTTCTCAAAATGTGAAATGCCTCTGTCTTTTGAAAGTCATAAGTATTAAGTCTTCCTTCCCCCTATCAATCTAAAATGCTGGCCAGACAGATGCTGCCCATCCCAGAGGAGAGATTAGAGCTTTAGTGTTGCTGAAAAAACAAAGCTGGAAATAAGATGCTGCATGCATGTATGAGCCATGCTCGTAAATGGTGACATTCAAAAGAGCTTGGGCAAAATTGCCAAGACCTGCCATAGGAATGGATTCTTTCTATTTTTACAAACTAACAAATTATATTCTTTCTCCATCACATCTTACTGCACATCCTCCATGAATCTCACCAAAGCCCCATATCAGAATTTCTGCTGGAGCAAAACTTCAGAGTTAGAAAGCATCAGTTGAAGAGTGTCATAAAAAGAAGAAAAATACACCAAGAGTGCTCAACAGCAGACTCTGTTTTCAAGTTGGAATTTGAAGAAACCACGTGAGAATCACACTGAGAACCAACTTCGCATGTAGCTTGTTATGTGCAAGTACCAAGGAACAATTCAAACACAGCTGAAAACCATCCACTTCTGGATGTAATTACATGCTCAAAAAAGAGCCAGAATTATAATCCAGCTAAACTATATACCAGACGAATGTCAATTTGACATATTTTCATCTTTTTTTCAGGTTTAACACAGTGCTCTTGAACACCAAAAGCAAAAAACCCCTACTTATGCCCTGCAGGCCACAAAATCTCCTGGAAAGGAAACCAGCAAGATCCTTGGCCACAAAACCTCAAAAGCAGCTCAGACTCATTGCTCTTCCTTGTTCCCCAGGTTCAAAATTCAGATATCCTAGGCAAATTTATTCATGAGTAAACAGGCCATGAACACACATTTATTCTTTCTGTTCTTCAGTTAGAATCTTTTCTAAGAATTTCCAGTCTACACGCTTATCCACCAACTGCAGAGCAAGATTCACTTCGCAAATAAGTTTATAAAGGGTCACAACCAAATTCTCAGCACAGTTAGTTTGGATTTTGAGGAACTTACGTGACCAAAACAACATAAAGGGGCAGTGTGCTGAAAATCAGTAGAGACAACAAGAAGACAAGGTCTTCCACCTTCTTCCTCCAAAACACATATAGCTTGAGTGGGTGTGGTTAACACTCTTAAAGATCAGTCAGAGTATTTAAATAAATATACTACAGAATAAGTTTTCTATTCTGTACATGTACTTTCTTAGGGTAGAAACAGAAGTCAGACATAGACTCCTACTAGCATTAAAATTTACATTAAGTAATGATAACTAATTACACACTGAAATTTTAATTACTTACCCAAATACAATCCCCTCTCTAAATCAATACCAAGAGACTGCTGCCTTCAGAAGATGTCAACAAAGCAGAAGCAGTTTATGACTATATTACTGCTGTGAATTTATAATTATGTTTTCTTCTTGAAAACAGAAACAAAAACTAAACAACAAAGAGATGAGGAATTGACTAAATGTACAACACGTGTCAACAAGAGGATAAATACGCTGAAATAAAAAATAATCTTTTCTCTAACACTTCTGTCTAATGATTTCATCCACCACTTGCACTACCACAGGATACATTCTTGGTCAATAGTATTTCTTCAAAGGCAACAGCATCTGCACATGGTAAAGCACAAGTGTAATAGTAGGGCCAACTTTAACTTCTGCTCTTCAGCTGCTCTGACCTGCTTAGCCTTCTGACATTTACGTCTCCCACGCTCAAGCTCAATTTAGCAGACCAAAATCAGAGCTCATCTGTAAGATGATATAAGCTGCATGTCACAAAGTAGGTGAGAGTTTAACCTGGTGCGACACAAGTATGGATGGGGCTGGAAGATTTTCAGCAATACGCTCCCAGCTTCCCTGTCCTCTGTCCCAGTCCTCTGACTTTCATACTTGGAGCAAGCTGGCTGAACGCAAACAGGCTTTCATCTGTTGTACAGAGCAACTACTGAAAGAAAGGGAAGAAGAGCCTGTCAAAGTCACAGAAGCAGATGGCTAAATCGTCCTCAGGAAACAGTTCAAATAGTTGCAAGCTCTAGGTGGAAACACTGACAAGAGACCACAGTCTTCTGGGGAGAAGGAAAGCTACTTGAAGCAGTGTACTGGCGAGCAGCTAGGAGAAAATCAGCCTAGTGAGACTTAGAGAGCTGGAAATGTTCTGAGCTCAGTGCATCACAGGACTCAAATAGCAAAATCTTTCCTCCCGAAACTCTGTGTTTCTTCTGAAGTTGTGCTGTTCTGCATCCTAGTCACCTAGGGATTACTGTAGCCTACAGATTATTTCAGGAATAAGAAGGACCAGACCAAAGGTCCACCTGCTCCTGTAGCCTGTTTCCACTACCACCTTGAAATAGTTGCCCAGAGAAAAGGTTAAGAACAGGGGAAAGCAAATGGCAGTGCTGCCCCAAAACTCTCCCAGTCTCCAAAAATTTGTAGCTCTGTTATTTGCCTCTCCTCTCTATCATATCCCACCCAGTCACCTCGCTGGAGATGGAGTCATTCCCAAATTTGGATGATCAGAGTTCTCCAAACCTTGTTCAGTTCTGTTAAGCCTCTTTGTTCTCAGAGATGCCTGAACATCACAAATTCCAAATTTCAAAAAAATGTTTTGAAAAGTCCTCTACAGACTAGGATATGATAGCCTAAAAATGTTATTCATAGGAGCCCAGTCTTGTAGGATATTATGTCCACTATCCCTAAGTAACTCCATATCTCAGTAAAACAAACAAAAAAAATCACCTGCAGCTATAGGGACCTATTTGTGTTAACTTAAAGATCCTACATCCTGGAGACAATATTTTCTTGATTATTCAAAGAGAATACATTTAGATCACTAACATTAGTATGTTGTGGCTTGGCGTCTTTCATTTATTCAGCAAGTTTCAAGTCTAGACAAAACGTTAAGTGCCCAGATTTCAATCCCCTTACATTGGGCAAAACAATTCCAAGTGAAAGAACTTACATCAGGTGACAAGAAAGAAGTTAACTGTGGAACTGTGACTTAATAAATCTGTAGTTGTTAAAATGTCTCAGCAGTTTCAGACTCAAAAAAAATCCCATCTTTTAAACAGTCTGAACAAACAATAGCAGCAGCAATTCTGATACTGTTGCAGTTGAACACAAAAAAAGTATATTATTTCAAAAGCATCTACCTCGCAGGCTTAGGAAACATGTTTATAATAATTACATTTACATGTATATGTATAATATATAGGCAGATAATATATATAGTTTGTAATTGCATAAATTATATTAAAGTTGTCATATAAGCATGCATATTTAGTAACGCTTTGAAGAGTTACTTTAAATGTTTCTAAAGGTCAAAAGTTTTATGTGTAATTATGTTTGTTATCTGGTATTTATGCAGCCCATCTGTGAGTTATCTGTCTATTTTAACATACTTATTCTTATCCGGATTATGTTGGAGCAAACAGAAGTGCAACCAGTCCCCAATCAACAAACATATTTAGCAGAAATCACCATGGCTATAAAGTAATTGTCTTCCATTGCAAGCAGCTGTTTACTAATAAACAAGTACATGAGAAGACCTTGACGGAAAGACTGTAGAAGACAAAATGGCATTTAATTTTAAAAAAAGAAAAAAGAAAAAAAAGAAAAAGAAGACGTGTAACTAAAAGCCCTTCCGAACAGAAACCATAAGTCTTCCTGGCATCCTTCTCAGCTACTCTTTGATTTTATGCCCTGCGTGACATTTTATACATCCTTGTACTTGAACTACCCAACCATATTTTGTTTCTTCCTTCAACTTGTTTTTGAGCTACTGCCACAATGGTGTTGCTATAGAAAGAAAACACACCATTCCACAGTGGCTTACCCTTTCTACTTGTAAGCTAATGAATGCAGCTGTTCAAAACCTGCATTTTATCTAAAAGACCCCTGGTATATAAATATTTTTCATAAAACAAGACAGAATCCTGTCTTGGTTATGGAAGCAGTTCTGAATTGCAGAATGCACTGACTTCTGTAGTATTTGTATTGCCTTGTGGTTTGGTTTGAGTTGACCCTAAGTTCTAAAAATTGTTATTACACTAATTAGTTAATGTCTGAACAGTATCCTCTATGCACTAAGCACTGGGGAAACAAGAGGTCCCTTCCCTAGAGAGCTCAAACTTCAAAAAAAAACAAACAAGGATGGCAATGAACTAACCCACTGCATACCAGTTTTTAGAAGACAACGTAATTCAAACAATCACTAATCTTTCCGAAAGTGAGACACCTACACTATAGATTCCCACAGCTGAGCTTGTCACTCCAGGTTCCCATAAAAATTAGTAGGAATTTTAAAGATACGTCATCTAGACAAATCCTTGAGGGTGAGTGTTGAATTGTGGATTCCACTCCCTAAGGGGAGCCTCTTTCAATTAGGGAGATTGCTCGCGCTAACTAGCCATGCAGCTGCAGAGCATTAGTCCACAAAAATGCCATGGTACACACAGAGCTCACAGAGGAATGTGCCAGTCTGAGGACTCAGAGGCAGAAAATCTTAAAGGACAAACTTATTCAAGCAGCTTGTTTGGGGCTTAATGGGTGCATAAAAGAAAGTGAAAGAAGCAAGCAGAGAAACATGATGCAAAACAAAGGGAAAAGTGTAATGGAGTGACTAATAGTAAATTATCTTACACAATTAGTTCACTGGAAATAATACTTGGAAATGGAACTGAGAATTTCAGAGAAATGTCTGGTGCTACACCCTGTCCACAAAGAGAACACAAAAGAAATTCATCAGGAAATTATGCACATTTCAGTAATTGTTCCCTGCAAAGGAAAAAAAGAAAAGGTTCAGAAAATACTATCTACATTAAATTGCCATAACCAGCTTAATTGTCAAACATCTGAACTTACTGTGTGCTGCCCTGCTGCTATTCAGGAATCTGGTAAATCCTGAGCAATTGTTCAGATAACTGCAAACTCCCCAACTTCGCATCATGTAAAAAATCAGTGTCATCCTTCCTCTTTTGATTGTCTCTCCTCAGCACAAGAACACAGCTGTCCAAAAGTATCAAGTTTCATCTTCTTAAGCCCTTTCAGTTGTGATGGATCCCAAACTGCAGTCTATAAACAGCCTTAGGTACATCATCGGTTATGAACTGGTACATTTCCTAATTTCCTAATTTCCATCATTAAAATACAGGGCAGTTCAGTGAACTTGGAAAATACAAAGAAATTATTCTCCAGAGTGCAACATCTGGTACAAAGGAGGAAAAAAGCACTATTTTCAAGTGCAAGGCAAGTAAGAACTGAAGGCAAAACCAAAACCCATTAATCTACCTCCACCCCCATGCTCAAAACAAAAACTAGAAAAAATACCCTTTGGTGCTTCACATTAGGAAGACACAAATCCGAGACATTTCCCATCTGTTTTGTTTGCTGTTTTTTTGCAAAAAAATCAAAATAATCCTGTCTTTTTTTTTTCCACTTTCAGAAGAAACAATGAAGGATATTTTCAGCATTGTTTGTCCCAGGGTTTTTATTCCTTTCCCACCCCATTTTATTTAAGTTCCTATCAAGTATAACTACTCTGCCCCAGTGAACCAATATCTGAGTTATAACTGAAATGATCACAATCAAACTTACACAGTACACTTGAACTTAAGGAGCTGAGTGGGGAGACAACTAGCTCTGTGCTCCCATAGCAAACCCCCTGCTGGCACTAGTCACATCTCTGGCATGACCACGAGTGGCCCCCAGACTTTCTAAGCTCCTGTTTAGTCTCCAGGAATCTGCTGGCATCCACAAACCACTGGAACACAGCCATGACCCCTCCCTAACTGTTGTAAGGAAATGAGGTAGAGTTGGACATATTGGCCATAAAACACCTGGCAATTCCCTTTCATGGAGAAATTCCTACCGTCTAGTCAGAGCTTATCTGCACCGTCGGAGGAATGAGTCAAAATCCCACCTGTGATGCTTCACTCATGCTGCGCTGTGGAGGCTGCTCACACTGTGCCCTTAATTCTCACTGTGAGAACACAGTGAGGTCGAGGGTTACCAACTGGTCTGGATGAAGAGCTAATGCAAAACTGTCCTTCTCAGTGATGCAACAATCTGTGTTTGAAGCTGGCAAAGAAGCCCCTTGTTTTATCCAAATGGGTCACCACAGCCCTGAACTTTCGTTGTCATCTCAGTTCTCACTGGATGAGATTTTTTGTTCTATTTATCCTTTTAATTCTGCAGGGAAAGTCTTCATCCTATGTCCCATCAGCTGAATGAGTAATGGTTCACCTCACAAAGCATAAAATAATATCTGTAACAGATGCTGCTGTTTCTAAATTTTAAAAAATGAATATAAATCTGGCTACCACTTTTAAGGAACATGAAAATGTTATTAAAATCGCTGTGCTATGGTTTCAAATTCTGTATGATTCATATGAATCACTTTCGGATACCATATCACTAACTTCTGGATATGTGTGGAGTGCAAAACAAGGAATAAAATGAAGATAGTATTTGTTTTCCTTGTTCTAAAATGATAGCTGCCTTTGTCTTAAACAAACACTGCAAACTGCAATACCAACATCAGTAAAATTCTATCCCCTGCATGTGTGGTGGAACACATCTTGGCTATTTTTAAAGACAGTAAGGGACATTTTGATATTCAGTTTAATTCAGGACAATGAATTTTCTCATCAGTGAGGAAAAAAATTAAAACAAGCACATTCTAAAATTTGTATCTCACAGTTTAGATTTCCTTCCACTCAGCTGAGTAAAATAAATGTCTCTCCATTCAGGTACAAACATGACCACTTAAGTTAACTTAAACAGTAAAATTCCATAACAGTTCATCAGCCTCTTGTCAAATGTCTGGGTAAGTGGCTGAAAAGATATTTCAATCCAAGTAGAAAGGGAAAAATATTTTCAATGTTTCATGTAAAATATGCTATTATTTTACTCTTGCGACACTGCAGCACACAGACATTCCTTCAAGTCACATTTTTAGTACTTAAAAGCATTATACGAACTTTAAAAGTGGTATGAACTCCAAAATTCTCCTCATCTCAGCAGCTTATTATCCAAATAGCAGAATGCTGTATAAAGTGCTCCACTGGCAGCAGCCATAAATACGCCTCCTTTGCATAAACAGGGCGAAACTCCCATCTTCTAGCATCAGTACAAGAGATTTCCACAGATATGTTGTGGGAGAAAGATTTTCCCCAGGACCACTGTTGCTGGGTCTCACCTCACTCCCTTTCCTGGCTACGTTTGTGTCACTGTTGGCACAGGACAGCCAAGGGACACCAACTGACACCACGGCCTGGCCCACTCAGCTGACAGCACAGGTCTATGAGATCATGCACACTCCCACAGCCATCCTTCCCAGCCCCAGGGTCTTCAGTCTCATCGCTGCATGGGGATGGAGCAATCCTGGAATTCAGCTAAGGGAAATAGTTTAAAAATACCAGTTCTATGCATAAGAAAAAAGAAAAAAAGAAAAAAAAAAAGATAACGTTAATTCAAATATACAAAGTGTTTGCATTTCAGCACTCCATGGATGGAGCAGTGCTAAACTAAGCAGTGGTCCTGGAAAGAAGGGGTTCACCATATAGGATTTGATCCCTTCAGACTATGAGGAAATGGACAGAAAGTACCAGAGATGATGAAATTGAGGCTTCACCAAGTGGTGGGACAAAGCATAGGATGGGTATCTGCAGAGAGGGTAGGCAGTGAGATCGTGGAGATAGACAGAAAGAAAACCAATATCTCAATCCAGTGTGCTTCTCAAAGAGCTTTACAACCTCAGTCACTTTGCCTCACACTGATTATCATACAATTTAAAAAGTTTTCCCTTAGCCTTGACTTATTCACAGTGTTTATGCAGCCCTAGCAATCCACAGCCTGAGAACAGGACGTCACTTTCCAGGCAGAAATGACGATGACCGAGGCCAAGCAGAAGATCCCAACATAAGCAGCATCAAAAGTACATCTCCCAGGAGCCACACAGCCCTGCACACAACCTGCACTCTTCACAGGGAACAAGGCCAACACCCAGGAACAGTACAGAAAGACAAACCCAGGACGCCATACCACATAGCAAGGTGGCATTTCACATTTTTGTTGTTTACACTTGGAGTAATTAATTAGTTGACTCTATCACCCACATCATAAAGTGTGTTGTTATTAGCAAAGCTCACAATGCTTGTGTCAAGTCACATTCAGCCTCAGCGACTGACTGTACATCTGACTCATTAGTTCTTCTCTGGGTGTTTTGCTTTCCTATTCTTATTTCAT
This sequence comes from Lagopus leucura, assembly GCF_019238085.1. Classification (NCBI taxonomy): domain Eukaryota; kingdom Metazoa; phylum Chordata; class Aves; order Galliformes; family Phasianidae; genus Lagopus; species Lagopus leucura. Next base: position 34,057,097 of record NW_024962334.1, on the reverse strand, counting down.
GTCAGATGGAAAACAAAAATACTTCTAATAAAAACTGACACACACATTATATCTTCTATTGTGATAAGAAAACACCCATTCCACAAACACACAAACCTCATGTACATCATTCATGGCATATTTTCCAGCTACTAGAATTCAGCTCCTAAGCACCAGCAGCTTTCTGAGGCACTCACCTCAGTCCCTGGGGTCTCAAAGCTCCTTTGCTGCAGCAATCAGCTCTGCAGCACAGCAGGACTTCATTCAACCCTTTTAAAAAAAGTGTGTGTCTTATGCCTTTCAGTGAGATCTGCGCTATGCCTTGAGCCCAAAGCAGTACATATGCAACACAGTGCTTCCCTTCCTTTTTTATTTTTACATACTGCTGTGATTAGAAGTGTGTATCTAGACTTATATTCTTTGACATTTCTTGTATTAATATATTAAATACAGTATTTGCCCTTTTCTCAGTTCTGGCCCCACTCCTAACAGAAGTTTTTCATTCTTGGACTCTCACTTCATTCTCATTCTCTCCAGAAATCTCATTTCTATCTCTCTCAGCTTCTTCCTCCAGACAGGCTCCCACTTCTTCTGCAGTGTCAGCAGATAGCAGTCAAAGTGGTGCACTTTTTTCTACACTTTGACGTATGACTGAACATTGCTCCACTGAAGGACCTTTAGTTCCCTTATTTATGGCACCCAGGAATAATTTGGTTGTGGTTGTCTCATGATTAAGGTGTACTGCAGTTAAGTTCACATTTAGAAAAATTCACTATAACCTGACCCATTACTTGCCTACTACAATACACAAAACAACAGGGGCTTTCTGTGGTACCTCACAAAGTGATACCCCATCCCTGGAGGTATTCAAGGCCAGGCTGGAGGTGGCTCTGGGCAGCCTGGTCTGGTGGTTGGCAACCCTGAACATAGCAGGGGGATTGAAACTAGATGATCATTGCGGTCCTTTTCAACCCAGGCCATTCTATGATTATATGATTCTATGAATTTCAAGGTGGAAAAGTCCTGAGATCTTTAATGTTGTCAGAAATTTTACTGACATAGGTAAGAATTTTCCCAACAAATACTTGAGGATAAACTCAAAATTTAGGTCACTGTAGAAAAGACTTCTGAATTAAGAGCACCTCAACCCCAGGAAGTTGTTGACGCAGTGACCATTCAGGCTTTCTTTTTTTGTGTTATGATGTGTTTTTGTGTTTTGATCTATACATTTGTACTGCAACTGGGATCAAACAATATATATTATTATTTTAATTAGAAATGGTAAAGTCTATTTACCCTAATTCCACTGATCACAGTTATTTTTCTTGTAATATTTCCCACAGAACTCAAATTTGTGTCTTATGTTTTCAAGGAACCTTCATTGCTAAGACCTAAAGCAATTTTTAAAATTTCTGAAATAGCTCATTGTTATTAACAGTGCTACATTCAAAGGCAGCTGGGTCAAACTCAGTTCCTTATGAAAAGTCCCTGAAAAATTAAAATTGTATGAATAGCCAAGAGCCTCAGTTGCATAATGGAGGCAAAGGAGGAACCAATAAATCTCTGTCAGTTATCCCTATTCATCGGTAACTTTTGTTTGACTAAAGTGTATTAGCTAGAAAAGCGACCTGTCATGGTTCGAAGATTTAGCGAGATGAAGAACTTCTTGCTTCCCTTAATAATTTGTCTGAATAATGAATCACTTCTACTGTGAAAAATGTTGTGCATTACTCTTGATTTGAATCTGCCTAACTTTCCAGCCATACCTGTAGTTTGTCTTATGATTTTCATTACTGCTCTCAAGAGCTAATACTAAAACAGTATTTTCTCCTGCTTCAAGGGACTTAAATTTCTTAATTGAGGAGCCTCCCTATTTTGATACGGGTCAAAGGAATAAAAAAATCGCATGTTTCTCATGCCTTACTCCAACAGGAAGTTTGTGACTTTCTTTTGCAATGCTCCCGTAGTTCAACATCCCTTCAATGAAGTTGAGCCTTAAGCTACCACACATATTTTTGGAATAGTGCACATACACTGTCCTAATGACTGTCTTTCTGGAAAGTAACTCTTGCTCCTTTTGCAGTAGGAACTCTTGTGAGCACAAAGTTCGTAAGATCTTTAAATCTCTTCACTGGGAATCTCCTTCACTGGCACTAGATTGCATGGCCCCGGATAACCTAATCTAAGGCCCTGCTCTCTACAGAAGGTCAGACCAGATGGTCTCCTGAGGTCTTTTTTCACCGACTTTGCTGCAACACATCTTCTTCCACTTACTCAACCAGCACTAACTAACACTAGTTTCTCTTCACATCTTTATAGAACTATCTGCCAGTATTTTTTATTGTTGGTGGTAATACGGGTTTTTTTGAAAATTTTAATAATGAAATATTTGGGAAACAACAGAAAATCTCTTACTAAAGTATACTCTCTGCGCTTGGAATACACTGATTTTGCAACAAGTTATTGTGTACCTGACAGGACAATACGTCAAAGTTCTGTGATAGAAGATTTTTAATGCAATTGTTTGGCAGCATGAGCAGAATGAATTTCTTTACCTAAGTCCAGATCCCAGTAACTAGCTACAGTTTTATAAAACCAGCAGTTTAACATATTCCCAGCAACCATGTCAAGAAGTGACTTGCAGCTACATTTAAATTCTCACAAAAGAAATCTTATTTCATGATAAATTTGCCTGTAAGTATAAAATAAGTTTGAGTGATCAAACTCAACAATTTTTTGTCAAATTCAAATTGGCAAGCCAGGATAAGGCCACTTTATTAGCAACTCTTGAAGCAATCCGCTGATGTTTCCAAATGTTAAATGTTAAATGTCACCTCCTTTTCCCTCTGTTTTCCCCAAGGGCAGCAAAAGCCCTGATCATTCTCCCTAAAACCTTCTTGAGGAAATTGAAGATGCTGGAATTCCCCTGCCTATGTCTGCAGGCAAATGCATTTCAGATTTCAATTTTCCAGACGGAAGAGTGGATGCTATACTGATATCACTGACCAGTGATTTCCCTGGACTAAAATGATGCCAGGTCATATGTTCCAACAGTCCAACTCTGTTAGAAGCTACTACAATTCAGGCTTCACTGCAAGGTTGAGGTTGGGAGGAATCTCTCTTTTTGATATTTCATCCTTCAGATCATTTCCCATGAAGTAATCTTCTCTATCTAGCTTTCAAAATAGTGATACCTAAGCATTTGCTACCACTAGTCTTTCTGTAAAGGTCACTGTATTTGATAAATGATTTGTGGCAGCCCCTAATGAAGGAGGGAAGACAAAGAACTACCCTGTAAAAATATTTCAGCTATAGCAGGAAGAACATGCTCCACAGTTCGGTTTCATTCTATTTATCTAATACTGTGGTTGAGCAAAACTCTGAAAAGTTTCTTGGCCTGTGAAACAGTATCTGCAAATCCTTAAACAATGAGCTTGTTCTTAATGGTTGGATTAATTCAGCAGTGTAAAACTGCTTAGATTAAGTTTGAACTGCTTTCATGTGAAGTAGCACAGAAATATGTCAAGGAACAAACACAGGTTTTGTCCTGTTGACTCTCAGATTGCTAATTGAGCAAAACAGGGGGAAAAGCCCTGTTATGTGGCCTGTGATCTTATCCAATATCCTTTCTGTCAAGCATAATCTGGCAGGAAAGAACGAGCTCTACTGATAAGAAGAAATCTCTCTCTCTCTTTCTCTCTTAAGCAAAGGTATAGTAGCTGCTCTCCTTCAAGTTAAACAGAACTCATACCACAGTATTTATTTAAGATATTTTTTTCAATATGAAGAATTATTAACTTGTTTCAATTGTGTCTTTTTGGATAAGACTAAGAAAAACAAGTACAACTCCCACAACTCAGTGCACTTTAGACCTACAGAAGCAAGCTACAAACATAGCATCACCCAAAAAATGACATTGAAAAATAGTACCTTTAAGAATTCATTCAGATGCATTTGAAATCACCTACAATGAACAACGATTAACCCAGACACTCACCTGGGAAGATGACGTCAGTTTGATGTTTGCACATTCCAACTTATTGAGACTTTCCAGTAAGAGCTTGGTTATTATACACCATCTAACTTGTCACATGCTTACATGCTGTTTTTAAGAAAGTTAATGGTGAAAAACAATGTCTTTAGTACGCTGCTGACAAACAACTATACTCCTGTTAGGGATATTTGAGCATTATGCCTAATGTGCGTCTGAAGCAGGAGCTTAGATGACAAACAACTGGCTATCTTCATTTTAGACAAGAACAAAGTGACAGGAGAGATAGGAGATAGCACATGTGCTGTGGAGCTGGAAAGAGTAGTTCCTGGCAATGCTTGGAGCCTCAATTTTCAAATGATCAAATAGTAGAGGCATGGCTATGACTGCTTACCTGTCTCACCAAACACACCTAGAACTGACTCAAGGCAATCTGAAGAGGCCCCCATACAACCAGTCTCTGATTTAAAAGGCCATATATTACCCAGGACTAATCAAGACTTTTCCTCTTTACAAGGCTTATTCAACTCTCCCTGAGCAAAAGAACATTTTGAAATGATGAGTGCATTTTAAAAGACCTTTGAAAGATCACAGAACTCAGACCTTCAAGTAAGTTTGCAGACCACAGGGGAGATAAGCCAAAAGCAAAGCAGTGGTGGCTACGTGAACGTCACTTAAAAGCTTTGCTAACTTTTGTCTGAACATCTTTTTTTTTAATTTTTTTTTTCTTTTCCAGAGGAAGTTAGAAAAGCTGTTCTGCTCTCAAAATCTAATGGAGCAGTCCTAAAATTAAAAAGGAGAAAAGCAGATATTTTGGCAGTATCTAAGGAAGTATGATAAGCGAAAGTAGAAAGTACAAAACAGAAGAACATGTAAATTCGTTCACCACATAAAATAGGTAGAATTCCACCTTTATCTCATCACCATAAGATACTGAAAGATAATCTAAGCTGCTCTGGTTTTGCCAGGCAGATTCAATGCATCTGTAGGTCTTACTCTGTGTTTGGGTTAGTCTGTTATGTTCAAAATGCAACACAGCAGGTAAACCTAATCTGAAAGGTTGTATATCTCCTTCAGAAAAGTAATCTTCATAGAAAATTATCACATTAAACCAAAGATCTTTCTTCTATCAATTCAGAGTTATTTTCCCCAGTTTTACAACTAAGATAATACAGCTGTGATGTATAACAAAAAGACAAAAAAGACAAGACTCCCTTTCTCTCTAGTAGTACATTGCTAATAAGAATTGTGAGAAATCCCCAAAAGTTTATTAAAAAATGATACTGAGAATCTTCTCACAATCTCCCCAGAATCTTCAGTTTGAGAACTTGTGATCTTCTTTTATAATTATTTCCTTAGTTCTCCTTTTATAAACTATTTAAACTTTCCCTAAATTTCAAGTCAGCTTTGTCTATATAAGTCACAGAAAAATCTGCTAAATACAGTGTAAGAGCAACTATTCTCAAACATTGTCTGCTGAAAAAACCATCAGACAGATTTAAGTCATGCAAAGACAAGACCAAACTTGTGAGTTCAGAGCTTCTATAAAACAAAGCAATACCTCCTGCCAGAGCATGAGGAAAAAAAGACATCTAAATTCAAAATATGGCAGCAGAAGCAAGAGAAGAGAGGTGGAAAAAGCGATTCACTCATCTTCAGAGCACTAGAACCCTTGGAACAGAAGTCTTCTGTTTGCTAACTCCTTCAATTCAGAAGAAGCACACAAAATAGCAGTTATTCCAGAGTCCTGGAAGACTTCCAATGAATAGATTATGCAGATTACACATTACATATCAATACTCTCCATAATTAGAGAAGAAAGCAATCCGGTTTTTGGATAGTGTATGACAAATTTTAAAACCTGGAGATGAAAATCAAATTGTACGTTAACATGGTGACTTTCTTTGGCAGATCTTCAGTCTCTCCCTCAAGAGCATGTGACAACTAGTATGGTACTCTAGAGCTTTGTGCCTTTCAAAAATCAGCCTAGAAACATGTATAGACAGAAGAATAATAAAAATGAACACTTGAGAACATTCCCTCTTCCAGGGAGAAGTCTTCTAAAAAAATTGATCAAAAAACTTCTATTAACTGTTATACCAGCCCCACACAGGAAAGCCCTGGCTCTTCATCAGAGCTGTACCTGGCTGACAGAAGAGGCCCCAGAGGAGCAGCAAAGAGCTGAAAGGCTCCTTTTTCTTCTCGGTTGGGCCGCAGGAGCATTAGCGGCTGCCTCCTCCTCAAAATCCATTTCCTCGGTAGCCGGGTGCTGTTGGCATTGAGCAGCAGTCAGTAGCAGCGGCACTCATCTTCTGCACAGGGCAGATTTCTTATAGGTGTGCATATGCAGCAGAGCCTCATCTGATGTGAAATTTCTTTGCGCATCCGGGTGTATGAATGACTCACATAGAAAAAAATACTGGTTTCTCATGGTTGCATGCTTGCATAGGGGTGGGGATTGAGCACATTTGCACATGAGCTAGACCTACCCTTTTGTGACAGGATTAATGCCTGAGACTAAGTACTTCATGATTGAGCAACAAAAACGGGGGTAAAACATGCACAGAAAAAAAGAGCTCTGAAAGACTGCGGTCAGAGTAATACAAACGGTTAATGCTATGGTAAAAACTCTTGAGGAATGAAGCCCCAGTAATAACCAAGCATCACACATGACCTCCACAATGGCCTTGCATTACTGAAAGTTATTCATCAGCCTGGGAGGAAACTTGACTCCTACTCACAGCAAGGTCCGAGGATTGTATGAGATTAGCCCAGTTGCTCGGGATGGGATCAGGGCCCTTCTAAAGAGCCCTGTCCTGCAGCAGCACCCATCAGCTGCCAGCACTGGGAGCTGGAGTTGTCCAGGAGCCAAGGAAGAGCAGCAGCAGGTGTGTGGAGTCCACACACACGGGAACGCCGTGTGCTGGAGCATCCGGTGCTGAAACATTTGACAAAAATAAAGTAAAAGGGAAGTACACATGAGCCAGAAATTAGATGCTTGCATCTGATACCAGAGGAAAGAAGCGTCGGACAGACAACCCTCCACAAGCTTAAGCCAGCTTTACTGCAGTCAGCAGGAACAATGTCATTGACATCACTATGAGCACCACTGGGGCCAAGAAAAACATTTTGTGATCTGCTCTTCCACACCCCATCCCACCCAGCTCTTCTGCAAAATTTGGAAGGGAGAAGTTCACCAATTTCCAGAAAGCTTTTGAGGTTGCTTCTGTTATGTGCTTTCATTTACATTTTCCAGCAACAGACACCGTATTCTGCACTCCCTGGGCTGCGTCATGCCGAAAACCTTCTCACCCCTCCGTGCTCTCATGCCAAAGGCCAGCAACAGGCTTCACCCTGCTTGCACCCCCTTCAGTAGAGGCCAAATATATAGCAGCTTGGGTGAGCAGCTGAAAAAGCAACTGAAACAGCCAGCATCTTCAATAAAGAGCAAAGCCCTCAAACCACTGCCAGGAGTTACTGCCCACAACTCTGCAGTGACTCCAGCCCAAGCACAGAGAACACTGAGGCTGGCCCACAACCCTGCCTCAGAAACGGCTGAGATTTAATATTGTCTTTTTAACGGCAATGACTGCAAAGCAATTAACACAGATTAAGTACAAAATACCGTTGTTTTTTTAAATAAATAATATGCAGAATAAAAAATTAACTCAGAACGCCAGTGAGGTTTTGGTGTGCATTTTTTAAAGACTTCTAAGAAAAAAATGCAGTTTAGATAATGAAGAAATGAAACAATCATTTCTCCTTTAAAAAAACAGGAAATAAAACAACTTTTTAGTACCTACTGGAATTTTTATAAATATCCTAGTTTTTCAGGTATACATTTTTTAAAGAAGTGTCTAATTTATATATTCACTTTTATTTTTTCTTATATTCTGCTAAAAATTCTCTCTTCTATATATTTACTTTTATTTAAATCAACCAATCAATGCCACTCAATTATCTATTTATTCAGGCAATGAGAAGCAAGTGACATTTCTTCTTATTCTAATCAAAGTCAAATATTTGTTCCTTCTGTGAGTAATTTATTACTAATTACAATAGTCTGATGTATGCTATTTTGTGTTACTAAAAATAGAGCTACATATGAATAAATGCAGCTAAAATTATGCTTTCAAAGCACAGTGGTAGAAAGTCCAGAGCTCATACATAGACATAGACAGCGGGTTTGCTTCCAGACTTTGGACACCCACATACCCACAAAATAGGAGCAAATTGGAAAAGCCTTCTGCTTGCTTATTCATCTGATGGTTAGTGTATCTGGTAATGAATTCACCAAGTCATACATAAAATCAGACTCGAGGACTCAACTACTTTCCAATATAAAAAATGTTTTAACTTGTTGGTTCTCAGTTTAATTCTTTCTTTTGCTGCCTTCCTTGGAAAACAGCCCTCTCCCTCCAGATTGAAAAAATGCTTCATTGATTGCTGTTTTGAATTCAATCAGTATAAGAGCATGGAGACAGTCTGCTAAATGGAAATGTGATTAAAAGCAATTAAAATCAAAAACATTCTCCAAACTTCTCAGTTGAGCCCCTGTATTTAATATCATTAGACGCAAAGAAGTCAAAAACTTAGCAATACAAAACAGAATTGGACATTCATACAGGTACCAAGAAGATCCAGTCTTATGCCTAACATGAATAATGTTTCCAAAGATAAAATAAATCTTAAGCTGACAGACAAAATAGTCTGTAGCTACTTACGAACAGAGCATGCGTGATGTGCACAGCTGACTATGTACCATCCATCTCCTCAAGAACCCATATGGCAGAAGCTATAAAAAAAATCAGTCTCTGCAGATTTCAGGAGGGACCCAACAGGACAGCTTCTCTCTTTAACAATTAATTTTTTGTAGAATTTGTTCCTTTTAAGCAAAGTGTACCTATGGCTGTGTACTAACCAGAGGGTGAAAATCTAAACTTAAACAAAGTACACAGCTCAGTGCTTACTAATGCAGTAATCTCCATGTGAAGGACAGGAATCACTACAATCTGCAGCACAAGGCCACACGAAATGCAGCAGTAAAAAAGGTACCAATTAATAGCAGAAAAAAAATAACAAAAAAAGGACCCTTTAACACAGAGACTTGGAAAACAAATCTCATCCAACTAGATGTCTCTCTGTTGGCTTGATGTGCCAAGATGCAAAACATAATGCTACCTGATTCTGAATTTACTTAACTGGCACAATTACCACTATTGAGTAAACGTTAAAAACACATCTCAGTGGCTGCTGTCAGAGCCACGGTTGTTGCCTGCAATTTTAACAGTAGCACTGTTTCTCCTGAAAGGAAATTGTAATGTTCGTAAGAGATTTGTTTGTCTTATTTAATCTTGTTCTCTTATTTAAGCCCACAAAAGAGATTTAAATCACAGGGATTATAGTTAAGCCAAGTAAATTAATCAGGTGACTTCAGTGTAATCTACCTTTGTTAAAAAATCATCTGAAAAATGCTGTAGTGCAGCAGCAATGGTCCAGAGGTGCATTTACTTTGCTAATGACTGACATAAATATGAGCTCCCCTCCCAAGTGACAACGTGCAAAGAGCACAAAAATGTTCCCAGTGGAAAGCTGATAGGTTTACTAGGCTGAAAAGTGAACAACCAAGCACATTCATAACCATTTGCAGGGAAATAGTCTTGAGACAGAGCAAATATTCATAAACACTGAAGTTGATTACAGGCCATGGAAGGAACCAAGGACCAGGGAAGCAACACCGTCACCTTAGCTCTACCACCAGCATGTTCTGCCACCCTCACGAAACACCTTCACCTGACTGCCAAACACCTTCACCTATCCGCCAAGGAAGAGATCCCAACACCTTCACTAACACCTCCAGAACTATGCATGAGACAGAGAGGTAGCTCAGGAGCAACACAGTCAGAAATGTCTGTATACTAGGGCTTCACGTCTCCTGTGTCATTCTTTGCTGAGTGTGAAACATATCGCCTCAGGTGCTCTGGTTTAAAAGCAGAGTTGGAAGAGGAAGCACTGTCAAAGCAACCTTTCACAGCAATCCACTTTTGCAGGATATGTAAAGAAAGGAATATTGAGCTTTCTGATTGCCACGGTTTGAGGGAAGTTCAACAGCCACAGCTCCATCTCTGGGCAGAGGCTTTAAGAAGCAGGCTACAGCAGCATAGGGTCAGGCCTTCATTACTGAGGCTCTGACATCAAGAAGACAGGAGCACAAGGTCCCGACGGCCAGAAAGAGCATGAAGAAGCTCAATTGTGCAGTACTGTGATGAGGTTCATTAAGCAGTTGGCCGGAGGAGCTCACCACACAGCTACTGTAACACATCATTGCCCAGGAGCTCAACTTCAAAGGAAAAATGTAAGGTTTGCCTATCCCAAACTCCTTCAAGCCTTCTCAGAGGAATGCAGGTCTCAAGCACAAGTTCAGAGAGACAGGATATGCCTGTCCCACTGCCGAGCCACTCTGCAGGACACAGATCCCACCGTCCAGCACCACTGAGCTAGTGGCCCCATCCACCAAATGAGGCTCTGCTGACTGTTTCCATGCACTTACCAGTTACCCACTGAAGCAGCTCAGAAAGAACCAGGACTACCATGAGTATGTGCAAAAAAAAACCATCCATAAACACCTCCAGATGTATTTTGCTGGGAAAGCTTAAGTTTCTGAAACCTAAGGAATCTCAGGTGCCTACAGTAACTGCGAGAGGTTTCCATGGGTAACTCTCTTGAATACAGCTGCCTGAACTTTGTTTTAACAGAGAATTAAGTCCTAAATTCTTTACTGGATCTAGACATAAGCACCTAAAGAAGCTCACTGCATGCTTTCATTCAGTCAGCTGAATACAAAGGATTCTAGAAATACTTCTTGCTGTCATAACATTAGGTTAGAAAAATACATGCATGAAACTCACATGAACAAAGTTAAGCATATGAACAAGCCCCGTGGACTTCCCAATCATAAACAACACACGTGATTTAAAAAACACAGGCGTTGCCACAGAAAGAAAGCTACTAATCCTGTTGGAGCAAAGTAACTGCTCTGGTGTGTGATTTGCATGGGGGAGGGTGGAAGGGAGGGAAGAAGAAAAGGAACTGCTTTATTACCCTTAAAAGAAAAAAAAAAGGTTTTTTTTTATTACTTGTAACTGATAGATATAAATATATAAATGAAGGAACTTACATTTATCAAAGCAAGTGTTATCATTCTAGTTAAATTCCACTTACTCCAAGAGATGCCTAAGGGTTAGTAGTTTAGTATACACTTTTGTCTTACCTTTTTAAAATAAAGAGTAAAGTTGAAAGACATTCCACTGAGACATTATGCTAGGAATATTTGTCTTCCTCAACCATTACAGCGAATACTAAGTAAATCCACTTTACTTTGCTAATGAAACAGCTCTTTGTTCATTTATCTATCTAGCTATTTATAAGTATCTCGCAATCACAGCATTATCTGGGGGCTAAAGAGCATGTTTCAACTCAAAACAAATGGACATGTCATCTCATGTCCTTCCATAAACAAAAGCAAAAGGCTTGGGTTCCAGCAGAGGTTTAAGCTTGCAATCATGTTTCGAATGTTCTGTTTTCGTAGCTTTACTTTGGTGCTTTCAACAACCCCAAGTAAGAGCAGTTGCCCTTACTATAGAGAAGCACTGGAAAGCAATAAATTCTTGCGCCAGATGGTATGTGAGACAGGGGACACGTGTGGATGCTGGGGAGGGTCCTCATTCCTGAACGTGCAACATGCTCTGTGGGGCTTACAAAGGGGAATGGCAGTGTCATGTGGGGAGGGAGGTAGTACCCTTCTGCAGAGATGAGACATGACCTCACAGAAATCTCCTGAAACAACTTCAGAAGCTTTTAAAAGCAAACAAACAAATAAATAAACACCTACAAACTATGCTGACACAACAAGAAGTTCTGACGATAGGACACTGAGCTCTCAGATAAAAATATGCATTTTCAAAGACACATTATGCATGGTAGTTCGTGAACCCACGAGTAATTCAATGAAATAGACTTTCTCAGCTAGAAAAATCACCAGAAACATACATCCAGATTAAAATTGCATTCTTCACAATTACGTGCACCTTAAAACCAAATATCATTTCCTAACTTATCAGCACAGTCCAGAAAAGTATTCACATAATATTAAATCAATTTCTCCCTACCATGGTATCAAATGGTGTAAGTGTAATGAATGCAGAATGTATCAATATATTTTCTGAAAAAAAAGTGTATTTTACCTTGCCTGATCAAGCAATGCAGAATGTCAGAAATTCCATATACAATGTTTTTTCACCTGGAATTAGATAATGGATCTATAATACTCATCAGCCTTCTCATTCACTAAAACACTAAATCCTACTGAGGGTTTACACTGAAGTAAAGTTTCTCTCAAGTTGATTTTTCTCAGGTGTCACTCAGCAGAAACAATGATTTTTCCCCATTCACATTTTTAAGCACGGACATTGAACTACCATACTCCCACCCATCCCTACCTACACCTAACCCCTGCCAGACGGAACGATCAGAGCAACGAAACTAAAAGTGCTTCGTGTTAGCATATCGCAGCAGTGCCAATGGGGAGCTACCCCTCACGTACTGATGTTTTCTTCATCCATCCAGGCCAGCGTAAGAACAAAAGTGGTTGCAACTTAGAACACAGGGATTCTCCTCTTTCTCAAGAGGACCTGCAAATATCACCTGTACCTGAAAGCCGAAAGTCCCCGTAGAATTTCTGTTACTAGATCTTTATCTTCACATGCTTGCTTTTACAAGATGTACTTTTGCCCAAGAAAAACCTATTAGGAAATGCTTCAGAGTTATCCTATGATATCAAAACGTATATCCAGTTTAAAGAACTGATACTGTGACTTACATAAATAAATAACAAAAAAAATTTAAAAGCCTCAGTATTTTTACAGATCTAAAACGCTGGAAGAAAGGCTGTTGTAATGTTAGGGTTCTATTTTAGCAGCTAAAGGAGAGACATCTGGCAATAATCTACAAATAAATACAGTGTCTCAATTCTTAGTTTCTCCTCCAAAACACTACCTAGGACATTTTTGCAGCATGATTCATAGAATCAACATAATACATTACAATACTTCTCAAATAATTCAGAATTCTCAGTTCATTCAGTAAAGAACTCATTTTTGAAAGAGAAAACACAACGTGCCATGCCAAAAAAACGTGCTGTATTGACTCAGCCCTGCTGCCAGGAAGAACAACGGGCTGAAATAAACTCTACGATTTCAAAAGCATTTTTTACAGCGGGGACAGAGAGAGAAAAGAAGCTTATTTACCGAAATGTGAGATTCCACAGGTGAGCCCAGAGAAACGTTCAGAAATCCTCTTCCTTTACTTCCCAAAGTTTTAATCTACGATGAAGCCTGTGGTAATCCTTTAAAGCTACCAGGTAAAAGGCACTCCATCTCTCTGCCGTATTTTCTTTCACCCTTTTGCAGTGTAACTTCGTTATTTGCATACAGCTTACTTCTGGCCTATGGGACTTTTTGAACATCTACATGTTAAATTAGCTGTCTTGACATGCTCTATCAAGCATGACATCACAAATCTCCATGGCAACCATAACCACACCTGCCCAGATGCCAGAGTTACCTGTCATGTTCAGACCTAACCGAACACAACAAAAAAATCCCAACCACCATTTTCTAGGCACTCAGCATTGCGCGTGCACCAGAAGGGTTTGGCTGTTGGGCTGTTTTGTTTGTTTTTTAATCAATGGAAATCTGATTTTGTTTGCCAACAAATGCACTCTTCACAGAACCCTAGCAAAAAAGCTAAGCTGCTCCCAACCCTTCCTCGTCCTGCAGCGCATTTCCCTGTTTAAACAACAAAAGAAATCTGTGGCAAACATTGCCTGGCTCATTTGCTCAAGGCACACTCAAAAGCTCTGGCTCTGAAAAACTTCTACAGGCTCATTTTTGCTCTCTGCCCCTCAGAAAAGTTGTTTCTTCTTCTTTTTTTTTTTTTTCCTGAGGTGACTTGTAAAACAGGTTCACTGCAGGAATTACCTACCTCCCATGGCAAGGTTAGTATTTTTAACCTCTTAATTGCAAACTCCTTTCCATCTGGCCCAGCATTTGCACTTGTTCTGCCCTCTGCTCTCAGGCTGCGTGGGGCTCATCACACCGAGCTCATCCAGCCCAGCTCAAACTACACAGCACGGAGGTTTCTCTGTCTTCTTTTTCTCTTTCTAACTTTCCTGAGGATTATGTCAGTAACCTGCTTTCATCAGCACGGATCAGACAGATATGGTAGATGCACCATGTTCAAAGCTATTGAAGAAGCTTGCTTTATCTTTAAAAATAAAACAATTTTGTTCTGTTGGTTTTGCAGATGTCCAGGTGGAAGAAGTCTTTATGTCCGGCTATGGGGTTGGCTTACAAAGGGACACAGCCCAGTGTGAAGATGAGCCACTAGGCTGGGGGCACCCCACGACTGCCACACAGCTGTGGGTTATTTGCCTTGCAGCCACATCCCAAGGCCCTAGCACAAATAAAGACAGTTCCTGCCTCTGTGAGCTTTGCCTTCCCAAATAAGACATCACATGCAGGATGGTGAACCTACAAGGTGGAAGAGAGATGATCTGCCTGCACAGCTGGAGGCTGCAGGTCACCACATTAGCTAACCACCAATAATCCTCACTGATATTTTACCTGGCCACTATTGTCCTGCAGTTCTGTGGCAGATTATCTGAGCAGAAACAGGCTCCAAGAACATACATTCAGGGAGGGATTTACCCAAATAAACAAAGCCTGAAGGAAATCATTAATACATAGCAGAAGACACAGACAACATTTCAGAGCTGACTTTGCTGACAGAGGTGATACGATATGAACTGACAACATCAAACACATTTTCTTCCCCTAATGTTTACTTGCTGCAAACCAGGGGCCTTCTGTCATACTCAGATACAGATGGTTGAAACAGGCCAGAGAGGAAATTTCACAAAAAAGAAACAATTACCAATCCTGATTTTCTGGGCCATTTTTGTTGGCTACAGACCTGGCAGAGTTTAGAGCAACCTGGAAGATAAATGACACTATGCACCACAAATCTTGGAATGTCTGATGTTCCAGCTGTACTGCTTGACACAGAGATTAGAAAATGGTGTTGCATTGGCTACTACCCTTGATAGATCTTCCACAGCGGGAGAATTCCCACCATGGATAATGATGCCATTTCACAGACACTGGAGCAGCTGGAGAAACAAGATGGGAGGAAAATGGCCTAGAAAATAAATGGTGACATTTCAGCTCCTGTCCTCCCACACATCTCACTACTTTTGTACGTGACATATTTACACGCACGTACAGTTCGTGTTTTCTACACCACTGCTATGCACATAGATACATGCACATGGAAATGAAAAAGGAAGTCCATACACTGTACACACACACACACTCTCAAAAGCAAAGTGACATTATAGTTTTTTTCACAGTGATGCCAAGTAAGCCCGCATTATACATGCGTATATTTACAGAGATATATTCCGACGCACACGTGTGCATGCTTACACACAAATGTTAAGAAAAAAACTACACTGAATGTATGGAGCCTTCAGTCTTCCCTATTCCCAATAACTGTAATCTAATGCTCTGATAGTAATTTTAATGTTATTTTGTTTTAAAATTCACACTCCTTATACACAATACATATGTCCAATCATCAAAAAATAGAAGTAGGAGACATTCACATAATTTTACCCTCTATAAATTAGCAAGGATGACACATTTTAAACAAATAGCAGAAACAGTTACTGCATTCCTTCTGTAATTTATTGCCTTCAGAAAAGGATCAAATTACAAAATGTGTAGGGTGTAATGCTGTAGGCTGTTCAAACTGGGTTTGCAGTGTCTGCAACACTGGAACTAAATATTTACATGACTCTAGAAGATCTAATCTCTGAATTTCAGCTCCCACCCCCTTTATTTAATTTGTATGCTATCTTTATCCACCACCCGGCACATTCCACACAGTCACTAGAGTTCATGAAAGAGATAAGTGTGTGGGGGAGTCCAGACTTTCAAAAGAAAGCAGGAAAGCTGTTTTAAAAATAAGGAATAGATCACTCTCATTAGAGTTGAAGTCTTGCAGCAATTTTAGCAGGAAACACATGAATTCTAGCAGTCTTACTGAAGCAGTGATAGCACCTGGGATCTTGAGAGACCCTGTCAAAGAGAAGTTGTAAGGGGGAGGTACTGAGTGACAACTGCTCTGATCTCCGAAGTCTTGGAAGGCTTCAAAAGAAACTGGGAATTCATAAGAACTCCCATAGCAGAGTACAGTACTTTGCCAACCTGTTTTTATTCCTTAGTTACAATTAATTTGCTGCCAGTGCTGAAATACCCTTGGAAACACTTGGAAAACTTGGAAAAAGAATTTACAACAGAATTGCTGTCAACCATTTTTTAAACTGAGAATAATGGGCACAAGATACTTAACAGTGAAGTCTACATTCTGCTGGTCCTTTAAAAAAATGTATTTGGAATGCAACACAGTCTGCAAGGTTTAGCAAACTAAACTTTAACTTTTCACTCAAAATCAGAGCCACACAGTGAATAGTCCCTTGTGTGGCATTCCCTAAATTCAGGTCAGCGTGACAGCAGCCTCCACCTGTTCTGAGAAATACATCAATGTATCATCACATCATCTCCAACCCTAAATCAACTTTTTCCTGCTGACCTTGCAATCACACAAGAAGAAAAGCACCTTAAGGTACACCCCTGGCAGGTTTGTGTTGATCTCAAGACAGTTTGGAGAAGGCAGATACCTGTGGATACATCCAGTCTGTTTGTATTAAAAGACTCAAATCAGACTCTAAGAAAGCAAGTGAAAGGGTAACAGAGCCAGCTAAAGCACACAGACATGGTCTACAGATATTTTTCTTTCTCCCAGGCAGTGGTGCCAATAGTGAAAATACAACAAAAATTAACAGCTGTTCCATATTTTCCCTTCAGCTATGAAAAAGTAGATGGAGATCCATATACTAAGATCAAGAGTCTCACCTTATCCCTTTCTTTGTGTATATTCTAAAATGAAAAGCTCCTCAAAAATGTCAGTTTCAACAAACAACTCCAAGGTAATTTTGAACAGTTTGATTATTATTATTGTTTCTATTGATTTCAAAGGAGAATCTGAATCCTAGGCAACTTTGAACACAAAACTCTTTGTTAGATTCTCACCTTCTGTAGTGAGGTTAACACATTCAATTTTCTACCTCACATTCAAAGTGAGGTAGCAGTTATAAACATTCTTTAACAGAAAGCAAGACACAAATTTGATTTTCATACCTGATCTCTCAGTCTCTCCTGGTGTCCCATTATTGCTGTAGCATGATGAGGATATTTCTGTTTCAGATGCTCAAGAAAAGCCTCTCTCTTTCTGTCCATTTCTGAGGTTTGCATTCCCAGTATTTCTTTGGAACTGCGAGGGCCACCTACAGTATGTCTTCGAGGGATGTTGCGTGTGGATTTGGAATTAGAAACGTGACTGTTCGGAGTTGAAAGCAGCTCCTTAGATCGGAGGCATTCAGCATCATCTAGTGATGTTAAATGCAAACTGTGTTTTGCCTGGTCTGAAAAACAAAAACCAAAAAGGCAAACAATATTTTAAGAACACAATCCCAATATTCACTGTAATATGAAAAAGAAAATAATCAGACTGATAAAAAAGCAAGGTCAGTTTAAAAGTCTGGTAGCGTCCAATGGCTTGTTCTGCATCATTAGGCATACGTATGTTCTAATAAGAAGCCTGGATGTAATCGTTTATATAAGCTCAGCACAGCACTTATTTTCAATGCAGAACCACAGTAGTACCTCACAGAAAAGTGAACATGATTAAAGTAGATGTTCCTTTTATATCATCTTTACCACTATGTGTCTTGAAAAGAAGATCTGACAGGGCCCTCATTCCCTGACCTTTAAAACCCACAGGACGCTTTCTTTCCAGGGCAAGGAACAGAGTTCTTCAGAGAGCTCCAGTACCCTTAATGGCCCTGTAACTCGTATCCCACAAAGATACCAACATAGAACATTCATTTGACAAAGCAGATTTGAAATCCTTAATCTTTTTTCAGTGTGTTTTCAACATGCTCAGAAACACCTATGAAATAATAAGAGGGTTTTGTGGCTTTTTTTTTTCCTCCTCTATTTCTGACTGTGGTACGGTTTTAAATTTCATGGTTCTCCCTTGGATTTTATACGTCTCAGGACAGCGGGCTGGAAAATACAACATTGCTCTTTCAATAAACAATTGCTCAAGAAACAGAAAGAAAACCAAGTTTTGAGTGATGTACAGACTAAAACAAAAACAAAACAAACAAAGCTTCAGATAAATGTTACAACTTTAAAACCGGCCTTAAGACCAAAGACCATGACTACTTTTGCAAAGAGATAGGCAGACACAGAGGGTAGGTAAGCGCTGGCATATCTTCAGGTAACTGTGTAACATGAACCCTCTGGAGCACAACGAAGTGTAGTCTGGAGCCTTGTTACCTAATACCTTTGAAAATTCCCTTAATCTTTTGTCAGCAAAGAAGAAAAAAGCCCCGAACCAGAAGCACTGAAAAGGCCCCTCCAAGCCCTGGGTGCTGGGTAGGCCCAGGCGCCCACAGTAATGTTAACCCTTAGCAGCCACTCTGCAGGAGCAGGAAGGCCCTTTCTCTGCATGGTTTTTATACATCCCCATTTCTGTCACTTTTCCACTCAAAGCCCTTTCTGCTTTTGGTGACAGGCCCCCCAGGTGCTGCCACTCATACGGCACTGCTATTTGGAGTCTGCAGGCACCTACCCTCTTCTTTTTATGGTTCACTCAGTCAGCTTGACAGGCTGCCCACCACTTGCCTGAGGATTTCATACTGAGTACTATTCTGCCTCCTGGCGCACGCTACCACTTGTCTGCCAAGTCCCACATAACATCAAGCCTGGTGATAAAGAAAAGACTCCACTGATGGAGCTCTGTGAAGTCCCACCACTTTAAAAGGGGAAGCCATTGCTTTGGTCCAACAGGACTGGGCCTCCAAAATCCTGCATGTTTCTGTAAGGTCCCTGTAATGTTCATGGCCTCCAAAGTACCAACATTGTCTTGTTCGCATCTGGGAATTTATCTTACAACCGGAACAGAAAACAGAAGCCCTGGCTGCAGTTGCCACTTTGTTTTCAGGAACACAGGTTTAGACACTGCTTTGGAAACACCTTTGGCTCATGGGGAGTATTGTTCATATGTGGCCTCAAATCTTTATCACTGGAGACACAGCATGGGACAGCTGTTGGAAGACAGTGTGGATACAGATCACTGTGCAGCCCCACATTATTTCACCTGAGAACTGGTGGAACAAACTGCAGGATGCTGTAGGCTTCTAAGTGAGGTTTCTTTCCTCAGTCTGCTTTCTTCCTGTGGTGGATGGATAAGGCCCAGAACTGCATACATCATAGGCCACCACTCGCTCATTTTGAGCAAGAACAATTCTGACAACCTAAATACATATGAACACACACACTCTTCATGCTACCATTTAACCTTTCCAAGCAC
Organism: Lagopus leucura; assembly: GCF_019238085.1. Classification (NCBI taxonomy): domain Eukaryota; kingdom Metazoa; phylum Chordata; class Aves; order Galliformes; family Phasianidae; genus Lagopus; species Lagopus leucura. The sequence continues at coordinate 34,037,569 of NW_024962334.1, read as the reverse complement.
AACAATAAACAACATCCACCCTCCCTGTTTGCTGAGCATTCAGACCACCTACTGTCAGTTACACTTAGCTACTTTGAAAAAAGTGCCAAAAAAATAGAGCATTTTGCTTGCAAAAAGCAAGAGTGGCAATTTCAGATGCACTCAGTCAAAATGGTTTCTGAAAGCTGCACAGTCACTTCAGTGGATTTTAAATGGGAGAAAAAAAGAGGTGGGATGGTGCTGGCTGGAATTTACCATCTCTAATCTATTGCACTGAGAGCACAGAGGTTGTATCCCTGAGGCTGAGACTCTGGAACGAAGGTGTTGGACAGAAATAAGGAAATCCCTTAGAGCTCTAGGGAGTGAGTGTGAGCATGAGTAACTGAATGCAGGAATTCTGTACCAACACTTAAAGTACTGTCAGAGCAGCAGTTTCAGCCACTGGATTGGTGGCAAGAACTTCCTCAATATGGCTATACTGAGAAGCACAACTGAGAGCTCATGACTCTCAGTGGATTTCAGCTACTATGCATGCTTTCATGCAAAGCCCCCTCAAGCTCTTCAGTCATTTCAGTAGTTTAAGCTTATTATCTGAAAGATGAGACATATCAAGCAAATTGTTTTAGAATTATTGGTTAATGGGTGGAAGGAACCTTGAGAAGGAATTAAAAAAAAAAAAAAACAACATAGTTTTCACATACTACATTAGAAAGATCAGCAAATTGTATTATTTTTCTTTCATATGTTAGGAAAATACTGTATAAATAGCAGTGAAAAGAAAGGAATGCAAACTATGCAAACTAATTGCTAGTCTTGCCAGCAAGCTGACCTGGGCATTCAGCACGATCCTGCCGTATTGCAGCACACATCAACACATGACTTTCTTGCTGTGCAGCAACTGCTGCACTGCTTTGTTGCCCAAATCTATGCAAATCAGCAATAAACAAATCAACATGGATAATACTATGCACCTTGGCTGAAATGTAAACCAAAGTCTTTGTGATATTTGAATATCTTTTCCTAGTAGTCACTTAAAAATTCCTTCTTGGTCACTTCCTAAACACTGACAAATCATTTTCATGGCCAGGATGAGAAAGAATGGTAAAATACCCCTTGTGTAACTTGGAACATAAGAGATCCACACCACAGTACTCCAAGGAGAAACTACAAGACTTATTTTATATCCCAATGTTGCTCAATAACAGCATGGACAAACAGACCATATCTTAGAAGTGAAGATAATGGGTCTAGAAAATCAATCCCCACAGATAACTGTGCAATGTGTGAAGGATCATGTGATGGCTCCCAGATGACAGCAAAGAGTAGCAAAAGGATAAATTAAGCAAGTACACTCCTTGGAAAAGGAGTAAATAGAAGCCAATGGAAAACACAGCAAGAGAAGTGCAAGATAAACTTGTCTCCTTCTCTCCCTCCCTCACATTCAGAAGCTAAGGGCTGAAGGTCTTTTTTGTTCAGTAGAGTAGCAAAGCCAGAGGGCAACGAAAAGCAAATTCAGCAGACTGAGAGGGGAGAGCAGGTTATCCAAAGCCTCAAGTAACCCTTACAGTTAAGATACAGCTCTAACCTTAAAACTGACATCAGGAATTCTTCGCCCATTACTACAGCAGGTAGTCATGAAATGAAGACTATGGGAAAGATCCGGGTCTGCAGTACAGAAGCACTATGCCTGGGATTATCAGGAAGATTACCATGAAAGACTAGATGCCATAACTTGAAGTTATTTTTGAAAATCTGGTATGCAATTCTTCTAAGTCACACCCTTTGTGAAGTCCGCAAAGGTCAAGAAAGTCACTGTGCTCCATTACTCAAAGTTTTGTTAAAATAGTAACATTCCTGTTTTGCAATCCAGGTGATAAGAGAGGGACATTTTCAGAATAATTTTAGAAAGCAACAAGCGTGGGTCAAACCCACACTTCACACTCTAGCACTGTGAAGCTGAGCCTTGAAGCATACTATATTCAATGTTTAAAGGATAAAAAAAGAATACATTTTAACAGCATGAATCAAACCCACCTATGATACGCTGGCAGCAAATCTGAGATTATTGGGAATCATTCCTATCTACTTGATTGCCTCTGCAATTAAATCTGTTCCCAAATAAATTTTCAAATGAAGCCACTGGATATGGGCCAAAACTACTAAACTTGGTTATGAATGTTCAAGACTAAAATTTTTTGGAGAATCAGAAGATGGGTCTGGTCAGAGCTGAGCTTTCTAGCTCCACATGTACCTTAGTCAGCTTCACACCACCTGTACATATGTTACTAAGGGATTTCTTCTTCCCCCCCCCTACTTGGACATATCCTTTAAGTTTCCTTCCCATTGAACACACAGCACTGGTGAATACTGCCCCACTATTTAAAGTTCAAAAATGGTCAAAAGAGCGTCAGGCAAGGCATTTCCAAGAAACCTCCAAGAAACAGAACTTCTATATTCTCTATGCAATGTTTTCTGGTACAACACACAGAACTGTGTGAGTTTTAGAACCACATGTACAGACTGCTTATTTAACGGAAGGACAGTAACACAACTTTTCTTCAAGTGTCTATGAGGAATACAATGCACATGAACCAAGAACGTCTACAGGTGTTCCACAAACACTGCAGCAGATGCCGATTAGATTAGGCATCCCGTGCTACCTGAGCCGCACGCTCCACGTGGACCGTCCCACGCAGCCCTCCCCAGCTCGCAGCTTAGCTCGCTTTCAGATAAAACATGGTGCAATACAGATTGTGCAAAGGCGTCCTTGGCTAGGCTCCCCCACAACAGTACCCCGACCTCGCCGAGATCTGCGGCGATTTAAAGCAACCCCCAAGTGAAAAGTGCTCCCAGCTCCGCTGTTACGCCGCAGTGCTGCTGCCCTGCCCGGCGCTGCGGGTGACAGCCGCGCTGCCCGCTCCCGAGCCTGCACGGAGGTGTACAGCCACGCTTCCAGACTTAGGGAAACCTCAAGAGCCTTCAGCACGTGAAAGACACGCTTTTTTGTTGTTGTTGTTGTTTTCTTTTTCTTTTTTTCTTTTTCCCCCATGCATTCCCTTCACTTACTAAAAGCAGCAACGAGGGGCATAGTTAAATGCAACTCCCTCTTCCTGCTCCCCCTTACTTACCCTTCATCTGCCTGCTGTCTGTCGAACAAGCCAGGCACAGCTCAAGTTTCTGGCTTTCATTTTCCTCCATTGTCCCTGCCTACCGCCCAGGCTCCGATCTCTCCAAGCCGGGAAGCGCAGCGGGCAGGGCTGAGGCTGGGGCTCGGGCCGGCTCCCTCCCGACGCGCAGTCCCCGGGCGCCCCGGGCCGGGTGGGCGGCGGGGCCGTCCCGGGAGGCTGATCCGAGCCCTCCTCCGCTGGGCCCCAACAGGTGATGGGCTCGGCCGCAGGCAGCCCCGAGCCGGCTCGCTTCCCGTGCAGCCGGCCAGCCTTCTGAAAGGGAACATTTCAAACGTGATTACAGGCCTGAGCCTCCCCTGGAATCCGAAGCCTTTCAAATCTCTGTCATGGGACAAAAGCTTTTCCACCGAATATTTTTTTAAGCTCGTAACCACCAAGCCCACAAGCATTCCTGATAAATGGAATCTCTGTCTTTTCTAGCGTCTAGCTTAGAAGTAATTCATTATATAAGCGCTTTGAGGTTTTGTTTTCAGCTGAATTCTTTCAAGCTGCTTGGAGAATGAATTAGGGAAAATCAAGATACAGGAATTCAACTTTAGCGAAGCCAATAAAAATGAATGGTAGCAATATGTAAGCAGGGGCTTCAGTTAAGAGGGATTCTGAAGCCTCAGTAGCAAAACATATAGAAACATATAACTAATTCTCTTTTGGCAGATCAGAAGCAGGAAGCCTGTCTGAGAATCGACAGATCCACTGGGCTTCAATGCAAAAAAAATTAATGACGTACAATATAAAATCTCACAGATTTCATCAGATGCCACATGTGTTGATTTAGGAGAGAATATCAGACTGAATTATTCTATCAGGATCATAACTCAGAATCACAGAATTGCAGGGACTGGAAAGGACCTCTGGTGGTCAAGTCCAACCCCCCCACTAAAGGAGGTTCTCTACAGTAGGTCACACAGGTAGGCATCCAGGTAGGTCTTGAATGTCTCCAAAGGAGACTTCACCACCTATCTAGGCAGCCTGTTCCAGTTGGAGATTGGAGGTCCAATTGGAGGCTGTGGATGCCCCATCCCCATAGGTATTCAATGCCTGAATGTGAATCTGGGCAGCCTGTCTAGTGGGTGGTGACACTGTCCATGGCAGGGGAGTTGCAACTAGATGATCCTTGAGGTCCTTTTCAACCCAGGCCATTCTATGATTCCTCTGTCACACTCACTGTAAAGTTCTGCATATTTGTGTGGAACTTTCTGTGTTCCAGTTTTTTGCCATTGCTCCTTGTCCTATCACTACACAACACTGAAAAGAGTCTGGCCTCGTCCAGTTGCCTTCTGCACTTTGATGTTTATAAACCTCGATCTGATGCCCTCTCAGTCTTATCCTCTCTAGGCTGAACAGCCCCAGGTCTCTCAGCCTTTTCTCATACGGGAGATGCTCCAGGCCCCTTCATCATCTTTGTCACCCTGCAATGAACTCTTTCTAGGAAATCCTTGTCATTTTTGAACAGGGGAGCCCAGAACTGGACACAGTACTTCTGATGTGGCCTCACCAGGCAGAATAAAGGGAGAGGATAATCTCCCTCAACCTGCTGGCCATGCGTTTTTATTCTCCTTGGGTTACCATTGGCCTTCTCAGCCACAAGGGCACACTGCTGCTCATGTCCACCCTGTTATCCACCAGGACCCCCAGGTCTTTCTCTGCAGAGTTCCTTTCCAGCAGGTGAGCCCCTAACCTGTACTGATGCATGTGGTTATTCCTCGCCTATTTATATCCCCTATTTATATCCTATAAATAGGACTATACACTTGCCCTTGCTGAACCTCCACCTTACTCTCCAACCTGTTATGGTCTCACTGAATGGCAGCACAGTCTTCTGGCATTGTCAGCCACTCCTCCCAGCTTCATATAATCAGGAAACTTGCTGAAAGTTGACTCTATCCCATCATCCAGCTCTCTGATGAAGATGTTGAACAAGACCAGAGCCAGCACTGACCCCAGGTGAACACCACTAGTTACAGACCCCCAACTAGTCTGTGTCACTGATCAGAACCCTCTGAACTCTGCCCGTCAGCCACTTCTTTACATACCTCACTGTCCATGCATCAATTCCACACTTTCTAGGCTTCATTATAAACACACTGTGGGAGACAGTGTCAAACACCTTGCTGAAAGTCAAGGTACACCACATCCCCTGCTCTCCTTCCATCTACCCAGCTAGTGATGACATTGCAGAAGGCTACCAGGTTGGTCAAGCATTTTGGTGAATCCATGTTGACTACTCCTGATAATCTTCTCTTCCACTTGCTTTGAAATAGCATCCAGAACAAGTTGTTCTATCACCTTTCCAGGGACAGTATTTTCCCAGATTGTCCTTCTTGCCCTTCTTGAAGACTGGAGAGATACTGGCTATCCTCCAATCCTCAGACACCTCTTCTGTTCTCCAAGACCTTTCAAAGATGACAGAGCAGTTCAGCAGTCACCTCTGCCTGCTCCTTCAGCACATGTGGGCACATTCCACTGGGGCCCATGGATTTGTACGGACTGATTTCAGCTGGATGATCTCTGACCATATCCCTCTTGAACAAAGGGAAGTCTTCCCCAGACTCTCTCTTTTACCTCCGGAGTCTGGGATTCCCAAGGGAAAGTCTTTGTAGTAAAGACAGAAGCAAAGAAGACATTCAGTATCTCCACCTTTTCAGCATCCCATTACCAGGGCATCCACATAATTTAGTAGCAGACCCACATTTTCCCTAGTTTTACTGCTGACATAACTAAAAACAAAGCCTTTCTTGTTATCCTTCCGAATTAGGCTAAGAGCAAAGTATTACTGAAGTAATACTAAGAAGAAGCAATTTCTCATTCAAATCAACCTCAGATAACAACAGATAGCAACATCATATAACAGTTACTATCTCGGCTGTCATTTTAAACAGACCTTGTGTCATCTGGACTTCCAAGCTTTCTTCAACACTCACTTTCAGTTCAGCATCAGCAAAATTTCTTGAAATCATACCTCAACCACACGGTCCAGGCAGGCAAGGAAAATTCTCCTACATTTTCTACTTCTCTATCTGGCAGAAATGTCATCCTGTCTACTTGGATTACTAAATGCAGAAATATTGCTTGTTTACACACACACAAACACACACACACACGCATATATATAAACTAGACACAGAAGCTGAAGGAAATTCACTCTCTTCATGCTTCAATCCTCCCCCTTCCAGACAGAAAAATTGTGAATTACAGTGAATTACTATTAACAATTAATAAATGCACAAAACTATTGTTCATTAGATCAGACATGCATATTCTCTACCGCTTAACAAATATTTATTTTTCTTCTTAACAATTAATTCTGTATTGTCTAGGAACCTGGCAAAAGTCCCAGAAATCTGGCATGGAAAGCACAGAAATGATGAAAATACAATCTAAACATTAGCATTGCTATTTAAGGTCTGCAGTACAATGTTCCCAACAGAATACTCCTTAAGTTGCTCCACAATATTAAGAAAATAGTGTGATGCACACTGTATTTAGATACTGTTTTTACTGGCCTTCGGTTAATCTCTGCTGATTTTGACCGGGGACTACTTTAGTACAAGAAGTGCTGGCCAGCCAGCCCACTTATCTGATGTTGCCTTTTGTGATACTGAGGAATGTGCCTTTAACACCAAGGTTTTCCAGAGTCTGGACAAGCATTATGACTTACGCTTAGCCAGCTGGAAGGAGATGAGGGCTCATACTGGAATATCAGGCACTGAGGGATCATTGAGCACTGACTCTATGAACTAAAAAAATAACTCACAAATCCCTGGTGGGAAAAGAGAATCAGCGCAGTTGCAATGTGAAAGCTGTATCAAGACATCACCTATAGACAGGGCTCAGAAACTGAGACTGAGCGGGCCAAGGGTTTTTAAATAAAGACCCAATCCTGACATAATGCAGTGGCAAGCACAAAACATGCTTGGCTACAAATGCCTACAAGCAGAGCATGTCTGCAATGCTGTACATCAACAGGGTTAGTTCCGGAGATCAGTATGGCTTCTACCAAGAGCCATATAACACCAAAAGGCTATGTACCGTACAACTTTAAGCAGGTTTGATGCTTCCATGGGAGATGCAAGACGTTACCACTGCTGTGAGAGATGGTAGATGGTACTGCTAATGCTGTTTAAGGGACCTGAGCAAAGGTGATCTAGGAGAAATTGCTTATTTGGTCATGACTGTGTGACTTGGAAAGTGGGTGCTTCCTCAGGACAATGCCCATGGCTGCATAAGTAGTCTCTCAAAAAAGATTAAAGAGCACTGGCAAAAAGTGAGTCAAAATGAGGCACGCTTTAATATCATCAGAGCCGAACAAAGGAACCCACCCAGCTTCACACAAAACACAGCTGTCTCTGCTGCTTTTTGGGACCACACCATTTCATGAAAACAGCAGTCAGAATTGCACAATCTCAAAATACATTCTTACTTGGAGTGAGAAGCTCTTGGTCCCAAACTGGATTTAATTAGTGTATGTCACAATGCCATGCCTTAAGGTGCTACCCATGTTTATTTAAAAGAATTAATGAAACTCCTTTTGCAACTGAGAAACTGGAGACAGCCAGAATCATTATACTGCTAGGCTCACATAAAGAGCTATGTAGCACAATCACTGGGATGAATCACCAGCAACACGTTAAATAAACTTGATTAACCAGTTCACAGCACGCAATTGGGATTTGTTTATCTGTGGGATCAATAATAACAGTAGTTCCTTTTAATTACCGTATTCGGATCTAGGCCCATCAATATCAAAACAATGCATGGAGAACAACTGCTAACAGGATATGCTGTTTTAATTGTGTTTAAAATTAATGTCCCAGAGCTACTTATGCACTTCTGGTTTTAGGATGTGCATAAAAGGAGCAATTAACAAATACTGTTTTGCTCAATTAGTAAAACTCATAATATACAACAGTGCTTTTGTGGCTCTAGTGTTTATTCACAGCTAAAAAATTGGGAAGTTAATTATCAATAGTCAAATCAGAAGAAGTATCCCATAATTAAAGATGTATCTCAGTGTCCATGCAAAATCACAAATCACATAGCCATAGAGAAATATATTATGAATGCTTTCAGTGTGAAGCAGTCTGGCACTGTCTACCCTACTGTAGACCAGGAACAAAATAAATATTAGATCTGAAGTGGATAGGCCGTGAAAAACTGAGTGCATCTATGCTCTTTTGTGCTCAGAGAGTTCATTGCAGTCTTTGGTGTGGCCTTTCAATCCTTACTAACTAGAATAGACTCACTCCCCTCAAACATACGCATTATTAAAGATGATACAATAGCAACTACTATCTCATACAAGCAAGATGAAAATAACCACAGGTCTATCCACATGAATCCATTCAAGTAAATATAGAAGTAAAGAGGTTTATACTACTTTAAGAGTAATTGAGCAATAATTTGGCTTTATATATCAGGGAAATTAGATTTTTAAGCTGAGAGGTAGGAGGAGCTTTGTGATCATTTGGTCTCGTCTGCTTAGCAAGGGACTTCAGTCAGATGGTTCCTATTTCAAGTCCAAGGACAATGGTTGACCTATCAACAAGTTAAAGTTAAACATCTGAACTTGATTTGAAAATTTACAGTGACAAACAATCTAATACAACCTCTGGGATTACGTGTCATGAAATTAACTTTGCTGTTAAAAACATCTGTGGAGACTTTGTATGTATACTCCATACATTCCAGTTCAGTTATGATTTCTCACACACATGAAGAAAAAAATGAGCTGAAAGAGTCAAATTCCATTCCATCTGAAATATAACAAAAAATGAACATGACTTTCTCTGCACATCTCCACAACAGCCTTTCACCATGTCTTGCCTGAAAGTTCAGAGACTGACAGCAGTGCCAAATTATATGATCACTCTTGAAAATCACAGATGTCACCACCATCCTTAATCACTAAAACAAACTATTGAAAGGAGTTCAACCTTCACTAAGAGTTTGAACATTTGCTATTCAAGAGGAAGATATATATTCACTTTTCCAATTCCATTTTGAATTGAGCTCTTGGGAGCAGTGATAATCACCTGCCACTTGATAGTGATGAGCTTGCAATTATGAAGAAGGATGCAGTGTCCTAGCCTACCTCTTGCCAAAAAGGACCGTGCTGTTAAGTGCCTTATGCTTCTCCAAGTACCAGAACATCCTCCTTTCACTTGGGAAGATACTCTGATCAAGCTAACAACTCCTACACCTGAACAGCTACACCGTGTGAAATACGTTAGGTTTTCTGTTTTCCAAATTTTATTCTTATTTTCTTTATTCTCCTACTTTCTTTATTATTGTTATTATTTAATTATTTAATAAATGTAAAGGTTTGAAAGCAGTAAATACTTGTGAACGCCTTAAATCAACGAGGAAGAGGACATCACAAAGAAGCACTGACACTGAACTGAGGAAAAAAATGATTATTCTCCTTCACCCACAGCTTTTTATCTCTGCAGTATGGGACAAGAACAAGCTAATTCTACACTGTAACGTGACTTCTCTTCCCACCAGCCAATGTAGGATAGGACAGAGTGAAATAAACATCATTCCACTGCACATGTAACGCACGACTCATGTAACGCAATACCTTATCTCAGACTTTTTACCTGTTGTCCTTGCCATCCTACACTACTGAGCTAACATGGATATCAGCACACTGCTGTAGAACTTTGAATTGAAGACCCTGCTATGCTACAGCCTCACACCTACCAGCCTGGCCAGCTCCTTACACATCACAGTTTCCATACAACATCACTTATGGGAAGGAATAAGATCAGCCTGCAAAGACAGAACTAGAGTATGAACATCTGTTTTTGTAAGGTACCAAACAAATAACTCTGTGAACAGAAAATGTGCCTTACATCTTGGAAATTTTAATCAAATAAAAAGCACTGTGTGGGTGGGAAGAAATAGTGTAGGGAATTGTTTCTGAGGGAGGTGGAAGAAAGAAGGGGAGAAGGTCACTTTCAAGTCCATCTGCTCTATATTCAAATTCTATTTTCCCCCAGTGTAAAACACTTTGGTTTTGATAAGTTCCCTTTTGGATGAATTCACTCAAACAGCTCTGGTGAGAGTTTGGATTCAAATGGGTCCAAGTTTCTTGCAGTGCCAGAGCAACAAACTTAACATCTGAAACACCAAATGTTGCTGGTTTCACGGGTGTCTGTTGGATCTGCTTGTGAACGTACGAGGCAGCATGCTTCAGTGATCAAAGGGATTGAGAGTTACTTGCTGTAAAGTACAATTATACTTAAAAAGAATCAGCAGAGATTCAGATCTCACCAAATGCATGTGGAGTTTAAAAGACTGTCAAGAGACTGCTTGAATTAATAAGAAATACAAAGTTTACTTTGATGGAGTCTGGCTCTAAAATTAATGTAATAGTTTAAATTATGTTGTGATTACCATACCAACTTGCATATCAGGAGGCAATTCTGATAAACTTTGCACCAAAAAGAATGGTTTCAGTAAAATAATTAGTAATTAATGATTAGAAATTAACACAATGGTCACAGTATTGCCAACCTGCAGCATTCACACCATTCATGATGGTGGTCTTTCTTGAAAAATTATGGGTTTTTTTTAGAACACTACACTACAGTCCACAGTCCATGGGCTGTACCCAGTCATACATTCATTTCTTTCCCCCCCATAGAGTTACTGGAAAGAAAGACATTTTTTGAATTTGAAACTCAGGCTAAAGTCACAGGAGAGGTACACACCACTGTGATTAGTAAGTTGGGCATTTTTTATTCTTACTATAGTTTCACCCTGTATTTTGCAAAAATGCAGTACTACACAGCAAACAACAGAAAATATCTGAAAATAGATAAAGACAAGCAGAATATCTTGTTCTGACTTTGTTTCCTTGCACATCTGATTTCCAGTGAGTGGAGATAGTTACAGGTTGTGGATTGGATTCTGGCTTAACCCACTCAGTTCCACTGGCTGCTGTTTACAATGCTCTCATTTTGATTCCTTGGAAATCACTACTCCTGAGAGCAGAATGAGAACCTCCTCCTACTTGTAAGCAATATAATGACCTCTTGACACTGTGTACATCCTCTTCCCTGAAAATTGCCCATCTGACCTTCCCAGCCCATGCTGATGTTACCATGAAAACAGCTGATCAGTAATAAAGCAAGAGCAGCTGAAAGCAGTGATACTCCTGCCCAGTCTCTTCTGCTGGGTTGAACACTTACTAATTCAGGTGTATAAAAACTCTTTGGTATTTAGGATTTCACAGCTTTCAGGCAACAGGGACCATTTGACTGTCTTGTCTGACTTTCTATTACTAGACTTTACATTTGGTGTGAGATCCTCAAACAAAGGCCATACATGTGGCTTGAGATGAAAAAGACAGAAGATGAATATAACACTGATCTCAGAAGCTGCAGCTGCATTAGTGTTTGCTTCAAATAGGAATGTGCTTTTGAAGTAAACTCCCATAACCCATATGATGAGATCTACCCAGATGATCTGTGTAAGTCACTGTGACAGTGTAAGCTCCCAGTGACTTAAACCTAAAAAAGTTCTTTCTTCTGACTTAAATTTCCTAAATCAGGTGTCCACCTGATTTTTCAGAAGGAATGAACTTGAAAACATACCACATACCTAGCCAATTGTACTTGGGAGGGTATGGAAATCCACATCTCACATCACCAGCAGAAAGGCTGAACTCCAACAATTGATTATAATTACTGCCTGTAATATAGGGCTGCAAGTGTTACAACTGTGTTATCTGGGGGCATTTCAGCTCTCGTCCGTGAAGTCAGCTGATGGAACTGGTGGCTCTGACACCACATCCAAGAGACTTTCCACCCTGCAAACAGCTGCTGCAGTAAATGCAAATCTTCTTGCAGCACTGGGACTAATGTGGCTTTGTAACATACCCACTCCTATTTAACATACTGCATTATAGTTTAATTATCCTCACTGCTAAGGAATTGTTTCCTTTTACTTCAGGGTATATTTGACTCAACAGCAGTTTCCAGTGCTGGGATTTACTCTTCTCCTATAGTCAGCCAGACCTACCAGTTCTGTAGGGTTGATGCTTTGTGACAAAACTGCATCAACTGCATTAGCTGGACTCCTGAAGACTTGCATTAGTCTGTGTTTTAATACTGGAAAACAATCTTGTCCTCTCTTCACTTTTTTTCTAACATTCCCATTCCCTCACTGAAGTACAGCTAATAGGATCATAGAATGGTTTGTGTGGCAAGGGACCTTTAAAGGCTATTTAGTCCAACTCCCCTGCAATGAACAGGGACATCTACACTGAATCAGGCTCAGAGCCCTGTCCAGCCTGACTTTGAATGTCTCCAGGGACAGGGCATCCACCTTTCTCTGGACAGCCTGTTCCAGTGCCTCACTACCCTTAGTGTAAAAAACTTCTTCCTTATATCCAAACTAAATCCCCTCTCTTATCGTTTGAAACCATTTCCCTTTGTCTTATCACAACAGATCCTCCTGAAAAGTCTGTTCCCTTCTTTCTCACAGTCCCTCTTTAGACACTGTCAGATACTCAATTTAGGTACTAAACAGATACTTTAGATACTGAACTTAATACACTGGCAGTAATAGATGAGTACATAGTCTAAATTTACCCCTAGAAATAATAACATACCTGGGAGGCAGTGCAGGGTGCCCCAGGGCATGGAGTCATGGCCACAGCTACCTCCTTCCAAACAGGGAGAGCAAGCTGCAAGGCTGGCAAGGGCAAAGTGTCCGAGCACAGAGTGAGCTGCAGTGACACAACTCTTGTGTCATACCCCATTCCTCCTACAAGGGGAATTCTGCACCTTCTGTACAGCACTTTTGCAGAAGATAAAACAAGAGAAGAAGTAACAATGATACATCTCATCAGGCTGCAAGAAGCACACAGAAGTGCCTGGGGTGAAGGCAAGAATAAGCAACGTCAGCACAGAAAGGTGTCATACAAGGTTTAAGCTTATTCAGAAGCAGAGCTTTCATCTCTCTCATGAATAAAAACATAACCCAAGACAATTTAATTCCAACTGTTTTGTAGCACTCCTTGTGAAAACTTTTCAAACAATGTAATGACTCACAGGTGAGCTCTCCACTGACAACATAAAATGACACTGTATTAGTTTTCCGCCTTTACAAATGTGCAAGCCTGCACAGAGATATACATAATATCTCTCTCATAACATAGCACACGCCTTTACATGCAGCATAGCTGAGGACAGGGAACAGGCAGTACGCAGTGACAGGTTTTCTTCACTCTGAAGGTAAAGGTTATTAAACATTAATTGGTAACAGGCAGGTTTTACTGCACATACATATGCTCCAATACTCTGTATTTGCAATACCCATCTTACCTACAAAAATATAGCTTTGTACTTCATTTTATTTGTGATTCTCATATTATTGCCTTAATCTTTCATAATTAATGTAAAAAGGTCAAGTGATAAATTCACACCTTTTTTTTTTAGCTTCTTTTGCTGTTTTGCTCTCCTACTGCCATAGTGCTTCAAGACTGCAGCTGAAATGACACCTAAATCCTTATAATGGCTGGAGAAAATTCTGGGCAAAGTGTTGGAAGGAAACAAGTATCGAAATCTCTTTGACACAAGATGACAATATTACTTATATGCCCAGTTTCGGTTTTATAAGCTCCTATAAATCCTCTCTCACAGCAGAGACTAGTGCAAGAATGCCCTTGGGAAAGGGCATTAGCTAAGAAAAGGATGAGTTTACAACCCATGAGTAGTGTTAATTTGATGCTTTTAACTCACTGTTTCTTTTTTCTGCGAGGAGTCTTCGTGCTCAATCCAAAGATAGCTGAATTCCAGCAAAAAAGCTATGTATATAACCGAGAGGGAAAAATAAGAACTGAATGGTTGTCCAGAACAGCAAGTGTTTTTCCCAGATCTTTGAGGTCCTGTGTCTCTATAGTGGCATTGCACAACCCTTAGATTGAGAATGAAGAGTGTAAAGGTAAGGGCAAAAGATGATCTGCAGAATGGAAACTAGGCCAGAGGGAGTTACAAGTCTGACATTTTTTGAAACATCTAAATCAAATCTGACTACTTTTCTAAAGCAGAGCATAAACACAGCCAGAATTTGCAGTTTGGCTAGCAGAATTAGAGAGAAAAACACTACAGGTAATAACTACCAATCACTTTCTTTACCCAACAAGGTAATTTGTTTGCCCTGCTCTACATGAAAAAGTCTGGGTAGGCTTCTGACTTTAGGAGTCTGAGAAACATCCTGAGGAAGGGCAACCCCACAGCAGGCCTAACAGCCAGTACGAGGGCCCTTTTCAACACTGCCTTAAATTATACTTGATTTTAGTCACAGACTTTAAGACTGTGGAGGTGCTTCGCAAATCATCACTAAATACCTTTTCTTCATAGCTTCACTCAATTCTCAGGAGTGTCTTCAAGACATGAATAAAGCCTCAACTGCTGAAAGGTAGAATGTTGTCAGTTCTGTCAGCAAGGGACTGCCATGCTGCCGGGTTGCTTTATTTGGCTAAAGACAAATTCCCCTTCATCCTGCAGAAGTTGTCACTAGTTGTAAGAATGCAGCAGCTTTACTTGATTCATGATAAGTATCTGTGAATTCTGAGGCTATTAGTTCATTTAGGGAGTGATATCTCAATAAAACATACAAACTGTCTCCTACAGACAGACAAAGAGTCATTCGCTATCTATTTTAAAAAAATTATTTAACACCTTGTCGCACATTGAGTTAAAAGATGAATTCAACATCTTTGTATCTTAAGCCCCTTCTTAAATAATGTACATCTGATCGTACCTATGCTCAAAGCCATGCCACCTGAAGTTTGCGTACTAAAAGTCCAAGTCATGGGGTATTCAGTGCTGCAATTCAGCTTCCTTTTCCAGTAAAAGGAAGAAAAGTGGGACAAGCACCAGGCTGAAAAGCTTTCTGAAAGCTGCAGCTGCAGCCAACAGCTGAAATTTAAAATCAGCCATTATTTTCTCTCCTCATCTTGTGGGCTCTGCCACAGCTTTCAATAAACCACAAATTCACCCACCAAGGCACTATTGCTCATTATTTTCTTTTGCTGATGGAGCTAAAATAAGAACCATAAACACCTCTCCCTGCCTCAGAAAAGCAGCTAAGTCACTCCCCAACAGGACTCTCAACATGTTGCACATGGACAACATGTTAAGCAAGTAGCAAAAGCCAAACAGGGTTCTGAGAAATTAGTGATTTAATGTTGCAGAGAGAATCTGAAACCCAAGATCGTATGGGTCAATGAAAGCAGAAGCAGAACTGTATCTCCATTTCCCAAGCTAGTGAGAGGAGAGACATGTGATACTCAGCAGAAACAGCTTGCTTGGATTTCTAGGGGGCATGTAATAAAGAAGAGATCCTTCCATGGGTTTAAAAAAAAAAAAAAAAAAAAGTAAAAATAGGAAAGAGCAAGCAGGAATAAAAGGCAGCTTTCCCTAGGGAGGGAGGGAGATTATCAGTGGCATCACAGAGGCATTTGCACTGGTCTGGGCAGCTCCCAACATCGGTGAGCTGGAAAAGGGCAAAGGGGGTATGAACTGAGGTGACAGAGTTTGCTGAGAATGTTACATTACTTAGCAATAGGCAGTTTTACTGCCTGAATAGGCAGTAAAATGACAGAAGAAATCCCTGTAGCAAAATGGTACACATTGGCTTAGAACAGACTATAACTCAAACTCTTTGAGTGATAATAACCATTTTGTGAAAATTTCAGCTCAGTGCTCATTAGGGATTAAAAATTCAAATAAATACTGGAAAATGTTAGGAAAAGAACGGCAAACAAGATGGATAATACAATTACATTACTCTACAAATCCACAGTCTAGCCAAATTTTAAATATAGCATGAAGTTTTAATTCATTCCAGGTCAAAAAAGATATAGCAAATACAGAAATGCTAAGAAAAAAAGGTGACCTGCATGATCAAAGTTATGGAAAAGTTTCTGTACGAGGAACAACTAAATAACGTCGACTCTCTGTTCTGGGAGCAGATGAATCAAATGTAAGGTCAAGGTCCATAAACATGAGTAACAAAGAAAAACTTAATATGGGAAGACTGCTCATTGTCACTCTCCATACAGATCCAAGGCATCAAACGACACAAGTAGGCTAATGATTCAAAAACATGGATGTGAATATTAATTTCACAGACTACTATTATGGCACTAGAGAACATGCTTTAGTGATGGGACTCAGTAGGTCAGGTTGATAATCTCAAAGGTCCTTTCTGATCCAAATGATTCCATGGTTCTGTGCAGTAACGGTAAGCTGGGAAACATCTTGTGGGACATCTCAGTTGCTGAGTTTCCAAGAATTTTTTTTATTTTTTTCAAATCAACAAATTAATGGAAATAAATCAAGAACTATTAAAAAGAAAAAGGACATCATCCTTCATTTCCTTCAAGTGATCTCTTATCTATCTATTGCTGGGAGCTGGAATACTACGTACTGTCTTCGGTACAGTATTCTCCCTTAAGTAACTACCAACATTTAAGACAAATTTGAAGGCTGGGCGTCTCTGACCTGCCACAACTACTCTTAAATTCAGTGAGGTACAAGAAGCACTACTGTTGACAGTTACACTTTCTCATACTTACTAACCACAGACAAATAGAAGCACTTGCATTACAACAGAAAAATAACAACCCCAGATCTAATCAAAACACTGCTGTGTAGTGAGAATCGTATGGAAATCTCCTCCTAGAGAGAGGATATAGTGTGCAATAAGTTAAGTCATATCATTTCGTCTGTTGTAAAAAAAAAAAAAAAAAACAAACAAACAAAAAAAAAAAACTAAATATTTGCCTACACAGGAAAGTTAGTGTAGTGAAAATTAGAGAATGAATTTGCAGTGCTTCAGCTATTCCATCGAGATAGTGGACAATAGAGTACAAATTTTCCATGGCATCAGCATCCGTAGTTCTGGATACCATCAAGTGTCCAAAGGTTACTAAACCTTTTGAACAAGGGATCAGTACAGCTTTGGGGGGCTGAGATCATCTTTTCTCCCTCATTAACTCCCCATTACTAAGAGGCTACTCTGGAGGACTTTAGGTGCCATGACTGGGGCTGAAACACAGAGTGGCACCAAGCCTCCCTTACTCTCCTTCATCTTTTAGGATACGGGATCCAGTGAAAGGGTGGGCAAGGCTTACTTAAAGATCAGTGCCCAATAATGGGACCTGACAGCAGCAGGGTTGTTGGTAATTCACTCATTTAAAAGAATGAAATCTGACTATTTGTTCTTGCTAACAGACACAACCTCTTCAGGAAGACAGGTGGAGAGGAGTGAGATCCCCTGAGCATTTTAAAGCCCCCACCACAATGCAGGGGGTCAGTGGCAGTAACTGTGGCATGGTGCCTTTGTGCTCTGACTTCCCCAAAGGCAGACAGTGATTTACTCAGTGCATGAGTCTGCACCCACACAAAAGGGAGGGCAGGGGCAGGAGAATTTACTCATCCGTTGATGAGTATTTATGCTCCTTTTTCAAAGCTACTTAAATTGGTCTTTTGTTTCTTGCTGGGCTGTGAGACACAATGAAGGCACCAGTTGTTTTGCCCCTGTAGTCCTTCGGAAATTTGCTTTCACTGTTTCCTGAAGTTATCTGGACATCTAACCAGCTCCCTGCACTCTCTTCCCCAGAAAACAGAAGCATTTTTTAGCTTTTCTTTTTTTTTTTTCTTTTTGGTTAGTCAGGGGATTTTTCAAGGGCAAAGAATAATACACCTTTTATTAAGCAGCTATGCACAGTAAGAAACTTTTTACTAGCAATTTCTCAAGGAATGTTATGACTGGCTGACTTGAAAGTGGCCTATCCAGAATCTCATTAGATTTTCAAGTACTTTAGAAAGCAATTCTTACTGAATTATCAAACTTGCAAGAAAGCAATAGCAGTTTCATACCCACGACTATGTACTTCTGTGTTAACTGCAGAAGCATATCAGAGCAGTAAGGATTGTCGTGCTCGTGTGCCTGGAGCTACCGCAGGAACAGGAAACTGCTGGGGTATGTTGGAGAAGACTCTCATAAACATCTGATTTGTTTAATTAAATACTGTTTTCCAAAATATGACAGGGTGTACAATGATTTCTCTCAGTAAGTCTTGACCCAGAAAATTTAAGTGGTAAATAAACCATGAAAGCTTCATGGGTGTGGAGCACGTACAAGTCAAAACACCTTGTATAAGCAACCTCGGCATTTGCTGTTTGGTCAAAGCAGCCAAATCTGTTCTGCACTGGAAGCCAGTGACCCTGAACAGAGACCTGCAAATGTGACTGCAGATTGGCAGAAGCACTGGTTGTTCTAGAGCTACTTTACCCCCATCTGCAATATTGACACTGAAAATAGGAGAAAATAGAAAATAGGAGTGTGATTTCCCAGCTGATGGGATTTCTCCATGGATACCACCTAAGAATCCCAGAGCTTCCTTCTTCTGAGGGGAAGGTAGCCTGTCTCCCCTCGCCCATCTTTAGCCTTCGAAAAGACAAATGAGTATTGTAAGCCATTCACCTAGTACACTACTGAAGCAAAACAGGCACCTGCTGCACAATTACTCATCCCACTCATTCTAGACACGTATCTTAGGATGGGGTGAACTTGTCTCCAGAGATGTCCCTCCATGACAAAGCAGTATCCACATAAGTTTACAGGCACTGAGAAGAGAACTGACAGTTAAGTGGTCAGCTCTCCACTGGAAGTAGTAGGAATCGTCTGAGAAAATCTACAAACGTGGCTCCTTAGATGACATCACAATTCATTCTAAGAATAAAATAATACACAGTTTTTATTTGGAAAAACCATACACTGTCTGAAGGTGGAAATATCTTCTAATGTTCTTAGTAAATTCCCACAATATTCTAGAGAGTGGGTAATTCCCATGTAGACTGTTTTCCTCATGAACTAATCCTGATTTTAGGCTCATGTTCTTGATCTGCTATTCAAAAACTTTCCTACTTCTATTTTTGCCCAACACATTTTATTATTGTTCTTCTGCCAGCAGACAAGACAATCAGTTTCTTAAATACTTCTCTCTCAAAACAAAACAATACAACCCAGACCATATTCTAAGGAGACTCACCATTGTAAAACGCAGCTTTACAAGCCAGAGGATGGTCTGTCTTTTCCCTATGCTATGCTTCTGCTTGCAATCTCATACCAGATGGAACTGCTGCATGATTCCTGGCCAGGCTTTGCAAGGCAAAGCATGAAGCCTGCTCCTTAACACTTCATAAGTGGTTGCTGTGGCTGTGCCAGAAAGAGTTGCAAACAGCACTTCCTTCTACACTTTGACCCCAATCCATGTAGACACATCGCGGCATCCAGGCTGGGCTCTGCTGAGCATCGCGGGGATGTCAGTGCTGTGCAACATATGGAGCCAATGGAGCAGGTAACACTTCTCCCTCTCACACAAACTCACGACCACACTCTGCCTGCCTGCTTAGCTGCTTCATTGTTTATCGCTTCAATCATCACCAACAACATATTTTGCTTACAAAATATCTTATATTGCCCATTACAGCTCTCCTGGAAAAACAAGTGACAAGAAGCTGTGACACTTTGCAGAGATGAAGGCATAGTAAAAAGGTTGTGACTTCATAAGCTGGGTGTTTGGACCGGTGGGAGGCAGTCAGCTGGACTGAGGTGCGCAACAGCTCCGAGGGTGTACAACAGCTCACAGCTGTTTGCTTGGCTACCTGCAGGAAAAGCAAGCTCCCAGCTCTGCCGGCATCAAAGCTGCTGTCCGTAAAGCACGCAGCCCAGCAGAAGGAGCAGGAAATCAATGCTTGCCTTGCTCCTTTGTGTTAAAACTTGTCTTAACTTGTTGCTCTGTGGTCATCACATGGCTACACTCAATGTCCTGCCAAAGAAATACATGCAATTTTGGCAGAACTAAACAAATAGCTTCCTACCATGGAAAGTCCCAAAGCCCTGAGAGAAGAGGTTGATCTTTGCCCAGTCTTTCAAAACTTCCCCTGCAGCTTCAAATTACTGCCTTCTAATGAAAGTAAGGGGAAATCAGATGAACAGAGGAATCAGACTTTGCCAATAGAGATACTAACAACACGCAACAGATATCTGTTGATTTTGTGTTTTTTTGCGTTTTGTGTGCGTATGTTTTTGTTTCTTTGTTGTTTTTTTTGTTTGCTTGTTTTTGTTTTTTAAACTAATGTTGAACTGCATTTTCCTCACCCTCAGAGCCCGGAGGAGCGCGCCCGGAAGCTCCGCACGGCTCGGCCCGGCCCGGCAGCCCGGCAGCGAGGGGCGGCGGGAGCGGTGCGCTGCTGCCCTCTGCCGGCGACATCGCGCCCGGAGGGGTCACGCCGGGTGCGGCCTTGGGGTGCTGCCTGGCGTCTGAGCTGAAGGCAGAGCCTGGGCTGGACTGTAGGCCGCAACGCTGAAGCAGAGGTGCCAAAGGATGCAGAGAGAAAGAGATGCTGAGTATGGACAGGTTGCTCCTGGAGAGGCCACGGCAGAGGACGCGTAATCAAATTAAAAACAGACAAACAAGGCCGCAACATTGCCAGCCACAGTCTGCATCTGGATCTAAACAAAACTGTCCTCCATAATCCTGAGACTCCCACTGAAAACACGTTGAAAGAAATGATTTCTTTGAAGTACTTGCACCTGTACTGAAGGGCCAACACGCTCAGGTTTCCACAGACCAAGAGAAACATCTCTTGATTATATAAATCCGAGGCTTGTGAAGCCTCATCTGACCTCAATTTCTGTGCCCATGGAACCTAACCATCACACAGATTAAATGCATCTGGTCTGGCCTTACTACTCTACAGCACCTACCAGCCCCTCAGTTCCTGCCGTGTCCTTGTCCCCAAGAGGTGGCCCTGAGCAAAGCGCTCTGCACAAACCCAAGCACCACATCCCATCAAAGCACTTTGCTGAGCCATGATCCTCATCTGAGGGAAAAGTTCAAAAAAATCCACCAAATCACACTAAGAAAAGTTCAGTTTTTCTCAGGTGCTTTGTTTGGGAAACGTCAAAACGTGATCCTCTTCAACACTGAGAAGCAAAAGTTCTCTACACAGTGGGCATGAAAAGACTAAAAATTCTCTGGGGTTTCCCTAACATTTCATTCCTACTCAGGGTTAAGCCTCAGATAATTGACTCTCACCATAGCCCCAACACTGGCTAGGCTACAAGAGAATCTGCTGCAAGTCAGTATAGTAAGACTGATGAACCACTTAACTCTAGGTAAGGTCTCAAAATAGATCTTAAGTGGAAGACGATACATTTTACTGTGTAAAAACACAACACTTGTTTTTGCAGTTACATTTGTGATGCGTGCAGGCATGCACATTGTCAGTTTTTGCACTCACTGTAATTCTGTCAACATGAACGTTCAGCTTCTAAAGGAAAGTTCAAGTATTCTGCTCTTTAGTTACTGGGTTTGCTGGTCAAAGATGGAAACAAAACAAAACATGAAGTCTAATACCAAACACAAGCTGAAAAAAATTGGATCACTCATATAAAACACCTGCACATGCGGGATATTCTGCATTATTTCTTCATACTACTGCATTTTTGTTACAGAGATGAGATTAGATATAAATATTAGAAACGTATTAATGTTGCCTATGGAAAGAAAAATATCAATGGAATTCATAGCTGATATGAAAAACAAACAACAGCCACCAAAAAAAGGCAGGAAAAAAAGCTTCTACTTGGCAAAGTATACACACGTATTAGATAAAAGACTTAGAAAACAGATGCTACTTTTTACAAGCAGCCAAGATCTTCTAACATCCATACAACTTGTTAATCAACTAACATATGGTAACACTTTAGCAAAACACACCATTCTGATTTTGCATTTACACGGTCTGTTTCCTACAAAACTATTGTCGGGATTTGGCCAGTATTATGTAACTTAGTAATTTTATTCCTACATTTTAAATTAATCAGTAAGTGCAGAAATAAAAAGACAAAAGGTTTCAATCCAAACAACAAGTAAGCACTTATTTTCACAGAGTGCCCAATAATGGATGGATTTCCTCTTACCATGCTGAAACTCACCAGACTCTACAAAAAATTAGTATTTGCTACAAAATTACTGCCTTAAAAATTTGCTCTGACTTCAAGCCCTTGAGGACCCAATGCATTGAGTTTTAAGGCAGTGCTAAACTGTAGAGGCAAAACTGGATGTAGCTCGGTAACATCTGCACCAGGTGGTTCCCAGATAAGAATACGCAACTTCATTAGTGTGACTTTTTTTCTAACTTCTATTTGATAGGCTTTACTACACATATTAGGCCTTACTGTTTCCTAAGATGACGGTTATGTACAATAGAAAGCTTCTAAACTCATACTAGGTAAAAACGACACTGGCACAGGTTGCCCACCTGAGGGTGTTCAGGAAATGTGTACATGTGGCACTGAGGGACGTGGTCAGTGGGCACTACTGGTGGCAGGAGAACGCTTGGACTAGATGATCTTATAGGTCTTTTCTAACCTTAATGATTCTATGATTTTATAGATAAAGCTATCTTCTTTTAAGAATCCTACGCACTTATTTGTCCTGCCTCTGCAACAGCAAACTAGTAAATTAATCAGTGTTTCTGAACTGTAGACACATGGTATCTGCTTGCTGCAGTTCTTTTCCCAGTATCTGGGCTCTGCAAGGACACTGCAGCTCTGCAGGGCTGGGGCAGAGGATGCAAAGGCATAGGGTGTGGGTGCACAGGGCTCTGCAGCATGCAACACAAGCACTCTGCCATCACACCCTGCAGACAAGGCACAGCTGAAGAGCTCCAGGCAGAGCGTGGAGAGAGTGGGACTATTCCAGAATATGGAAAGTGTAAGCAACAACAAAGAAGTTTGACAGAGAAAGTGTATAAAGCAGTAGTACTTGTGGAGAAAGCTTAGGGGGGGTGTTTATGTTTTGTGTTTGCCATTTAAATTAGAGATAGGCACTTTTGAATATATATATTGCATATACATCTTCTGCATTTTGAAGATAATAGGAGGGCTTTTGTTTTGGCTTTTTTTTTTTTAACATCAGACACAAATATAGCATAATTTAAAAACACTTTTAAAGCACGGTCAGATGGAAGTGTGTTGGTGAGCATAAGATTGCCTTACAATTTCACTTCTCAGGTTTTGGAACCATAACTGTTGCAGCTCTAAGTTAAAAGAGATAATGGAAAAAAAATTGAGTACCTGAAATATTCTAAAAACACCCAACAAGTTTTATAGGCAAATGACCAATTTTCCTACAGGTTTACCAAAGGCAGGATAAGAATGAAAGTAGAGAATGTGAATTCTCATAACTTGTCTAAGATGTAGTTTAAAAGTTGAAATCTGAGCTTTCATTTGCAAGAAATGCAGAGACCCCAAATTACAGCAAAATAAAGTGATGTATATAAAATGATGTAAAGAAAATGAAAAAACTAAAAGTTGCACAGTATTTGTATATCTGATTCTTCAAAGCAAACTTAAAATTCATGTAGATAGACTGGAAGGCAATTTAAAATTCTCAATTTGTTACTGACCAAACTTCAAAATATCCCATGTATACACCTACATGCACATAAAACTACGCTTTTGTTTTTGATAGTGTGTCCATCCTTAGTCCATCCTTAGTATGTCCATCCATAGTGTGTCCATATATTGCTGATTATCAACTAAATTATAAACTCTAAGAGGCACAGTAAACTCCTGTACAGCGTGTGGTACACTTGTCTGCTGAATTCTGCAGCATTGTTAATAATATACTATAATAAACAACATTTTCGTGTAGATTGCAGAAATCCTCTCCCAGGTGAATATTTAACTTTCATTAAAAAGTAGTCATCGTCTTTTTTAAAAGGATACATGAACAAAACTAACATTAATGGTTTTTCCTTTAGGCATGCACGTCTGACAGAAACCTGTAAGAAATCCAAGCAAGGTGATGATGTCTCTGGGAGATGAAGGTGAAAACAAGTCCTGCCTGGCCAAATCTGGAAGAAGAACATGGGACGGGATGAGACATTTAGCAGAGGAATGTGCCTCTTCTTGAATGTTAGCACGTATGTGACAGGGATAGTGTGTGAGGATGGCACACCTGGGTATACAAGCAGCTTTACAAGCAAACTAACTTCACACCTGCAGGAACATTTTTGGCTTGAAAGGGCTTGCAAACAAACCCTTGAAAAATTAACTCCAGTTTCTTCTTTCATTTTCATAAATTATTTTCTTTTGAATTTTGCTGCACAAAAGTTTAAGAAAGTCCCCGATTTGCTTACAAAACCTATGTTCTCAGGGACAACAAACTAGAACAAACACGAATTTTCCACCATTTAAAGCTTTAGGGGTGCTGAGTTTTTTTAGCTTCTGTCCCCACAGGGGCCAATAAGCATACATGGGCATCTATCTTCCCTTCTCCCACAGCCTGCCATGCCATCTGCTTCCAGCATCCTTGTGCTTCAGGATTAAGCAGAAAATGATATATTCCTTCAACATCTCTCTGCTTTTGATTTAAGTGAAAAAGCAATACATCTCAGGAAACACTTCAATTTTAATATGTTCACCTACTAATAGACCTAGCTCTGCTCTGAGAGAGGTGTAGAGTGCGAGGCTACGTCCTCGTTTCTGAATTACTGAGGAAAGTATCCTAAAGCATCCTAACACATCTGAAAAGATATATATATTTCAGATGAATGGATGAGTAAAATTACCTGTCTCTCTTAATCCAAGTTCCTGGATAATGTAATGTGCTACAAATCTCACAGAGGTACAGCAGCAGCTCAGGCAGATGCTTTGCAACACAAGCTGCAGCTCATCTGCTGTTTTCTTTTTTAACTGAACATTTTGCCCTTCCTTTATCACCAAATTTGTATATACCGAGTTCAAAGTTATAGCCAATCTGCGCAGCTCTCCCTTAGCAAAGAAGGTTAAATGTACTACATTCACAAAACAATGAATTTCCCAAATAATAACAAGATTAAATTAAAAAGTATATAATTTTTTTTAACTTACTGAACTATCCTTCTTCTCCAGCAAAACAGTCTGCATCAGCTATTAGCAACAAGAAGGGAATTTCCTCCTCCTCCAACTATTCTTGAAATAGATTGCAGTAAGTCTTCCTTCCCAGCCTTAGCCTTCAATAGCAAGAGGAAACTACTCTCAACCTCCAAGCAGGAACAGCCTCACCAACTTGTGACAAACAAACAAACAAACAACCCCCTCTCTAAATTTTGGCCACCACTTTACTAAAGGTCAACACAAATGTTTAAGAAAGAAGATCTCTATGAGCTGTTTTAAAAGACTTCCTACTGCAGAAACCTAAATCATAGCACAATGCTTATTTGCCTTTTCTTTCAAGTCCGGAAGGGTCTTTGTTATGATCACTTATAGTAAGGAAGTGAATTTTCACTCACTTTGTATGTGTATTTTTATAAGCTAATCCTGTAAATAAACCTACAACACTTTGTGGAGAGCAGTAGAGGACAGATTGCCTTTGCCATGTTGAGTGAAAATCTGTAGAAACACCACACACACCCTGGTAAGCAGTCAGAAAACTAAAACAAGCTGGTACCAGCATCCTGACTTCACTCCAAGCAGCTACCACTGGTAGGCAAGGAAAAGGCAAAATATTTACCGAGCGTCTGTATAAATCTGCACAGCATGGAACAACCTCATTTCTAAAAACTCAATTAAATGAAAGCCAAATCAACAGCAAAACCATATACTGAACTCTGCAATCAGCACTGTCTACAGCAGTGATGAAGGGTGGGCTCTGGCCCATGTGTGAGATGCTGTGCTCAGTAAGTGAGAAAACAGGGAGGTGTTTGTTTGTTTTTAAAAAGACACAATGTTATCTGTCCCTTCCTCTTCATTTCTTCAGCCTGGACCAGTTGGCTTTCTAATTTAAAGGAAGGGAGCTTTGTTCAGTAGATCATGAAGCTCTTGTAGAGCTCCCTTTGTACTGCCAAAGGTCTTGTAAAGACTGGATGCTTCTGCAGCCACAGCTGAGGCAACCTTAGCATCACTTATAGCCTTATGAAAGGCACAGGTCCATAACTGTCCCAATATAGCTCATGCCTTCGCCCTGGGTCTAATAATGGTATTTGAAAGCTCTGCTGTGCTATGAGCACTTAAGCCTTGACAAACCCTTACCTGGACATTTCTGTGAAGATTGCATTGAAAAAAAGAATCTCCATGCAATTTCCTGTAGCACTAGATGGTAATCACAGACATCTTCACTATATCATGCCAGTCCCAGATTTACCAGTCCCTTACTCTCATCTTTTTCTCACCATGCAATAGACTTGAGAAACAAAGAAACAACAATCTAGTCCTTTATGTACTTTTATATGAGGCAAAAGTATTGTAAGAGCACTACAGAATCATTAGTGTACATGAAAAGCAAGAGAAAAAGAAATTCCTTCCTGAGAATGTATTTTCTTCCACCACTATCAGTCTAGGATACTCCGAGCCATGACTGGGAAGACTAAAGCACTCCTGACCTCTCTGTGGAGGCTACATTCACTGTATCAGCAGCCCAGGTTTCTCTTTCTGTCACTGAATCTAGACAACCAAAAGTCGTCCATGAGAACAACAGATTGAACTGGAATTCATCCCTAACTCAAAGCCTCAATGTAACAGAATGGCTTTTTACTTTAAAGAAATGCAGTTTATGGGCAGATGCTCCATCAGTGCAAAGAGAATGATCACAAACTGAAAATAGAAACTTGGAAAAACAAAGCATGCAGGAAATCCAGAAAGAACAGTGTTGGAGTCAATATGCCAAAGGAAAGAGCTGAAATTGAAGGCACTCTACTGGGGAAAATATAGTGAAAATACTTCCACAAGTTTTTTGGCAAATAGATCTTTCATTAAGAAGGGAAATAAAGCTGAATATGCTTCTGGGAGAAACACAAAGAGAGCAGAAGAGGCTTCACCGCACATGGCTACGTGCCACATGATTAGCAGCAAGTGCTCCTACCGTGTAGGCAGAAGGTATGAAAATGCGCCAATATACTGAAGTCTTGTCCTGGGAAGGCACATGGCTACACTTTGATTAACACTGGCAGTGCCCATATTTCCCAAAACATCAATAGAAGTGGTTACAGATCCATTTAGTTAATGATTCTTACTTCATACAAGAAAAAGGAGTGTCGACTCAGACTAATTAGATTTCCATACCAAAATCCAGGTTCATCTGAAAACCAGACTAAACGCTAACAGATGCTATCTTGATTTGATAGCTAAAATCCAAGACAGCAGTTCCCAAAACAAAGTCCCAAACTCCACAGATTGCAAATTACTCATGGCACTTCAAAATTGAAATCTCATTTTACATGTCCAGAAAGCATCCATGGGAGGATCAAGAATGTGGTTATCACTACTATATACCTATAGACATTTCTCCTGCTTGGAGGAGTGGGGAAAGGAGGGTGGCATCTGGTACCCTGTCCTGGTGTCCTTCATCCTCAGCTCACCTCTAAACCAGGCAGAGATTTCTGGTGAAGGAAAGAAGCCCTGTCCAGGGCCAGGTGGGAAAGGGAGAGAACAGCATCTGTGTCCTCTCTAGAAGTAAAGTAACATGTAAGTATCATTGGGAAGACTTGTTTCTATTGCACTGGTGCTTGGTTACACCACTCTTAAGGCTAATGCCATTATTTCTGCTCTGACAATCCTTATGACAGTGAGATCAAAATATTTATACAGATTTAATTTCATCTTCTAGATGAGCTGAACCAGATCCAAGATGTGACTGAAAGTTGGAGGAGGGAAGAGGCTTTCCCATCCCTAACCCTCAGCTGTCTTATTACTCTTCTTCATATTTCCTTGCTGCTTGGACCTCTGCCACCTACACTTCTGGCCCAGCATCAGCTGGAACTGCAGGAGTTAAATCTTCTCCATTAACCTGCAAGCCAGGGCACCACCCTGGCAAGGGGAAGCTGGAGACAAAAATCTCAATCAAAAGAGAGTCCAGTGTCAGAAATGCACGTGCTTCTTCTGGACCCAGATCTCCATCACACGGGCACATTAAGGCCACAGGACAAGAGGCAGGTGTTCAAGTCATTCCTTTGTGTTTACACCATTTAAAATGCACCATTGATACCATCTCTATCTCTGCTCTCGCTGCCTGGACTTAACTGTTGGGCATCATGGAGAGACCAGTAGTAAATTTGACCCTAAAGATATGGGAATTACTTTGAGTTGGAGACTTGGCATAGCAGCGACTGCTGAATGTCAGAAAAATTCACTCCTAGGTCCTTAAAAGGAATTTTCTAAGATCACAAGTTGTTTAGAGTAATTTCATATAAATCATAAAATAGAATCAGCTTAGATTAAAGATCATCTAGTTCCAAGCCCCTGCTATGGGCAGAGTTGCCAACCACTAAGTTCTTGCTCCAATCTGCCTGCATCCCTACAAAGAACAAGGGAAAAATACAGCCACTATCAAATAACATGTGAGCTGCCCAGTACTTCAAGGACTAGCTAAGGAGAGAAAAACTTACAACTTAAAAAAGCCCACTAGAACAGAATAAAGAGAATCCATAAGTGGGTTTAAGAGGAAGCAAAACCTGAATGCTGCTTTAGAGTCACAACAGCTAAAGACAAAATACTGGAGAGTCAAGGAACTAGAAAGCTGATCCGTTAAAAAAGGCAAAATAAAAATTCAATACAGTGAAAATGAAGAGCATCCTAATAAAGCTACGCGACTATTAGGAAGATATTTGTGAATGCACCTTATTAAAAATAAGTAATGTCCAACACAAAGCTGGAGCTTTGTGAGTAAATATAGTGAGGAGTAGTAAATATACGGTCCAAGAACACACATTATAGATAAATGGTTCTGGAAGCTTAAGTAAAATACATACTCATTGCCTCAAACAATCAAAACAGAATCAAAACAGAAAGGCAGAATGGACACAAAAATGGACCTCTGAAAGATATCAAATTATAAGAGGCGTAACCCTGCAGTCATAGTAGAAACTGGGGGGGGGAATATTAATGCACAGAGTTGCATCCTTAGGAGGGAGGATGGAGAGGAGGAAAAATGTCTAATTGTAATTAAACTCAATAACCCCAGATGTGCCAGGTCTGGGAGGGATTAGAAGTCCCAGTATGAATTCAACCATTATCTCTAGAAAGAGGGTACAGACCCTGGTAGAGTAAAAGGATGAAGTTTCTAAAATACAGAACTATTCTGGAGCCAGTCAGCGTTTGTCAGAGAGTAAATATAGCCAGATGAAGGCATCTGAATTACAGATTGTATGTATGTCTTTTATGAGGCACTCACAGCAACTGGGAAGTTTCAAACATGATGGACAAGCAGAATGTAAAGGACACCTAACTATCCCATCTAGCCAGCTGCAAAAGCAAATCTGTGTTGATTTATTATTATTACTACCTGGTAGTCTGTAGTGCTGCTAAACACTTATGTGTTGCAAATATCTGGTGCTCACAGTCATTATTTTACTTCATGTGCACTAAAATACTACTGCAAAATGCACGGCTGTCTTCTTTTGCCTGTTATGACAAAACTAACAGAAAAAGATTGTTCTCAGCTGGAATATATTACCAGAGTATGGAAACGGATCTCAGAGAAAGCAACTCAGGTCTTCAAGGGAGCAAAAGCAAATAGCGAGAAGTAAAGGAAGAAACAGCCACAAACACCTAAAAATAGCAAATCCAGTAGGAAGTTTCTCTACAGAGATTTAATCTGCTATTGTACTCAGATCCCGGTGTTACGAGTTAGAATCTACAAGAAGCTATCATCTTTAATACATCATCTCCTTCCTACTGTTCTTTAAAGCAAAGAAGCTGATTAAACATCCTGCCACACTCCGGTAACCTTAGCAGTCCATTTCTTCATTTCGTACTGTAAAAGGTCAGTCGCATGTTAAATTGTTCTTCTTTGTGTGAATTTGCACTAAGCACAAGACTAAGTCAATAAGGGCTGTACTTCTGCTCTCTCCCAACAAACCAAGCACTAAAAAAGTAGTAGATGGCATCTCATTTCACAGAGATTTATATATATGAATACTCTCGCTTGTTTTAAAAGTTTGGATTTTACTCTTGCCTAGTGAGACTCCACATTAAGTAGCTTCTTATATTTCACCAGGACATTAATCTCTGTCAGAGCATTAAAAAAAGTTAACACCATTATCCTCATACTGCAAAGCAGATAAATATAGCGCTTCATAGTCCAATGCCACGGGTCCCAAACAATACTTTCCATCCCTTCCCTCTAATCTCCATGAATGCAAAGTTGACAAGTGGTTTCCGTAGTTACAACAGCACACGGAGTGGGGGTGGGACAAAGATATTCCCAAACATTTCCCTATATGGAGAAACAGGCAGGCCATAACCATTTCCACCAAATGGAAAAGAGCGAACAATCTTTGCACAGCAGGAATGCTAAGTTTCTGCCTAAGGCAAGGACTGATGGACCAAACAGCTTTCCAGTACGTGTGGTTGCTTGAGTTACAGAATACAGCCTGCAGGGTGATAATGTTTAGTGGGCAGCCATGATCTGCTCTGAGTTTCAAGTTGTCAAACTGAGACAAAAGGCAGGACTGACCTTCACAGCATTTCCTGTTGCTTATGTGCTTCAGGTAACAGTGGCCTGAATAAGCAGGTGGATGGACTCTGTACCAAGCCAAAATATATCAGCTGTGCACTCTTTACTTGCTTGGAAAATTCATCCTAAACCTTTCAGCCCCCTTTCCCTTCCCATCAGGCTTTAAAGCAGTAATAGGCACTGTGCACTGGTGAGGTTGGCTGGTTGAGGATATGTGTAACAGAAAGAAAAGGACAGGCAATTATTTACAGCTACCCAAAGCACACACAGAACTCCTGATTACAGAGACAGCATAAAGCCCAGCCTCACAGGATAAAAAGGCAATACATCACAATTGGAATACACAATGCACTTATCACTCTTGGTATTTGCATTTGCTAACCTTTGAATCTAATAATACAACATTAATATTCTATTAATACAATGCTTATACAACATTTCCTTTCTTTTTCTTCAATGTATGAAGGGAACTGTCCTGTCAAACAACTGGGCAAGATATTGCTGGAACATCAAATCCTTTATTCTAAAAAAAAAAAAAAGCACAGAATTCCTTGAGTAGTGCACACAAGGTAGCAGTGCAGGCTGGTTGTACCTCCTCCCAGGATTTGGGCATAACAGCAAAGAGTTACAAGAGTCCTCCAAAAGGCAAGCACCTTCTCAGATGTAAGCAATAAAGAACATCTGCTACTAAGACAAAGTAATGAACCACCTGCATGGGGAGGACAGACTAGCCCTGCCCAGCCTATCCCCTCCAGACCCACAAGACTACTGTATAACATAGGAGAACGAACGTGGAAGAAAAAATATTATTTTTAATTCCGGCCTTGTATCTCCCAAGACATAAGCCATAGTTTCATGAAGTTATTGTTATTAGATCATGAATCATAGAATGGCTTAGATTAGAAGGGACCTTAAAGATCATAGATCACCAAGCCCCCACCATGGGCAGGGCTGCTCTCACCAGCTCAAGCTGCTCAGGGCCTCTCCAACCTGTTCTTGAGCACCTCCAGGAATGGGGCATCCACAGCTTCTCTGGGCAGCAGTGCCAGTGCCTCACCACCTTCCGAGTGAAGAATTGTAGTTTCATGAACAAGCATGCAGGGAGAAGGTCAGTGCAAGAAGACATTTCTTTGTCCTTCAGTCATTTACTCTCAGTCCCCATACACTCAAACCCCTGAGCAGCTACACACCAAACTGTGACAGGTCAGCAAACTGATTTTATTTTATTTTTTAATTAAACCAAAAGCTAGTCTTTTTTTTTTTTTTTTTCTTTTTACTTTTTCTGGGTTGCTGGCTTCACTGTAAAATAGAACTCACACTGAGAGGCTACTTGAAAAGAGGAAATGATTAATTTTAAATTGGGTTAAATTCTAAAGTAGTGAATTAGTGAAATATTATTCCATGTATTTTTTGAAAATGTAACCATAATTTTCTCCACCAATTCCAATAGTGCTTATCCTTTTAAGTTAATTTAAATTTTCTTTAAAATTTTCTGTCCCCTGCTGGGGACACTTAGGAGCGCTGAATGCAAAGCAGAGAAGATAATTATATGCTTCAGTCACCAGATGTAGCCTATAGGTATGCTGGTCCCACTACATCCAATTTCATCTATTTTTAATAGCAAAGTGGTCCTGAACCCTCCCAAGTCTGTCTTGTGCACCATATGACAGCAAGCCTGTGTCAGCAACACTGTAATACAGTTTTTCAGAAGAAGAATGAAGAGCAAATTCTCCACTTGAAGTTGAAGAGAGATTTATCCCACAAAAATATGCAACACATCATTACACAAATCAAAGCCCAGGCAGGACATCAGCACTTGAGTTTTATGGAAACTTTAATGGGGAAGGGTCAAGGATTTGATCTGATGTCCAAGCAAAATGTGAGTTATAGCTTGTACAGTGGCACCTCAGTTTTGCTGAGAAACTATTAATTTGATATTATGAAAACAAGATCTTCAGCTATGAGGTTCCCTTATACTTGGAGCCTTTGACCCTGGTTTATCCTGGAGTTCAAGCCCTGATAATCCGTGTGCTTGAAGCTCATCTTGGTGGATAATGGAAAATTCTGCTCCATTTCCTCTGGGACTTCATGCTCATTAGTCACAGCATACCAATTAAAAGCTTTGTTAGAAAACCAGAGGAATGTGACACAGCACATGTACAAACCAGGAAGCTTCATTCACATATAGCATGGATGAATGGCTCTGTATGGAGAGCCAAGCATCGCATTAGCAGGTCGTGTGCATCAGCATGCAAGATCAACAAAAGACATGCAAGAATTTTTGTCAGCACTCTCAGTAAGCAATGGATTTTAATTTTGAACAATGAGAGTTACAGTATTTTTCAATGCCTACACCTTTCTTCTAACCAAATATAAGGCAAATTTTTGTTTAAATTTACATTTTCTTGCTTGCGTTGGTAATCATCGAGTAGGAAATTACTAACCATCACACCAGCTACCAGCCAGATTATTCTCTTAACTATTAGAGGTGAAGCTGGGGTTAGTGCCATGGCAAGGTACTTATGAATTAGAATAACAACTATTTTCAAAAGGGATTATTGCCACTATGAACCACTGTTAAGCATCTGTAGAAGCAGTTGTTAATTAAGGAAAGAACAGAATTCAGACTCAGCGTCTGTACTCTGATCATGCAGCTAATAACCAACTCTGCCTCACTCAAAACAGATGTGGGATTTAACACTCATATTTTTGCAACAGTTTATACTACAGATCTTAGCTAAACTCTTTAATACAGAGCTTGGAAAAAAATAGCTATAGCTAAAAAAAAATCATTGTGTTACCTACTTCATTAACCTTTAATTCTATTGTAGCATTTTCCCCATAGTGAACAAGCTGTTCTCAAGAAGCTTTAGGGTTAACTCACATTGACAGCACACTATAAGCCTCACAGAGGCAATAACTCCACCTTTCAACATGTATCTTCATTTCTACCATTCACATGTGGCTCAATGGCAAACTTTAGCATATTTCTTATATTATAGACAGAATATTTTGTAAAATATTCCATCGGTGACAGAGATGATCACACTATGAAAACTGCAACATGAAAGATCAGTTGGAGGAGAAGATATTATTGAAAGATAAGAGTGTCTTATAACCACATGAAATGGCCTTCAGAGAGGGAGCAGGGACCTGCTGGAGCTGAGTCTTTACTGAGGACGATGGACTTGGGCCCAGAAATCTTCACCTCTGCCATCCTTGCATCCCCTTGTGCCACCACTGAGCACGCTAGCTGCCCACTCATAGAATCATTAAATCATTAAGGTTGGAAAAGACCACTGAGATCATCTAGCCTACCCACCTACTCCACCATTCCCATCAGGCCATGTCACTCAGTGTCACATTCACATTTCTTAAACACCTCCCTGGGCAGCCCGTGCCAACACCTCATCACAATTTCTGAGAAGAAATTTTTCCCAATATCCAAACCAAACTTCCCCTGTCACAATTTAAGGCCGTTATCTCTCATCCTATTGCTGTCTGGCACCTCCCTGCTCCAACCACTTTGGCTGACCATTAGTTGGAACTCACTAAAGCCAAGCTGGACAATAGCTGCCCCAACAGCAACACAGGTGCTATCATTCTTTGCTTTATCACTCAGACCCATTGCTAGGGAGTTTCATGAAAACTTATGTAGATGATCAAGTCTCCTCCCTTCCCTGATGTCAGATGAATGGTGGGAAGCAAAGCCAATGGAAATTCCAAAGAGAGGTAAGGAAGCTAAAGTTGGTTGGTAGGTTGGGTCCTTCTGCAACCCAACTCCTCCCAGCCACCATAATGAATGCTTTCTCTATGAAATGCTGGATTTTCCTCATGTTTAGGTCTGATGTGAAGTTACTCTGCCCAACAGTGGTGAAAGTGAAGGTGCAAAAACAACCTGAAAATCAAGTGATAAATAAGAAGCTGCTTCATATGAATTCAAAGAACAAGATTAAAGTTTCTGAGAACTCTGGGGATTTTTCTGCCAGTTTTCTCAGTACTCTTATTACAAATCCATATTCTGTTTGGGAGATGCAAGCAGGAGGCAGAGTAAAAGCTTTTGAAAACATTCTATGGGATCCTGAAAGTAAATAACTGAGAAGTTCTTGGTTTACTAACCAGAGTTAAAAGATCTCCTAACACCTCCTCGCTCCATCCCCAGTGAAATCCAAAAGAGATTTTGGACTCCTCATTTGCTTCCTGGGTTTTGAGCATTTAAGTTACAGGATGATGATATACTCACAGTTCATACTTTGTAACTCTAGATTCCGTTTTTTGGGGTTTTTTTTTTGTTTGTTTGTTTGTTTTGGTTTTTTTTTTCCTGAACTTGGAGGTTTCAATCCACTTTTATGATTCCAGGAATTGGAACACCACAAAACCCAAAAGCTGAAAAAAAGATACAAGACTTTTTTTCCTATCAAAACCAATGACGCCTTGCTTAATGCATTTATCAGTTCACATTCATACTAAAACAAATTAATAAAGTAATAAAAATAGGATTGCTATTTTTTAAGATGTCTTAATTTTCCTTGCCCAAGTGCCTTTTATTTTGGATCAGTTTGGTGAGTGCTAACACACTAATCCTAATGCTAAGTAGCCACAGGAAAACAATCTTCTGTTGACGTTCACCAGGACACGGCACACACAGTCTCTCTCTGTTGCAAATATCTGCTTTTTTGTTGCTCTGATTTTTCACATTGCCTTTTTATTTTATGTTTAACGGATATAGCTGAAAGTAAAATTTAGTCCACTGTCTTGAGATAGCTGAAGTCTCATGCATTCAGTGACACATAAAACCTATTTGCACTTTAAATGGAATGTTGTTTTAGCGTTAAAATAATTCAAAAGCTAACCAGTAATGTGTGCCTGTCCTTCTAAACACCCACTGTAAAAAAGTGGAAAAATCACTCGTGAATGAGTGGAACAGAACTTCAGGATAAGTATTTGGTTTTAGATAACTGCATACAGCCCATAGGAAAGAAAAATCTACTAATAAAAAAATAAAATGCAGATGTATAGACATCCTGAACTAGTAACTTAGCCATTTTCATCTTCAGAAGGGTGAATGTCTCAGTATACAAAACACATGTAAACTAATGGATTAGTACAATAATTCTTTCCTGTAGAACAAAATAGTTCACATTCACTTATAGTAGAAGTCTAAAAAAGTACCAATTTGCTATTTTCTTTTTAAATTAATCCAGAGTTTCCAGTTAGTAAACAAATACAAAGCACCTGAGGGTTATTTTGCTGGGGTTTTTTATTGTTGTTGTGGTTTTTTTCCTGTAAGGGTTTGTGAAATCTTTTGGCCTTCTTTGTATTACATATCTCAGCATACCCATTTTAGCTTAAAGAAAGACTCAGCTTTTATTAAAAAACGCATATATGGATAAATCACATTGTGACTTTTTCCTCTGTACTCCCAGAGACAACCACCACCGCCTCGCTCCTGTCGTGTTACGGTAACGTGAGGACTTTTGAAGCAAACTGAAACAGGCTCTGAAGTTGTGCACGTTAAAGGAAAACACATGGAGGATTCTCTGCTGCCGCCTCCCCACCGAGACACAAACTCAAGGAGGTGAGGAATGTACTTATCAGGATGCACTCAGGCCATTCTGTGCCGCATAGCCATCCCCTGCCCTAGCCACTGCTCATCTCCCTTCTAACACTGTTCACATTTGGAAATTCTTTGTTTTTCTGTTCACATAAATCTACGTGCTGCACACTGAGTTTGTGCTTAGCTGTTAGTTCCTCTTGTCGCCTGTCCACAGCCCTCCATCCCTGCCCTCTGCCCTTATCTGAGATACACAGCTTCAGGTTGCGCACGCAGTACCTTGCAAAAGCATGATCTGGAAAATTAATTCTTGAAAGAATTTTTTTTTTTTTTTCCTCCCCCTTCTCATCAAAAATATGTTTCTGTTTCTGGAGCCTGCATGGATCACTTTCCAATCAGATGGGGGTATTGGCTGTGCTGGCACACGTTTACCTTCCGTGCAGAATGGGAGCTGCACACAGCCCAGTGCAGGAATAGTTCTAACCAGCAATGTAACCTATTCTGTCATACTTACACAGATAAACTCTCAGAAAGTAAACAACAAAGTTCTTCTTTAAAAATTGTAATGATGATGGTGATGATAACAGAAAAGCTTCCTAGAGGCACTGTCCTGCTTTTAGAGGGGGATACTTTTCTGCCCTCTGTTCTTTGCCTTAGCAGCCTGGTCATTCCAAAACAAGATAGATATCTAGCAATCATTTTGACTCATTTTTAAATGCTTCCTTCGCTGATTTCCTTTAAATTTTTGAAAGGCCTGTCCTTCAAACGCACTCATAAGACCTGGGGGAAACCTCTCCTTGTCCACCTTTGAGTGTTTGGGGCAGTGCAATGGAAACACTCCCCAGAAGGGCTCTACGTTTCTGTACTAAAGGAGCTTGTTCCACCACCCCATTTAGCAGCTCACTACATGCTAGATTCAGTTATTTTCCTCTTGAGGAACCAGATAAATCTCCCTTCACATTTCTTCAAAAGCTTCTTCCCTATCATCAGTCTCCTGCCTCACTCACCTGCTCTTCAGACTCTTGATTATCCCAACTAGAGCCACAGACAAAATCCAGACAGCCGTTTGAAGAGCTCTCAAGGGCAACCAACCTCATATTATGCTGTGGCAGGGAAAAATGGGCGCAGTCTCCCCTCTCCATTATCTTAATGAAGAATCCACAGACCTCCACAGCACTGAAGCCAGCAGCATTATTTTTACAGCTACTGATTTGGCCATCATGAAGCTTTAACTTTTCACCCCCAGGATGGTGTTTGCTCACTCTTGGTGTATGCAGTCAACCGCTAGGAGTGGTCAATACCACAGAGGAATCTCAGGTAGATATTAATGGTAAAAAGGAAAACATGCATAGAAAAAGGAAGAAAGGTGAAAACTGAAACCAGACACAACACTACAGCAAGGGGACAAAAACCTTTTACGCTGGGGAAAACAAGAAGTGGGAAAGCCAAGGGAGAACAGAGGCATGGTAAAAGAGTAACATGAAACAAAGCTATGGGAAAGGAAGATATGACAACAGTGAATAGAAATAAGACCTTTTTATTTTGAATACAAGATGAACTTTGGCAGTCTGTGACTTGTGTGCCTGCAAATTTTATTGCACAAACCTATTTCCAGAAGGTGATGCTGATCTGGATACTCCACTGACATCAACTGCTACTCTTGAGGGCTGGTTATTCAAGGGCTGTGACTGTGATTCTTATATAGGAAAAAGGCAAAACAGGAAAGCCATAAATGCACATAGAAAAGACAGGAACCTACTCTGTTGACACCAATGAGTGTACTACCTGAAGAAAAGATACACTGCTCAAATAAACATGCAAACAGTAAAGCTAGCTATCAGACTTCACTAAGGCAGTATCTCTTTCATTTATAAACTGTGGAAAGAAAACACAGATTTACAGATGTTCTTTCCCCATTGCTTTAGGGGGCTTTTTAAAACAAAAAATAGAACATGGTACTGGAACTGTCCCATTTTTGAAGATGGAGCTATGTAGCACATCTCCCCATACTGACTGTTCTCCCAAGTAGTTGCAATCTCTCTCAGTAACTGAACCAAAGAGAAGATTTAAGCTTTGATAATGACTGTTGAATTTCAAATAGTTTGAATGAGCAACCCCCAAAACTTCAAATGAATATTCAGATTTCATTCCGCAGCATGGTCTGCAAATTGAGGATAGAAATCTCAGATGATAGCTATCTTAGACCTCCTCTAAGATCCTCTCCATGCCCTAGTTATGTCTAAGCAGCAAATAACAGGAAAACACCAACACATGTGGCTATGCAATGCAGACACACTTAAATATTCAGAATGAAAAAACCATTGAGGGAAAAGATTTGATGAGAAATTGAAGAGTTTCAAATAGTTTAACTTCATGTCTAAATTTCTTAACTAGTTTATAATTTTTAGCTCCTGGAAAGATGCAGTCTCCTGCCTACAGTGGTTTCCAGAGGCGACTCATCACTGCCTTTAACCAAAAATCCTCCCCCATGCCCACACTTGCTGCTGACCTTGCATAAAGACTAAGAATAGTGTGAATCAAGGACAAGGTCTATCCCTGATAGAGCCCCTCTTAGCCACCAGATTCACATTTTAGCTGCACTATAATGAGTGAGTCAAAAGAAATGCAATTGAATGGATACAACCAAAATTCCAAAGGTAACTACTTGTAAAAGAGGACTACACACTGCAAAGAAAATGTTGGAATGGAAGCAGCGTGGTGAGGTGAGGAGCTTACACCTGGCTCATGGCCCCACATTAGCAGTGACAAAAGTTAATAGAATTCCAGAAAATTCCATTTTCTGGACATGCTCTCTCTTCTATACAAGTTTGTGGGTAACAGCAACAGCCTAACATTTTCCCATGATTCATTTCACAGAATCACAGAATCATTGAGGTTGGAGGGGACCTCTGGAGATCATCTGGTCCAAACTCCGTGCTCAAGCAACCGGCTATACTTGCTAAGTCTGGGTAAATTATCATTTACATAAAATTAATTGAATAAAAAAAGAGCAAAACACAGTAGTCTAGTTCCAGGAAAAACTTTGCAGTATCTTTGCAGTACCTTAAAAGGCTTCCACCATGTATCATCCCCAAGGACAAATGTTTTGGCAGAAGGAGAAAGCGCACAGCACGCTATCAAAGTTAAAGATTTGTTTTTGCTCCCACAGTTATGACTTACACATTTCACAAAATCAACAAACAATCTACGCTATTTCAGATATGGATCTCTTCCATCTCAATGGGACTTAATTCCTTACCGCTGAAAAAGGAAGCCCAAAAAAGCCCTGAATAACTGAAGTGACATTATACAAAACATAGCCTCAGGCTGCCGATATTTTTATGCGCATTGAAGGAAAGGCTGCATTACTGAGCTAGACCAAATGCCACTTCCAGCAGAAACCTTTCATTCTTATTTGCTGCCGTGAGGAGGATTACATTACATAGCACTGCACTGAGCCCATTTATAACATTCTGTTTTTTTAATCACGCTATAAAAATAATCAGCTCAGCTACTCACACGAATCCTAGAAATATTAATACAAGACACGAGCTACTCTTTTGCTGAGAGATTTTCTTCTGTATGCTAATATGAGAGCCATAAAGTTTATGCTTCCCATAAGTTGCAAGAAATTGTATTTTACTGCAGAAAGCTAACATCAAAAATAATTACTGTTATAAACATACAGCAAAATACAGTCACACTGGGCACATATCAGGGTTTTATGTGAAAAATTTAGCACAATGCCAGCTGCTGTATAGTTTGGCTTTTTTCAGATGTACAGTGTGAAAATGACTTTTCCCAAAACAGAGGAAAAAAATGTTGAAAATAAAAAAAATATTTAGAAATAAAAAACAAGTTTTGCTTAAATAAAACTGGCCACATAATAAAATGTGCCAAATTAAGATAAGCATCCACAAACAAGCAAAAATCTGTTAAAAATGATTGTGGTGTGCAATTTTTTTTTACCAATGAGATCTATACAGCCTCTTCCTCCCTTCAAAAGCCCAAACACATGAATTTATGAGAGTATCACTGCTCTACTTTTATCAGCATTATTTTTAAATAATCTTTCCTTCTCATCCTCCCAATTTCTCTATTTGCTGGGATTATTATTTTTTTTTTTTTTCAAATCCATTTCTTGCAGGACCTACATCATATATAATTTTTTTCATAAATCAGCAGTTTGTCTAAAACTTACAGGTGTCATTCCACCATGCTCCATATTCAGAAGCCCAAGCTTTCATCTCACAGATTCTCCACACAAATTTACAACTATTCCTTTCTGCGTTACAACTATCTTTTTAATGAGAACCCTTCTACATACAAGACAGCAATCATATTTCTTATCAGTTTTCTTTTTTACAGTCACACAAAACAAGAATTTTAATCTCTCCCCATTATCCAGCCTCTCCATTCCCCAGGTGATCTGGAAACCTACCTCTGCAGCTATTCCAGCTGGAATTTATTTTAAGTGCACATGGCCACACTGACACAGTTTTCCTAAATTCTGCTTTACCCACACATTAGTAAAACAGCAGTAAGGCTTCCTTGCGTTGCAAACATGCTTTGTGATGTTTTAGAAGATCCATGATACAATCAAGTTCTTCTGTTTTCTACACACGTAGCACTGTGATGTATCAATCACCCTGAGATTAACATACTTGTGTCTTTCCACATAATCTGGCACAAGCTGCCAAAATGCATAGCCCAGCACTTCTCACAGCAGCCTTTTGTCTAATTTTTTATCCCCTGTTATTCCACCTCAACTGCTCACATCATTTCTTCTACATGAAACTCCCATTTTCAGCATAATAATTCTGATAACTTGAATCATCTTTTCTTCTTCTTCTTTCTTTTTTTCCATA
This sequence comes from Lagopus leucura, assembly GCF_019238085.1. NCBI lineage: Eukaryota > Metazoa > Chordata > Aves > Galliformes > Phasianidae > Lagopus > Lagopus leucura. The sequence continues at coordinate 33,996,448 of NW_024962334.1, read as the reverse complement.
GTACTGCTGTTTTTGTGCGCTAAGGTCAATGAAAACATTATTTTTAAGCAATCCTGTAATCAGTCACTGAGATCTCCTTTGGCAACCTCCAACTCCAGCCCACTTTTGTTTTCTAGATATCGTTTTGATTCTCCTTCCTCTCCCACAACTCATTCTTAATTCCTATTTCAACAAATTATTTTCTACACAGCAGATGACAAATACAGTATTTTGTTCAAGTCCATATAGATTTGACATATTATTCACTCAGAGTTAGAGAATTATCCATCTGTTCAGTTAATTATATCACCATATTCAGGCATGATCTATTTGTGATGATCTTAAATTGCATTTTAACTAATTTATCATTACGTCATGTTTTGTGTAATTATTTCCATAAAACTTTGTAGTAAAGGACTTTCTACTGTTGAGATAATAATAATGCTTTTGAGTCATTTTTTCTGATTTAAGAACTATTTTTTATTTACTCCCCCAGGTAGTACCAATCGCTGATGTGATATATCTATTAGAAGTATTTGCTGTTGGAATTGAATTATATTTTGCAGGTTTTGCATGTAGATAATGTGGTCTCCTCTGATTTAAACAATTACATAATTTAAGTTTTGCCTCCCCCTGGAGGTGAGAATTTCCATTTCTGCATAATCATTCCAGTTAGCTGCCCTGTATCCCAGGCTTAATATCACCATTAGTTTATGAGGAGTGCTACCTATTGCATCTAAAACCTATTCATCCAACTGTTAATGCCATTTTTCCACCCTCTTTTACACTGGCTGCACTTCCCTTCTTTTTCAATTTTTATAAGATTTATTTTAAAAATATTGTATCATTAGGTAGTCTCTTTAAAATTCACAGCTCATTTCCATTTTTTTCCTAATATTTATGGTATATTTCTCTATCTTGGTCAATCCCATTTCCATTCCTTGAAGACACCTCACTTATGATTAATATTATTTACAGGATTTTTTTTTATTTTTTATTTTTACAATGTATATTAATTGTATATTAACTCAAGCAATTGTTAGAACCTTTGGTTGAAGATGACACCCATGCTACTAAAAACTAGTCCCTGTATTTTTGTTCTTAATTAATTACCTATGTTTTGCAATTTCTCAAATATTTGTCTTTGGAAACATACATACTTTACAGACATATAATGGTTTCTGAGCCTCTCTCACTGTCCTTATTACTACCCATCTTTGCATTACTGAAACACTTTGGATTACATCTTGGGTTTTTATTCCAAGTGAATTTGATATCAAGTCATTTTCTGTTACCCACTTTGTCCCATTTTCCCTTTCTCAAAGCTTGATGCCATTAATGCACACAAGCATCTAACCAAATCTATTTGCCAATGCAATCACTCCTAGATACACTGCCATTTTTTCAATAACACCTCTTTTCCCCTCAGCATCAGTAGCACTCAGATTTCCATGCACTTGCCTTGATCTTTATGTTGATGCACTAATGCGTGATTTATGTTGATATGTCCCAAATGCTCAGCCAGATGATGAAGGATTCATTTGCTAACTGAATCTTTACTTCACAAGTTTTTATCAACAGTGAGACCTGTGTTGTTTTTTTTTTTTCCTGCCAGCTACTACCTAATAATATTGTTCCTTTATCCACTTCTGTAGTCTCATTTATCCAATTTTAATTTCCCTGTGCCTTCGAGGCTTGTAAAGGGACCACATGGGTTTCTTTTGTGCTTTCTCCAGTAGCCCATTTCTTCAGTTTAAAACTGTTCTCATCAATCTCATAAAATGAGGAAGCTGCATATTGGCTACCCACTGACAGTAACTTTGTTTTTTCACAGTCTTATTATGATGAAATAGCACTTCATTGCACAGATCATTTTACAACCTTCTCATGTCTTCATATTCTTTCTCTATAAGCTGAACAACTCCATTGGAGCTCATCTTAGCACTCCATGCCACCATTTCCCCACCTTTTTACAGTCACTCTTGCTCTACTCCAACAAGAATCACAGTCATCCATCAGTCAGAAAAGGATTTCTTCCATTCCTCTCTGGTTTCTTCTCAGATTCAGGTATCTCACACCTTTGCAACCAGTAAACTTTTTGCTCTCTGGATACTTCTTGGTGTTCCCATCTGTCCTCTGCAGGTGATTCATGATGATCACAGTCTAAACCCAATATATTCTTTAATTTGTATTAGGTAACTACCTTACATATCTTAGATTTCCCCTCCTTACCTATTTAGCAATTCTCTTCAATAATTCAGCATAATTATTCCAGCAAAATACTCCATTACTCCCTTACTGAAAACAACCATCCAGCTCACATTACACTTTCTTAGAAAATTGTCTGTAAAGTGTTTGGGTTCCTAAAGAAAAATGTTTGAGAAACTGCAGATAGTAAGTAATTAATCTGGTATTAGAAGTACAGGAGCTACTATGTAAATCTGGCATTCATGGTGTCTTCAGTTAAAGATTCAAAGACATATTACTCACCCTCTAGACACCTCAACACTGGGGCTAAGAAAGAAATTATCACAGAATGGCACCAGTTGAAAGGGACCTCAAGGATCACGAATCTCCAGCTCCCACACCACAAGCGGGGCCACCAACCTCCCCGTTTAATACTGGACCAGGTTGCCCAGGGCCCCATCCAACCTGGCCTTGAACACCTCCAGGGATGGGGCGTCCACAACCTCTCTGGGCAGCCTGTGCCAGCTTCTCATCACTCGAATAGTAAAGAACTTCCCCCTGACATCCTACCCTTTTATTATAGAACCCTAATTATACTTGATTCTAGGTATTCTTTCACATTTCTTGGCATAGTAACACTTTCTCTTATTTACTATTCAATGTACAACTCTTTTCAGGTTTTGAAGCCATTTTGATAAACTATACTAAAAATAATAATTCTTGCATTAGTCAGGGCCAACAGCTATGCCTTCATCCTAATCTCAACTCTATTCAAATTTGTTGACAAATTCCACAATATACCAACATGATCATAAAGACGGAATAGCACAAAACTAAAACACACTGAAATTTTTTGATGGGATACTTTTTCCTTCCAAATATCCAGTCATGATGCTACTAAAACATCATAACTTAAGCAGCCACGCATTTACCAGTTTTGCTTTGATACAGTGCTGTGAATTTCCTGTGACTCTTCCAGAACCTTACAGTATACGGCATTTTTCTTCAAGTTTAAACTCTTAAGCTACATGCTTATGCTAGATATCAGTTTTCTTCTAATTTTAAAATGTAACCATTTCTTCCACCCACTGTTTTTAAGGTGAATTTCTGAATATCATGCCTGCAATGACAACTATGAATATCAAAGTCTCAAAATCAAAGAGCAAATAACAAGGAACTCAACACATACCCATTTTAAAAATATCATTAATTCTTAAGCATATTAATAATTTTGTTGTCTCTCTTTAATAAACAGCTTTTGTACATTTCAAGTTGGCAGCTCTCACTGGCATCCTGCTTAGAACCACTGAAACTTCCTGTGAAATATCTTGCAGGTCACTGTCCTATACTTTTTGCTAAGCCAAACTTAAGTCTACCCTGGATCAATTCCCAGAAACTTATACCTTGCTAAAGATGACTCCTGACTGAACAACTGAACACCAGGCTTTGGGAGGCTTATACAATCTCACAAAAGTCAGCAGGAAAACAGCTCCCAGTGCCTAGGTGGGGAATTAAGACTGAGCGCTTCACAATCTGCTCACCTTGCACGCACAATAAGGTTCACTGCTCTACTGACTTTTCAAAAATGATTCTATATGCTTTCAATATCTTTTTTTTCCCCTGTATTCTTCTAAAAACAAACTTAAAAACAATGTTTAATATTGGTTTGTTTCCTAGGAGTTTCAGTGCTGCATCTGAAACAGAGTACATGGAACTGGTGAGAGTGCCACAGTAGTACCATCACTACTTGTGTAGTTTCACAACATCCCCTTTAATGAAAACATCCCTTCTCACCAGCTTCACTTTGAGACACTCTCACACCTCACATCCAAGCTTTATGGCAGCTTTCTCTATATACATACTAAGACCAACCACAATAATTCTTTTTCATTTGAGCTTTGAAGGAGACAGACAAAACAAGGAAGCTCTAGCACTCTGCTCCAAGCCAAATAGCAGCTCTGACAGAAGATGTATTGGTCTCATTGCTGGCCCCAGGAATGCCATTTGATGTTAGGATGAAGGTGCCACAGAGAGCCCACAAGATATACAGCAGAGAGCCAATACATTTATGTGACTTACCCAACTCTCTCCTTGAAGTCTAATTGTAGTTTTGCTTATAATTAAGGCTGCCCATCACCTTTCAAAGAAAAGCTGTGTTCTCAAGTTGCTATAAGTCTTATGTCTGCAGTGATGTTGCACAGACATTACATAAAAGTGGAATTTCATTTAATGAGTTACAACTTTGTTTTGCTACTTGGCTATAATCAGACGAGAGAGGGCAGGAAATTGACCTCCAAAATGATTTCCCAGGGAGTGGAGATTTATAATGAGAAAACTTTCAAGAAACCATAAGTGTTGTCTTCAGATGCATCACGCTGACCTGTTCAGATACAAAATCCATAAGGCATTTTGCACCATACAGAAAATATCAGAACTTTGGCGTAGCGGGGAGGAGCATACTCCTTCCAAGCACCCATTTATTTTCAGGTCAGTATTGTAGCATTCATCAGTGCAGTCTGGGAGACAGAAGACCTGTGTTATTTAGTTGAAGCAGTTTTTAAAAGATGAAAGGAACATTCTGCAGGATGCCTCACAGGATGCAATTCCTTTAACAAATGGCATGTCTGGCTTTAATAACTGGACGCATTTCTTTACAAACTACAGAAACAGTTAAAAGAAGAGTTTCTTTGGAGTCAAACACTGGAAAGAGGATGAAAGAAATAACAGAACCTCTTAAAGGTAACGCTCACATTACCATAGAAGAGGAGACTTTTTTTTATATACAGCCATACTGTTAGATTAACTAAACTGCAATTTTAAAAACTAATGTTAGAGAGAGTAAATATACCCTAAACCAGAATGCATTACATTACTGCAATGCTTTAAACATGCCGACATGTTGTTGATCAATGTTATTTACTATCATTACACACACACCTGCTAGACAGCCACATCCAATAAAGTATCAGTGTCCTCATCACAGCTTGTGGTTGCAGTTCATCAATTGCCAGATGAAGCTGTGGCATGCTGAACTCGGTCTGCATATCACTCACTTGCTACTCAAGGGATGTGATGCAAAAATGAGCCTTGGCATCCCTTGGCTGGCACAGTGGTGTGTACAGCTGGGGGAAAGGAAAGGGGAAGGCTGTCCCCAGCTCCTAAGCTCATGACAAGACAGAAACAACGATAATTGCACACACCCAAGTGGGTGTTTAGTCTGCCTGCTAAAGGCAAATGAAAGATACCCCAAATTCTTATAGATAGATGAAGGCAAAAGAAAAGAAAAAAAAAAAGCAGATGAATAACTATTAGTCCTGATGCAGAAGAATTTTAAGGCTAGGATAAACCATAGTTCTTATTCACTATAAATAAAAGGCTACAGATTCCGGACTTCCTGCATGCCAAGTCCAAAAATTTTGCCTGGAAAGTGAATACTGGAGTAATCAGTTAAATTAGCTAGTACAACTCACTGCTCTTCATTTCTTTGTAGATGGTTGCCACAAGACACATCAAGAAACATCAACACACACCAAAAACTGAAATCAAGTTTTCTGTGAACATTAATTGTGACCATGTAATGGGACTACTCAATACCACAGCACTTTGGCTTAGTCAAACTGCTTGAAAATCAATGATGCTTATGAGAATATTTAGCACCAGTGCAGGTAGGATCCAATTAATGTCACATCACCTAATGAATAAAGTTTTCTTTGGTTATCTGGGGTATTACGTTCTTTTGAAAATTGAGAAGAGTTGTGACAGTTTCATAGAACTCCCCTTGTGACAAATACAGAAGTATCTTGCTCCCCTATCCATAGCTATCAGGCTCCCAAGGGGCTTAAACACACTGCTGATTCCTCTAGGTTTGCCTGTGCTAAGGGCATTTAATATAGTAAATAGTGGGAGTGTTTGCTTTCTTTACTTCAAGTCTATTTTAAACCCAGTCATAGAGAACTGAGAAAGTAGAAGAGAAAAGCCCAGGGCTCAGACATAAGTCTATCAAGCCTTGCAAAAATTTGAACATTTAATTTTTCTCATGATTTACAGAATCAGAGTTTAAGTATTTAGAATGGACTTTAGCATTATTGAATATACTCTTTAGAGAGTCATTTATGACTCAGAAGATATTTGTATCAAACTTTGTAGGAGTAACTTAGCAATCATTTAAAAGAGATCTTATACAATTATTTTACCATCTTCAACACAGCATAAAAGACCTTCATTCAGTTTCCCCATTAACACTGTCAATGTATATCAATTTTCATTTGAAAATTTCAGAATCCTTTACTACATCCTGACTGCTCAGAACCCTGAAGTATTTTAAGCCATATATCAGCATGGTGAAAACAAGACACAGAATTTGACAAACCACAAATTATGACTCAGTCAGAATCCAGCTTCTAATGAGTTTCCTAACACCCACATTATCCTTTACGCTGCCTTCCACTTTCCACCCGATCCTATTCACCATCAGACTCCTCTGATCTGGCAATGAGCAGATTGCACCTTCACATTGACACTACCTGTAAGTCACCCCCTTCTACCTTCACCACTGACATTCATGGCAGCTACAGCAAACCAGATTATTCAAACTGGAAGTGAATCTGTGTCTGCCTTTCATGTCCTCTAAGAAGGCACACAGAAGAGAACAATAAACAAACCCCTTCAAATACTTTTTAGAGGGTTAACAAAATCTCTCTAAATAGTCCTGGTACAATCTAAGAGATCTTTCATTTCATATATTAGTTTCTTTAATGATGCAAGAATATCTAGTCCTATCAGCCGGTTGCATTTCCTTATTGGAATGGGATACAGTGTGTCTTCTGATGAGATAAGAACACTTGGGCAAACTTCCTTTCCTATCTCTCTGAACACAGCCTGAGAACTTACTGAATGCTCCAGCTCATCGGCCACACAACCTATCAGCATAATTTTAAAGCAATTGGCAAACTTCAGGCTTAACTTTCAAACAAGTATCTTGGCAGGGTTTCCACTGTGAGATGACATTTTATCAGAATTATTCTATACAATAAATACATAGACTATATAGGATATAAAGATATTAGTTCTTACATGCCATGAAGCACAGAACAGCTCCAACTGCCATGGATATGGCTAAATTCAATGTAATGATAAGCACTACACCACTTTTTGAGGAAGATAAAAGACCAACTGGTGTTAGCACTGTATGCTTAAACATGCAGAGATCAAGAGTGAAAATTAAGGCTGCACCTGCTATATGCTGCCAATATTTTCCCTGAGGGCTTGTAAAAATCTCTACCCTGTCACCTGTAATAAGACTTCTCCTTATGGTCTAAAAAGGGAAGAGAAGAAAATCATAAATTCATGGGGTTAGTTATAACTTGGCACTTGAAGTTTAACTCTTGTGTCACTACTGAGAGGAAAATACAGAAATTACTACTATTATTTAATTAGTATTAATTATTACTGCACTGTGGATGATTTCAGGGAGCAGGTCCACGTCCTAGCAGACAAGAATGCAACCCTCAGTACTCCCGTAGTAAGCTACAAGATCAGAAGTGTGTATGAGAAGGTCACGTCAGTAAGCATCCAAGGGGAACTTGTGCAACATGCAGACCCTCATCACTTGACTTTGTGAGTCTTGTAGAACTCATGAGCCAACTCAAGCTCTGTGTTACAACTCATATGACTTGCACATACTACTACATGGCAACTACTATCACTACCGTATCACCCACAAACATCCTCAGGAGCAGAATGTGCTTACCCAGCTGCACAAGTGACTTGTGTGAAGATGCTCACCACATGCTCTTATGTAAGGATTGACTCAGGTGATAGATAAGCCTCCTTCACTTGCAGGTTCTGATCGGTCTATGCTCCTGACTTCTTCCCTGCGTGTGATAGGTTGTTCTTGTCCTTACTTGCGTAGAGGGATATGAAGAATAAGACATCTGAAAGGTGATAATGACTGGAGTTTGCTTTGACCTGTGGATACTTGCATGGGGACAGCAGCAACCCAGGTTGAAGGAACACCTCCCCAGTTGTGATTTCTCTAGGAATCTCACTGACTTGAAATAAATACAGAGATACACACAGAAAATTGCTATCCCACACTCTTTTTGTTGAACATCTGTAGTAGGTAGCAACAGACAGCTCACTGCTGCCAAATCTTCCTCCGCTTGCGAAAGCCTGCCAGTAGCATTACCCTGACTTAATTTTGGAAAATAAATGTGAAAAAGCATTACAGAGATCTATGAAGAAATGTTTTGGTGCTAGCATTCCGGCATCACCACCATCCAAGTTGGTTCAATTTAAATAATTTCCTTGATTGTGAAGGATTTCTGATGTTGTATAGACAAATCTTTCCAAATCAGTCACTTGATTTACACAAAAGCTGTATCTTGGCCCCACACCAAGCCTCTGGTCCAATGGTGAACACCACAAACCACTGCTGAACATAGGACTGTGAGCTAGACGGTCCCATGAAGGAGAGGTCAGTGAGTGCCAGCAAGGTCAAGACTGGTATTTAAGGCAAGCCATCGCAAGTTTGAAAATCAGGAAGCATAATTATCCAAACTGAGATCAAAAGGTAATAGAAGAGGTAAATCAGCACGAAGATCTAAGTTGGATCACAGAACTACATATACTTTAATAAAAATAAACAAAAGAAAGGGATTGGAGGTGGCAGATGAGTCTCAGTTAATTACAGAAAGTATACACATGGTCAGCCACAACAAGCACTCCACAAAGTGACACACAGGCTGGAAAACAGCTAGCCAATGCAGGAATTGTGAGCTCATTCACAAACTGCATACATGGTGTCATCACTGCCTGTGGATGAGGTCATTTCTCATACATATATTGGTAAATCTATGCTACAAAATAATAACTGATAGGAGAACACATAACTTATTGGATTGGAAATGCTTCTGGGGGAGCCTGGGCTTTGTTTACAAACTGCTGGATTAGTTCTAATGCCTTTAGTTGCTGTTTGAACAACTCATCCCACCCAATGTTTAGTACTTACTATACTGCCATAATTAAAAGACAGGAGTCATGAATGAAGGGTTGTGTTCAGTTTTGTGACTGGAAAAGGTTGAGTCACTGGTGTCCATGTAGAGGTGAGATTTAAGAGATAGGTCCTAACCCCTGGGCAGTGACATCCACACATAATGGGACACAGGGAGCATTTAGGCCTTACATCATTGCCAACAGATAAATGTGCAGCCACAAAAGGAGGCGAGGCGCATTCCAGATCCTTACTGCCCACTCAGGATCTGCAAGGTTACGGCTGGGATGCTGCTAGTCAGAAGTCTTTTTCAGAGATGTGTGTTGGTCAGGTAGTGCCTAGCACTTTGTCCTTTGTTACCTCCCTCCTCTGCATCTTTGAACAAGAAGCATTACAAAGTTAGATTTCAGTTTATACATACAATTGAGTTTAGCTCAGATCTAGATGCAGCAGATGAACCCAACTTTTGGAAGGCAGCAGTCTGAGGAGGTCTCTCTCCAAAGTTCTAACTGCCTACAAAGCTTTTGCCATGTCCAGGGTCTGCTATGTACAGAAACAACCCTACTCTCCAACTTGGAGTATCAGGCACAAGATAAATGTTATCTGAACCAGGACATCATCATAGCCAATGTACGCAGGAGATGGCTATCATAAAACTTGCATTCCTCAGTAATAGCACAACGCTGCTCTTAAATGTCTAGATATTAATACTCTGCATGTGTCCAGCCTGCTAACAGTGCATTCCAGATGGTTTGGCTTTTTTTTTTTTTTTTTTTTTGTATTTGCAGCTTTGCCTCTTTTTTCGCCTTTTAATACTGTTTTAATAACCACTGCCTTTTTTTTTTTAAGAGGAGGAAAATGGGGAAGTTATTACATGGGTCCTCAGTTTTCTCCATTTATTTAAAAAGAACAGCAGTCCTGGGTCATTACTTACCCCTAAATGCCTTAGCAATTAGAAGAAAGACTAAGAAAAGATTTACCTGTTATTCAGTAGGGAGAGACAGATTTTAACAAATAGCATGGGGAAAGCAGAATTTTGAATGCCCTTCTCACACCAGATTTCACTGAGAGAGCAAGCTATGATCCTGTGTGTTTCATAAATAACAACAGTAACAAAATCTAAATAGGGAAGCAATAAAACAGGTAGTATGCTAGATTTCATGAATCTCATCCTAGGGTACTCCTTGAACTAATGAAAATTTCTGTACTATTAATATTTACCTGAATTCACTCAGGAGATTCAAAGGGGGCCATTGTTAAGGGCTTACCCTTAAAACACAAGAATTGCTTAAGGAACTGAGAGCAGTTAGGATGAATCATCGTTCCTAGCTGGGGAAAAAAGAACAAAACCTAAAAAAAAAAAACAAACAAAAAAAACCCACAACCTTCTACATGCCTATAAGATTTGGAAGATGATTAATAGCAAAAATAGATCCAGAAGTTAATCAGAAATTGAAAACACTATTATGACATTGTCCAAAAATAATTCACTTGCAGTAGGACTTACAATTTTTTATCTGTGGGAAATTAACATAATGCCTCCTCACAAGGATGGAGGTCCAAGCCCAGTTGAAAAATCACACTGCAGTGGAAATGTGTGCAGAGAGACTCTGAAGAGTAGCAGTGAGACTCTTCGGCATGCCAGTGATGGCAGCATTTCACTGATCATGCTATAGACATCAAGGCCTGTTTTTATCAACAAACTTCCCAAGCTAAGAGAGCGGAGATTTAGATTAGACATCTGGACGAAATTTTGCTCAGAGGGTGGTGAGGCCACGGCACAGCTGCCTGGAGAGCCCCATCCCTGGAGGCACTCAAAGCCAGGTTGGATGGAGCCCTGGGCAGCCTGAGCTGGTGCTGGTAACCCTGCCCATGGTAGGAGGGTTGAAAATAGATTATCTTTAAGGTCCCTTCCAATCCTAGCAATCCCATGATTCTACGACCTTCTACTGGATTAGCTGAGTTTTCACACTGCTTTCTAAACTCAAACAATATGGCTTCATTAATTCCGGGAATTAAAATTAAAGAAAGTTCAATCTCATCACTTAATTAGCAGGCAAGAACAACAACAACAAATGATGGGAGCTCACATTTCTGTCTAGAAGAATACCACAACCCATCCACCACAATGAAATGCAATGAAATGACAAACATACCAATTGCAGGGCATATTATATACCTGGCAGTTGTTACTTCTGTCACATATGCATGATGTTCTTTCCACTTTCAAACAAGAAACTCTCAACTGGAGGGCAATCCTTGTCTTGTATGACAATACAATTCCTTGTATTTGTATGATTAAAACTGAACTCACAAGAAACTTTTTAACCTACTAGAATATCCAAAAATCTTAAAGTTTCAATCCTGAATCCAGTTTCAATCCTGAATCCAGTTTCAATCCTGAATCCAGTTTCAATTCAAAACTCTAGCTCTTGCCTTGGTAACAAGACTGTTAAAAATTACAGAGGTTGTACTTACAGCATTAGCTCTGGAGAGAAAGTATTTTGCAGAAATGACAAGACAATTGGGAGTTTTGCAGATGAGACCAATATCATTGAAGCTTCTTATCCAAATTTTGCAAAATTCATCCAGATTTAAATGTTAAGGTTTGGCTGGCATATCCTGAAACTTCTCATATTGAAATACTATCGTTCACACTGAACCATAACACTCAATTCTTAAACTAGTATAAACTTTGCATACACATAAATGTTACATTCTCTATATTAAAAATTTACTTGCAGCCTATGCATGACATTATGTCTGTCAGGTACTTCTAAGTTCCTACAATTTGTGCTACCTATTCATCTCTCTAATAATGTATTTTAAATTTGAAAACCTCTGGCTGATTCCAGTGAACCACAACTTAAAGAAAAATCAATCCTTAAAGAAATTGTACCAATTTTTTTCAAAAATTATAATCTGTCCAAAATTCCGTTGTTTTGACAATTTAAGTCTTTTGAAGTCGTGGGATTTGGTGTGATTTTCCCCCAACCCATATTATTAGACCATATAAAATAAGAAACAGAAGATCCTCAGCTTCCTTAGGGAATGTATCATTCTCTCCTTCCGATTCTACCAGTTCCCAAAGGAAGAGATTTTGAAGCAGATACACTCATGCAAGTGAAGAATAGTTCTTTAAGCAGTGCAACTACTATAACCTGGTTTCCAATGCACCTTTTTTTTTAGGTTACTGACTACTGACCTTGTAAAATGATTTAGACTGCAGCATTCAGCTCCACAAAGTTTCCATCACAAAATTTATGCAATCTCCTCTACAGTCTGAATTTGCTTCTCTGGTGAGTTGTCTAAGCTGTGAGCTACAACCTGAGTTTTCCCCTGGTGTTTGGTTTTCATAAAGTCTCACCCACACATGAATTCTCTAATGGATAAGAGTTGAGTATGCACTGCAGCTTTTTCCTGAACATAATGATAATCAGGTCTTCCTTTTCCACTTACCCAGTAATTTTCAAAAAATTGTAGAAAAATATAGATGTGTAGTATTTGTCAGTAACAGTCAAATACTGGACAAAATATCCTATACAGCATACTGCCTATGTAGTACATCACAGGAAAGTGTTTTTGAGATACTTACCTCTCCATCATAATTGCACAAATTCAGATAATAAGTAAAAAGATTATAGATGAAAGAAGAACTGCCAGAGTGTTTTGACATGATCAGTCTTTTTGTTTGTTTGTTTTGCATTAAGTTATGCTTAAGAAAGCTAAAGTATACTTTATGCTTTGGTCTGATTCAAAACCTCACAGCAAACAAGAACAGTAGTTGTCTCAACATATGTCAAAAAAAAATGTTCAGACATTCAGTTTTTGATATCCATAACTCTAGCTGATCTATTGTATTCTATTAATTGGAAAGAAGCATGGTTTATTTCCCTGTTCATTCTCCAGGTGAAGCCAAACAGCAACGGCCATGGAAATAAATGTACATGGGTGATGAAAGAATGTGCACAGACTCACAACTCATCCTTGTTTCTGCAGTGCACTTTTAAATTCCAAGAGGTATTTTAATAATGTTCTTCTCCAGTGTGAGAAGTTTTTATCCAGATTCCTTTTGTATTCCAGTATCAAAGGTCCAGAATATTTTGTTCATTTCTTGTACTCATATACCAAAATGAAATAATACATGCCTTATTGATTTGCAAAACTGTGCGCCTCAAACTTGAAATTTTGAACAATTAACCATACTGGAATGCACACATCTGATACCAACCCTGGTCTCATTACAGGTTTTCAGACTACTGTACAATACAGTCAAATTTCTGATTTATGTTTGACTGCAGTTTGCATTCATTTTATATAGTTTATATGCATTCTAAAAGCAGAAAAATACGTTCTGGTGCTAAAAAAGACAGCTACTATTAAATATGTAAGATAATGAACATTTGTATATACAAGTGCTTATAAGATCTGCATTTACTGTCTTGATGAATATTAAACAGTTGCAGAGGAAACAGAAATACTGTAGGCTAAATAAACATATTCTTTGCTTTGCTATTTTTTTTTTTTGTGAAGGTTTTTGGAAATTTCAACCCATAATCTTACATGCATTCTGTATTTGTAGGTACATCTCTGTCAGGAAAAGCTGTGAAATGGAAGCACTTGAGAGATAACCTGGCCTTTAAAAATTCTATAGGTTTTACATGAATATCAGAAAGAGTAATTTCCAAACTTTGCCCATGATTGAATATTTCTTTATTTAAAAACCATACCAAACTTTGAGATAATTAGCAGTACATATATGGATTATACAGTCGCTATTTGAGCTTGCCATAAAAATATGATGGGAAAGTCATAATCAATTCCATCATAGTCTGCAAAGTAAAGAACGAAGAGATGTCCCTCCGTAGCAGCGATGGCTGCACCTTCCGGACTGCTTCCCCTCTGTGCTGGCCAAAGGGAAATGGCAGCCTGGCCATATCCCTCCATCCTGCAGCACGTTGTGCCTTCATAGAACTCCTCCAATAGTGCTGAGTTTACATTCAGGGCATAGACTTGGGGGTTTAAGTGCCACCTGCTTGTCAGACCTTGGCCTAACAACCAAGCAAGAAATTTTGCAGGTTAGGCCTCAGTATTCATCATGTATGAAAGCAGGCAAGTGCAAAATGCCATTCTCACAACAGTTCCTATTGAAGTAAGGATCTTATTCTACATCCTTTTCATCCTCTGTTTTCAGTAAGATAAGAAGATAGCATATGCAGAAATTGTGATCAAAGATGTTCATTACATTCAGGAAAAGTGCAAAAGATAAGTTGAAGGTGACCTTCTCACGTCCCTTATATTAGACAGTATTTTATGCAACAAAATCACAGCTATCACTGACTTCAGCTGCAATTATGGGTATTTGGCAATGCAAATCAGACCCATGGTCTCAGATTTGCAGACCCAGAAACCAAAACAAAAAGTAAATCCACTCTGCCAGATTCACCTGTAAAAGTTGACGCAGTATGTCCTACATCACACAGAGCTCTGCGGCAGAGGCAGAGATAAATCCACTCCAGCCTTTAATGGCTTTAATTACAAGGTCTTTTTTCCCTGCCACTATCTGCCTCACTGCCTGTGTAATCCAACTTATCAGTTGAGCACAACTCATCATTTGCACAATACAAGGCAGGGATCCTGCAGAAAAAAAGCCCCAACATACCACCACAATTAAAATGAATCATCATGCTTTATAGTCCCATTTAAAGTGTAAGCAAAATTTTTGATTTCCTGTCTGTTGAGCACTTAGCTTTGTTGGAGAGCTGTTTATTGACACCATTCATGCATGGCCGCTCTTTGGTTTTAATTTAATAGAGGTTCAAGGATACAAGAAATGCCACCATATTGCTGTCAGAAACACACCAAGCTCACCAGTAGAACTCAACTGGTTGCAGGTTGCTGCCCTGTGCGGAGCAGGATTATAGGGGGTAGTACAAATGTGGGCCACAGGGTTTCACCACTGTGTATGACAACAGACAAAGACTGGTCAAGCAGGTCACTTCAGCTTGTTCAGGACCCTGCTCCCCACCTGGCAGAGCCTTCTGAAATTTGCCTATTCCAGATCCATCTGTTCTGAAAACCCAACCCTCTGTTATTTGTATTCCACCAAACTTCAATCCTCCTCCCACTGGATCTTTCAGCCTCCCTTTCCACATCTCCTGTTTAAGCCACCATATTCAGCACATATCTGCTCTCTGGCACCTTTCCCTTTTCCCCTCATTTCCTTTACGAGACAACACCAGTGCACATTGGCTGCTACTTACATGGCACCTTTGGCACAAAACATTATCTTCAAGGAACTGCCCCATGGCTTCTGTACCTTACAGTTTCTGTTACTTTCTGACATAGTTTCTGACACTCTGCCACCATCCAGTTCTGAACCCATGTCTTGCATAACAGCATCTTCCCCATCAGTTTTACCAAAGCTTTGGCTCCATTTGGGGCCAACAGCATTTTCAGAAGTAAGCCCCAGACTTCACAATTCCATCTCCTTTGCAATACTTCAGCAGTATCAATATTTGTTCTTCCACATCCCTTGCAAAAACAACTCATTGTAACATTTGGCTAATGTACACAAATCATCAAAATACAGAGAGTCAGTACAGAGCAGGGATTAATTCATGCTCCAGATAACATAAAGTCTAATGGTATAAATACTGAAAGCATATGCCAGGTTGCAACGTTCCTGATAAACACTAGGCTATCAAGTTTCTTTTGGAGAAATCTCACCTAAAACATGAAGCAGTAAGTGCAACCCTTGCAGTCAGTTGTAAAGTGGTAGATAACCCAAAAGCATTTAAACAAAATGAGTAAAAGCAGGCCCCAGAGCTCTGTAAAAATCCCATCCCTTAAAAGGACACGCTTGCTGTTCTGTGAATCCTTCATACCTTCATTTTCTCAAGGCACTGAATAAATGAGATAACACAAGGGGACAAGCTGCTTTTTCAAACCCTTTAACTTAGTGAAAACCATAAGCGTGCCATTGCAGGGAAAGCTTTCAAATTTAGTACAATCTGGCTAGGAAACACCATTCACCAAGCATCAGTAAGTATTTAGTTACCAACATAGAAAAAAATTATATTCCTGTTTGTTTTCTTTTTCCTGAATAAAGGTTTTAATTTCTTGCATACATCCCAAGATCAAAAATGGGTTTCCATATTACATCACTGAACAAGCGAGACCAGTCTTTGAGTGAGACCAGAAGTTTAGGCCCTCCCATCTCCAGTTTTTCTATTTGCTCTCTTCTGCCTTTAATAAAGTGCTTCAGACCCAGTTTCCTTTGTAGAAACAAACAGATCATCCATCTCCCTGAATAAGATTAGGTGTCATCACTTCTCCCTTCTTTGGGAAATAATAAAAGTCACATTGCAGAGGAAGAAAAAAAAAAAAAAAAAAAAAAAAAGGTATTTTTAAACCTTATTCAGCCAGGAACAGAAACTGTAACCTTGGATGCCATATGTGTGAAAGGAAAATAGTTTCAAGTTACAAAGGTCTGTGATTTTTTCTTCCTATGGATTTAGGATGGAAGAGGTAGTGATTTCTATTTGGGATTGAAAGGGTTCTACATCTTGTTCATATTTAAATATCAAATCTATTACAAGTCCAATTAGAATACTACTACTTTTACTTCCTAGTATCATGGAAATTTGCCTTCATTTTTCACCATGCAGCTTAAACAGCTACTTTTCAGTGCAGATAGTTCTAAGAAGCAATGCCACAAAAACTAAGCTAAAGAGGCAGTAGCAATGTCCCTGCAGCCCACTGCTTAGCAGATAACTGAAAGTAGACAGTAATCTTACATTAGTGTCCACATTTGTTTGCATTCTAAAAGCACACAAGCTTTTTGAAGTACTCCTGAGCTGTTCAGTTTTTATACAAGAAATCAACTCACAGCTGCCTGATTAGGACCCACAGACAGGAGTTTTCCTTGTCTGGGATTCTCTGACTGCACTGATGTGAATTTTCTCACATTATTTAATCTTTCTGACACTTGTGCAGATTTTCCAATTATTGTTTCAAATAAAGCTTCACCACACAGGGTCTAATTGAAACTGCAAAGCATTCTGATTTACCACTTCTATAGGCAAACACTTCCAGCTTGTATACAGCACCCAGCCAGGAACGAACAACAGAAATGTTGACTCCTTTTATTTTCAAAACAAATACGTGATGTACCATAATTTGTCAGTTAGGAACAACACGCAGATACACACGCACACAACTGTAAAATAATTGATGTTTTGGACTTATTAGAAAACCAGTAATTGCAAATCCATTTAATTATTCACCTTACAGCATGGAATAAATGGTTACCTTTCAGCAGAGGAGCCCTCCGTGGCACAAGCACTTCTGTGATTTCCACCTGCTGATGCTGTTTCACCAGGTTTCCTTCACTGCCAGCTCTCAACATCTTTTCACCTAAACTAATTTTCCGCGATCGGCTGTTAAAGTCTCCTTTCCGAGACAGAGGTGATTTAGGAGCTGTATTTGCTGACAGAGGTCGAGCCAAGCGCGAGGGTTTGGACATTCTGACTCTGCAGGAATTTACCTGCTCCAAAAAGCAATTTCTAAGAAATCCTTCCCAGCACCGAAGCTGGGGAGCGGTGCGTGCAGCGCAGCTGGGTTTGCAGCGGCGTGCTGCCAGTCCGAGCAGTTTTAAACAACAGGCGCGGGGTGGTCACGCAGCCCACATCTCCCAGACCTGTGGAATGCAAACGCCTGCGAGGGGAGCGCGGGCGAGACTGCTCTGCGCGGAGCCCAGCGCCCTGGGGAGCAGATGCTCATCCCGGGGTATGCGGGGGCTCCTCCCCAGGTGTGGGGGGGAACGCTGCCCGGGGTTGGGGCACCTCTGCCCCAGGACCCCTATACTGCTCTCCCAACAGGCAAATGCTCCCCTGTTCTGAGGAACTGCTCCATTGTAACGTCAAAACCATGCTGCTCGAGTGCTGTGTGTTAAAAGCCTGATACCGAGAGTGTGTTTCTTTGGGTTGAGCAAGGCATGAGCTTAAAACGGATTAAATGATGCATATTTTCCCACCACTGTATTTTTTAATTCCCCCAAATAAATGAAGGATTGTCAAATGAGAATCACCTCTCACAGAAAAAAAAACAGTGGAGGGAAAATATAAATAAAAAAGGCCGAAAAAATTTATCATTAGCCTGCATTACTAACACCACTGCTTAAGAATTAACACTGCACAGAATGTTGCCAGTCATACTTTTTCTTTCTTTCACTGTTGCATGTACACCTAAAGAATCCCTGGCCTCTTGCATACTACAGATAACCATGTTCTTTACTGCCTCTCCAAAGAATTAACTCCTGACCTCAGGCAATGTTATTTCAAGCCTCAGCTCCTAGGTGCTTTCCTCTGGAAATGCCTAGGCAGAACCTAACAAACTCCTCTGCCAGCCCCGTTCTTGTGAATGGTGCCAAGACTCAGAGTATTTGGACACATGAAAAGAAAATTCCATTCATCGTCATCTTGGAAACAACTTCCAAAGGGGGAAAAAAACAAAAAAACACCAACACAACAAAACAGTGCAAGCCAGAGAAAACATCACAGCTGAGGTAAAATCTTCACAGCTAATTTTAAAATGTACTCTTCAACGGCCTAGGCAACCAGCATGGGACCTTGTTATTTCAAGGCTAGAACTAACGTACACCAATCAACATTACCAGAGCAAAACTACTAATAGCTATTTAACAGAAATGCTTAAGAAGCAGAAAGACAGGAACACATGACTAAATTATTACAGACATTCCTCATTTCCAGCCACAATAATTAAGCAATGCAGTGAAATTTTTGAACGTTAACTCCATATATTCTTCTCAAGAGTCTCACATTAAAGAGATAATTGTTTATGTTTCCTGTATAAAGCATTTTGTCTATTGTTTTGTTGCCCCATCAAGTACAGGACAGATTAAGTGCTGTATAACAAGCTTTCTGCATATTGTTTTATCAACACTGTAAGATCACTGAGTGGAAAGAGTTCAGTGCTTGAGAAGGAACTTGACAGACTGGAGAGGAACTCTGGGCTGATGAACAGTGCTCACACAGTAGGTCACACAGAAAGAAATGGAGCAAATAAGCAGGGATGAACAAGAGTGCAAATGGAAAGTTAATCACACAACTGAAGTGGGAAATGAGTGAAGAAGGCCAAGAAGAAGCAGAGAGCCAGTGAGCATGTGAGAGCTCAGCTGCACCAAGCCTATAGAAGGCTGTCACTCCCTCAAAAAACCTGAATTGTTTTGTAAGCACAGTTATTTTTAAGGCCTTCCACTATGATATCTGTACCAAATGCAAATATTCTCTGCATATCAGTTTTTAAGGAGATACAATAGGCTCCAATGCTCCATATGCATAATTTATATTAATTCTCCTAAGCACGTGACAACTGTGATGTAAAATCCAGCTCTGACTGACAACATAAACAATGGTGGTTTTATTTTGAAATCAGTGTAGTTCACATGAAATCCTTCTGGAATCACCCTAACTAAGCACCCTTAGTGTAAACATGGTGCTCTTGGAAACAGCCTCCTCTGCAAAGCAGGAGCCTAACTGCACAAAAATTAACATTTAAACATAAGAAAAAGGTTTTGTACAGTGAGGGTGGCCAGGTGCTGGCACTGGTTGAGCACAGAGGTGGTGAGGTATCTGTTCTTGAGTGGGTTCAACACCTGGCATGGCCGTGAGCATGGAGTCAGGCTGGGCAATCTCCAGAAGTACCTTCCCACCTCAACCATTTCATGATTCTGTATTGCCAAAATATATTCAGAATCTATTTATAATCTATTTTAAAACTAAAATCTGTCTGACAGAAGATACCCAGTCTTCTTTCTCCAATGTCCTAGCCATTAGACCATCCCATACCTGATTTTCCCTGTGGGGAATATGCTTCCTTTCTGGTCATTACTCTCCTTCAGCATTTTAATAGTCTGTGACACAGCATTCTCAAATAAATAAATAAAAGGCCTTCCTTGTTCATTTTAAAGGCTCTTAGGCGTGAAACTAGTGATTTCAGCCATGAGCATATATATATATATATTTTGTCTCTCAGAGAGAAAAAAAAAAAAAAAAAAAAAAAAGCACACACAAAAAACAACCACATCTGCAAACAAGAGCCTATGTTGCAGATCTGGTCATGTTTCAGGCTGGATTTAGGCAGACTAAATTACTTCATGCATGGGATGTGGCAGTGTGAGTGCACATGGCCCATGGGTGCCCATAAACTCGTTCCATCTGCAAACCCATTTCAGCCCAGCACCCCAAAGCCCCGGGCTGACCCCCCTGCCACACCACCACCCCCTGCACAGGATTCTAGTAAATCCCCCAGGCATCAAGGCTTTCAACAGCTTTCTGAAGCCCCAAGGTACTCTTTCTGAACTGCTCTTTAAAAAAAAATAAAATAAAAAAAGGCAATACCAAAACAAACCCACCTCCTTTTCTCTTAGATTTCAGATAGCCAACTTGAACTATGCAGGAAGAGCACTTCAAACTGATGTAACTAACACACCACTAAGCACCTATGAAGTTCAGTTTGTCAGGTTCTGGTGAATGGCCGTGGGAAGTTTTCTAGTACTTTGAGTCAATGAATCACATCTGTCACTCCTACTGTTAATTTCTACTGTGTAAGGCAAACAGTGCAGTCTCTACTTCTGAATAACCACATGTGTGTATACGAGTAATATTTTTAGAATACCATACACTTTCCATAGAGTGCTTAAAACAATTCTCCATTAGTTCCAAAACACAAGTCTTCTCTTTTTTGCCTAGAAAGTAAGTTACTGCTGAAGTACAAGAGCGAAAATTTGTTACACGTTAGCTAAGAGAAGGCATTTTTACTGCAGCATATTAAACAGGTTATTATACTGCTATTAACTTAAGTAACGGTTGTGCCCCCGGGATTAAAGAAACATGACTAGAGATGTTATTAATCCAAACAAAGCATTTGGAAAGCTTGAAATTTCCTTTTTTGGGCACCCATGAAGTCCAAGTTTACATTCCCACATAAAGAGCTGGGTATGGTAGAGGATCTTTAGCATGTGAAGCAGAAAGAGTTGGTAGCTGATGCCATGTGGTTCACTATGTGGTGTTTCCTAGGTCTGCAGGAAAAGAGTTGATAAGAGATCTCTTCTCACCCAGTGCTCTCCTGCATTTTGACCTGCAGCTGCCTAAAGAAGAGAGATACATATGCACAAACACTTTGTATCCAGCAGACTGCTTCTAAGCCATTGAGAGGCGACAACTGGTACGTGAGTAAATAGAAGTCGCAGGTGCAGAAGTTAAAATCGTAAATTAATGAAGACTTTTCCTTACAAAATTGAGCAAGTAACCAGATGGTGTATATTTTCGGTACAAAATGAGAAATAAATGTAAAGGCACAAAAAGAGCAAGATCAGTGAGGAAAACAACTTCAGATGCAAATCACAGACAGGTATGTAATGCAAAAAAAAAAAGTTTAGTGCTTCAGAGAGGTACATTTTCTAGCAACTGAAGCATGCAGAATTAGTGACAAGTTAATTTTGCAGATGTTAAAGCTTCCTTAGAACTATGTGCCAGTGCTTTACTTCTCCCCGTATGATTACTGAGATAGTTGTATACTATGTAATACAAAAAAGGCTTCACCTTCAATACAGTTAGAGTCGTTTGAAAATATTTCACACGAGTCCAAAAATACTCATCTGGGTAAAATAAACTGGGCAGAAGGAGTCCAGTCAGCCATTCAGTGACAGGTGAACCCTCCAACAGAAAACAAGCACTATCTATGGCAAATCCTATTACTCTTTAATATGGTCTTTAAAAAAAGACTGTTATGAGTATTGAAGCAATCCAATAGCTGCTTAGAAGATGCTATAATTAAAGCAGAGCTGTCATTTCTATCAAAAAACCCTGTTCCAGAGATTTACTGCTCTGCTATAAAAATCCAAACTCAGCTCCAAGACTTAAGTAAAAAAAAAAAAAAAAAAAAAAAAAAGAATGAAACCCTTCAGGTCTGGTTTAATTCCTTTTCTTCAATTTCTACAAAATTGAGCAACCTTAGTAAAACTTTTCTTGAACATAGAAGACTTAACAAGTGTGGTCTGAACACTTTATTCTGCCCTCAAACCAGAAATACCATCAAAAAAGGCAGAATTAATTTTATTTATTATTCTGCTGTCACTTTTGCACCTTAGATTTGGCTTTATTTCAGTAACATGAAACTCTGAATTTGCCTGAAGTCTATAGCCTGAGTATTTACCACATTGTATTTAGGCATATGTATTTAACCACACCACGGTCATGATTTTTCTAATCCAGTGTTTACACCAGAATTACCCCTGATCTGGTGGCATTCTGTCCTCAGGGTGCCTTTTGACTGCTGCACTTGGTTGCTTCCCCCACTGGAAGGGTTGCATGAGCCCTAGAACATTTGCACATGCGTAACTGCTTCCACCCATGCGATGGGCTGTGCAGAAAACAAAGCAGTGGGGTGTTTGCGTGCAAACACAGCCAGTAACATTTGAACTATCTGCTATTTCCAGTTGGCGCCAACTGTGATGGCAGGCTTGGGTACATTATATAGGTGAGATGATGCTTATCATTAAATAATTTCAAAAGGAGCAATCAGCTGAGAGCAGCGTCCATGCACGTAACAAAAACTTCTGTTGTTTGTTTGTTTTTTTTTTTCCTGCAGAATTTACCTTTTTCTATATAGTGAACACTCACAGAAGAATAGAAAATTCACACATTTCTTCCTTATGTAAATTATTTAGTAAACTCTACCAAAGAGGGGTATGCAATTGGACCTGATGCTACACTGGCTGTATTGATTAAAAGAGCTAAAATATATATCACTCTAGTTCAAAGTTGTTTCACTTGTTCAGATACTTTAATCAACTCAAATAATAAATGAGCTTCAACACATTCTTTAAAAAATCAGCTACAAATCACAGTGAATTATTACCGTTTATTCATTTTAAATAACATCCGATTATTGCCTTCCACATCTGCAGATACTTCACGTTAGATTCTGTAAGGAATCTGAATGCACAAGATAACTTTTGTCAAATTTACAGATTTAATAGTTTTTAATAAAAAAGCATTGAAGACTCAAAATCTCTTATGAAATTATGTAAGTATGGATAGTTCCGTTTTTGATATTACAGCAAAGACTGGAGGGAAGAGAAGAACATGAAGCATAGAACTGACATTTTACTCTGAAGAAAATGTTAGTTGTTAATTTGTTTTAACATATCTGCAGCCTTCTCCAGCTTTCTGCATCGTCATGTTTCGAATGGTCACCGCTTAATAAAAGAGTAACCTTTGGAAGAGCTCTAATTTACCAAAAATACAACACTGAGAGCTTAAAGCATTACATAATAAATAATTAAACAGGTACAACATCAGTAGAGTCTGGATATGTCAGAAGACAAATGCAAAATTTGACCAACAGAATCCTGACCATCTCATAGATGCACTGAGAATCTGTCTGTGGTTTCAATATTCCTCTTTTATCCAGATGCATCACTACATCACCAGTGTGAGCAAAATAAAAGCAAGTAAAAGAAGTGACTGAAATGAGGACAAACTACAGATGTAGTTTGTCTCAAAATAGCCCAAAAGTGGAATTAAACGTTATAGGAATTCCTCTTCCAGCAAAATTCCATCAGTAACAGCCTTAGAAATGACACTGTAGTAGATGCCATCGTATGGAGGAGCCAAAATATTGTATGTATAGAAGAGAGAGAGAGAAAGAGAGAGAACAACTGGAAAATAATGATCATCCTCTGAAGACTGGGTGAGAAGGAAGAGCTGTCTCCTGACTCACCTCCAGCTCTGATATTCATGATTATCTCAGTCTTTGGATGCAAAAATACATAAATAAATAAATCTCATCAGTATGGAAATGGAAAAGGAAATAAGCAAAAACAGAACTCTGTGTAATTAAGTTTTAAATAATGACTCAGAACAGAATTCATTTGGAGAGTTTTGTTGTTTTTTTGTTTTTTTTTGTTTTGTTTTGTTCTTTAAAATAGCAAAAACAGTTCACCAGAGCCTCTACCTAAACTGCAATTAGTCACAGAGACCATCATACTCATTTGGTATTCTTTTTTTTTTTTTTGTGAGCAGCTCTGAGATTCACGAGCTAACCAAGAGCAGAACAACAATAACAACAACAACAAAAAATCTGTAATTTTTGTTTTAAGTACACATTAGTGGGTCTCTAGAAATGTATCT
Source organism: Lagopus leucura (assembly GCF_019238085.1). Lineage (NCBI taxonomy): Eukaryota > Metazoa > Chordata > Aves > Galliformes > Phasianidae > Lagopus > Lagopus leucura. Next base: position 33,972,073 of record NW_024962334.1, on the reverse strand, counting down.
GATGCCTAACTAATGTTTGTTAGTACAGCAATACAGCAATCTGCAATTAGATTTTGTTTTTATGTTTATATTGATGATAGTTCAAGTAATCTGAGTTTAACACTACTCCTTGGAAGCCTCAGGTAAGTACTTATGGGCTCAAGTCACTTGCAAAGGTATTACTTATTTTCAGTCTACGCCTACTTGCAGAGACTAAATGTTTCAGAAATCTGGAGATTTTATGCAGATGGCTTAATATTCAGCTTTACATATTAGAGGATTCATTAGTTTATTTACACAGATGACAATGAACAGCCCCAATTACTAGCACTTAAGTCTGAAAAGACTGCAGCATGCTTTAGGAACACAAATACTGCTACTTTCTTTGTTTCTGGCATACATCTGGGGTGGTGTCCAAGTTACTCTGACGGCTACTCCAATCTTCATCATTAGGCATTGCTCATCATGAACGTAAAAGGAAAATCCAATAAAGCACTCACAGTCCCAATAATGGACAATAGCTGGTGTCAATGAAGCAAACAAAACTGGAACAGTAGTTAGTTTTTCCAGCCAAGAAAAACCCTGAAAAGAACCAATAACCCCACCACTAAAGCATAAAGACCTATGAACTATGCTAACAAACAAACTATTTTCTGCCTGGAAAACTAAACTGGTGACCACACCAAGTGCAATACATCAGCATAAAATCTCTTTGACAAGAAAGCTCAATGGACAGGTAGGTTAACACAAGCTAAAACAAAGAAGGCAAAGAATGACTAGCATTTCTGCCTAGACCCATTAAGAAATTGGTAAAACAATGTTTTGAATGGATATTCTTCTCCCCAAGAAGCAAATCCTTCATCCCCAAGGAGCAAATTATTTACTACACTCTACCAAACAGTACTCTGTGATCTGCCTGTTCTTGGTGCTCTATCTGTTGCCTGTTAATGGCCAGGAGAACTAAAATTATATAATATCCTTTCATTTGTACTCATGCTTTAATTGAATTAAATAAAAAGTTAGCTTCAATGCATTCTTGATTGATCTTGACGTTTTAAAATAAAAATGTTAGAAGGACTGCTATGTAAAGAAGCCGCAGAAAAGTATGTGTAATTAAAACACGTACGAATCAAGAGAGACGGAAAGAAAAAAGGGGAAAAGAAAATCAGAGAGGAAGACTCACTGATCTCCTCTAAGCCCTCGTGAGCTACTAATGGGCACCAGTCTGTGACAAGGGAGGTTTCACTAAGTCTGGCCTGAATTCCCTGCACTGAAATATAACCACAAAATCTACCATCTTCTTATATGCACCATAAAATAAACAGAATAATTCAGAAGCTATTAAAAATTAATGCTATAAATTCTGAGAGCAAACCTTCACAGAGTCTCTCATTTTAATAGTCCTTAAAATGCCTTTCAGTGTAAAGGTCTGCTTGGGAGAAGTTTGGAAGAACTTGTGTCAAGAAAATCAAGTTTCTCACCTCAGTAAAGACACTTTGAGGTGGAAGAGAAGCTTCTGTATTTAGCTTGCAAGAATTAAACTGTTTTTTTTCCATCTTTGCTAGCCTTTAAAGACCAGATTTACTCCCACATCAACATTTCACTCCCACATTTACTCCAACTTCAGGTTTTTTCTGATTCAGATAGCTCCCAGATAATGCATGAACCTAAAGATAAGCCCTGCCTTCACCTTTACTTACAACTCTGCAATGCTAACAGATCTAAAAATAAAGAGATGGTGAAATGACATAGCAACAGACGTTGCAAAAATGAAGGAAGTGAATATAAAGCTGGCTTTAGGCAAGTAACCCCTCAAGATATATTAATTAATATATCTCAATTTGTATTTTTTTCATATAGCAATGCCCATTTCTGAATGAAATAATCCAATTTTCAGTCACTTGACAAGTAATATAACACATTTTAGTATTTTTGAAGAGCAATATTAGGGGAAAAAAGGGAAAGGGGGGGAAAAAAAGGACAAATACTTAATTAGCAGCAATTTGGAACACTTTTTGCTTTAACTTTTCTTCTCAGGTTTCCTCATAACTGTCTCCAGCACTATAAGCCATCTTCTTCCCCTAGCAGCTCCTGTTTCTGCTTACTCATTCTGTGCCCAATAAGATCATAGTCACTTATGCCTTAACACCAATTTCAGGTAAACAATTAAATCCACCCACTTAAGGTTCTATGCTCAAACACAACTACACCAGTAACTTTAATTTTTGATAATGTAACAATATACAAGACTCTGGTCAAGACTCAGAATTTAATTCTATATTTTCCAAATGCACAACAGCATATTTAAAGGAACTCAGAGTTGATGCTCTACTGTCCACCTGTCTTAGTCTCATCTTTATCTCAACTACTAAAGCCTGCAGTTATAATCACTCCTTTAGTGTTCTTTCCATTAACTTTGCCAGGCATTCATAGACACTTCTGTGCTAAATACACTACAAATCCTACTAAAAGGAATTCCTATAGCTTGCAGGGTATTATCACTCATTGCCCTGAGATGGGATGGTGAGGAGACTGATGGGTGGTTGTGCAGAGCTGTCCCCTGGGAGAGTCTGGGAGGCTACCAGAAACTACGAAGCAATTTAAGACACAGAAGAGTAGAAAGCATTTAAAATTTAGCAATGGAAATGCAGAGATTAGGATAAAATTAAGAGGGAAGGAGTTAGCAGGGAGACCACCTTAACCCAGAGGAACACATCCCTTCTGGAGCCACCAACATCTCACATAGTCCAGAGCAACCCGTAGAAACAACCTAGGTTCAAATCAGCAAAAAAGTTCACCTACAAATACGCTCAAGTGACACAAAAATACCATCCCCTGAAGTCTCCTTGACCACAACAGTGATTAGCATCCATTAGTCCTAGAAAGTTTATAATTGGATAATTTTTTTTTTTTTTGGTTACTAGCAAAAAACAAGATCAGATTTCAGCGTGGTGCTAATACACACATACAGCCTGCAAAAAGCAGACCACAGATTGGCTCCATGGATAGTTGTTTATATACATACAGATAGATAGCAGAAAAAGAAAACAACAAAACAAGCCCACCACAGGAACATTATTTAAGACACTTTTGTCCAAAGCTAATATTAGTCATGAATCAAAGTGCTTCATTCAACAGGTATCCCATATGACACTATTAAAATCATAAATCTACCAGTTAGATTTCAGGAAACTGTGAGGTTCCACTCATTCCTATGAAGTACACACTAACAATAAGAAAAACTTAGTAATACAAACAGCAGTGTCAGACCGGAGTGATTGTGTACTTTGGGGTGATTTGTTCAGGTAAAAAAAACAGATGCAGCTGGCTTTTTCCAGCCATAAGTCTTTCCATTTGCAAGCTAATAGTAGGTTGCAAAGTAAATGTATGAATGTATGCCTCTGGAGTTTATGTTACATATAAGGATTCTTTTTTTATTCTTTTTTTCTTTTTTTTTTTTTTTAAAAAAAGTCACATGATTGTCAGAAAAGCTTAATTTTAGACGAATGAAGAACACAACATTAATTAAATCCTTAAAGGTAATCTTTTATTAATTAGGAAGGAAATACCCATTTCATTAACAGAACAGCAATTAGGATAAAGGATAAATCAATACATTTGCATTTATCAACTACTGTTATTCACAAAGCAGAATTCAGGAACTTTGATAAAGAATCTTCAATTCCTTCTGTACTTAATTACAACTCATTAACTTTTCATTAGCATCAAGCTCAGTAAAAAGCAACAACAAGTCTTTGACAGTATCATTGCTGGCAGTGCCTGGTGTTAGATGTCAGATATATCCCTTGTTTTGTGAAAGTTGTGTGCGTTGAGCCAGTTACACCACTGCTTAATCACAGCTACACATTGATCAGTGATCAAGAAAGTACCATTCCTGTTCAATTGGTTATACCTACAGTTGTCACCTCTTCCCCAGCAAGGGATGTCTCCAGCCTGGCCCACCTCATGGTCCTACATCACACCCCCTCTTTCTGATAGGCGCATTCAGCACAGAGGTGCAAAGATCTGGATAAAGCTTAATGAACGTTGAGGGAGGGGATTACTTCCTTTGATCTCCTGGTGCAACCCTTGTCATGAGGCCTGGGATGCTGCTGGTCTTATCGCCACCAAGGCCTAGAACTCTGCATGAGGCTCTTTCCACCCAGAGCTTGTTTTTGTTCACCCAGGATCAAGAGGTTCTGCTGGGGCCATCCCTCTGGATAGCACCACAGCTGGTGTCCCCTTCCAGTGCAGTTATTGTTCCACCCTCCAGGTCCCTGATGGACGTGTTCAACATGACAGGTCCCACACAAACCCTGTCACTGCCCTGCAGGCAGAGCGCTGCGCAAACCACAACCCTACTAGTTCTGTTCTGTTGCCCCTTCAGGCTGTGACCCAACTTGAACACAAAAATACTTCTTTATAAAAAGCTTCTTTAGTATCAAGACAGCGTTCACAGCTGTGCCCTCATCCCCAGTTCCAGACATTCACCCACAGAAGACAATCAGGCTGGTTGTACATAAAAATCTGTCTTTGTACAGGCTACAGCTCCTAGTGACCTGAGCAAAAAAATACTTCCACGGTATTGATAGATAGATAAGAAAAACGTGTGAAATGCAGCAGCCCATGCAAAGATATTTCTGAAAGAATATATGCAATTTTACTATTGGTTTTGGTAGGAAAAAAAGAAGCCAGCTTAAGAAAGACTTCTGAACCAAGCAGGCAGAAGCATACAGACAAAATACTTTCTCATTTGGACAGTTAACTCAGCTATGATTATGAAATGTTTTCATTTAAACTAGCAGTGACACCAAGAAGGCAGTCTCTAAAAGAGCTATCACTGTAATAAACAAAACCTGTATGAGAGGGAGAGGATGAATGACTGAGCACCACCCAGTACCAGTCTTTAGACAGGGTTATTTGTTTTCAGAGACATTTCAAGGCTAAAGTGTAAACTTAATCAAACACTACAACAAAGAGAAAATTGATTCTGAGTTGGAAGGAAAAACATACATTTTCTTATTATGAAAACAAACTATTTGGTATCCATTTTGGCTATGTTAATATGAGATTTATTTTTCATTCTTCAGTCCTTTACCTGTTATAAACTACTATTTTTGAGTTAAATGAGTGCTTTATGCATACTTCAGCTGGGTGAGTCACAGCTTAACGACAACAAAAAAGCTCTATAAACCACAAAGTGAACATACACTTAAGCTAACTTTGCACAGCAGTATTTTCATTTTTCTGAAATCTAACTTTCCATTATTTATGGTCTTACTAAAGTGTATTGTACATTAAAGTCGTTTCAATAAGATGTAATAGCAAGACCTTTACTGTATAAGGAAACAACCCTATAATGCCACTTCTAGACTGGGATAAGACACCAACTGACACAGTTGTGTGCCTGCGGCACTATCTGTGGTAGAGCTCAGTTTTTAAGATGATTACATGATCTGTGTGATGTGCTCCGACTTCCTCATATCATGTATGACTATGAGGAAAAAAAAAAAACTTGTTATTCAAGAAGAACAGCTATGACCCAAAACCAGTAAAATGTGTAGATTGTTTTAAAAGGTTAATATTTTGCTTAAACTGTAACTCAAACATATTAAATTGGCTACAGTTTCCATGCTATGTGGAATAGTATTATTATTATAATTATTTTTTAACCCACAGAACCACAGGAATCTCTCTTTTTTTTTTTTTTTTTTTTTTTCTCTTTCTTCAGTAGTAGCTCTCTTTAGGATTTATTCAAGAGCTATTCTTATTTTGCCAGCAGCATGGAAGCTCAAGTGCTTTGAACCTTTGTATGTTCAGTAGTTAGACTGTGCAAGTTTAACAAATGCCTTGTTGAACTATCTACTATAAGAAGGTTTCAAAGCATTCTTGCTCACCTAAGTATATATCTGATATTTTTATTAATGTGGTCAGATGTTATTACTATTACAACTTCACTAAAAAAAAAAAAAAAAGATTCTTCCTTTACTTCTTTATCAAATTCACTACCTACCAAGCCTATATCGACTCATACACTGTTGAATTTCAGCCCTCAGAGCTGACTGCAACCACAAAATGAGGTGCAGCACAACCCCGTGATAGACCTACCGTTCACTGGGACAGGAAGGAGAGCCATAGATCCTGCGCTCAGAGGGTAACATTTGAATAACAAATCTGTATATAAGTGCATTGTTGCTTTTCTAAGCATGAAGCTTTGCATTATGCATACTTCACTGTGTAAATGCCGACTGCTGAAAAGATCTCTTTTCCTGCCTCCTCCAAGCTCATTCACACCCAGACCCAGACCGTGCCTCTGACCTTCAAAAGCAAGCCACAAAACGTTAGAACCCCCCTCTCTGCAGCCTCTTCCCCACCAGCTTGGCTTATGTAACCGATTTACCCCGAAGTCACATGAGCACCAGCTCTAACACAAGGAAAGCTGTAAGACTATTTAGCAGAGGGCAACAGTATCTCTATCTTTTCCATGACTGTAGTTACACCCAATTAGATATAACCACAGACTGTTCCCCAAGTCATCCCTACACAGTCATTAAATGTTGAGCACCGCGATTCTAAACCTCACAGTGCCACAGACCATACCAGCTTTCCATACAGACACCAGTCTTCTCCAGATAGTTAAACTCTGCATCAAACTGAAGACGAGCCATACAAAACGAAACGAAAACATACAAAAATGTAGCACAAAAACGTTACAAGTGTTGTATTAATTCACTGTCTCATTTATTTGTACGCCTCACACAGATTTGCACAAGTATACAGTGCCATGGAACGAGGATTTAGGTTGTTGCACTATATCTGGAATTTCACACCAAGCCAGTGTTGCTGTGTGATTTTTACTCTGTTGTTCAGGTGCTGGTAAATAATAGACAGAAGTGAACTACTGGCTCCTTGCCTGAACTGCATACTTACCAGACTCCCCAATAAAATGTACAATGATGCACTTGTGAGTAAATCTATATGCCAGATCAAGCACTTTTGGGTACGTTTTCCTCTCACATGTAAGACATTTTCAGAAATTCATCAGATTTTTTTTTTTTTTTTCCTTCCCCTGCAAAAGGAGTTCCTCGGAAGCCCACGACAGAGGGACAGGAAACTCCTGCCACAGCTTTGCTGGCTGCTTTCTGCAGCAACATCTGGTGCATTCAAGTACTTCTTGTTACTTTGCTTGCACCCTTTCCTTTTTACCAGGTCAGTAGGAATAACACTGGCAACAAAAACACCCTACAAGTCTTACATCACGACTTTCAATAAGAACACCATCACCATTCTGTAACAAACCATGGCAGAGATCGTGCTGACAAACCAGAGCAAGCCTATGCTCCCAAGAAGCTGTCCCCAGGCTTGTATTTCCCCACTAAGCAGCTGTGTTCAATCACAAAGACTGCACTTTTTTTCAGCATTATTAATCTTATGAAAAATTACCAATTTCCTGGTGGTTTGACATCCTCCACGTGGCTGCTCAGTAACATCTTATATAGATAGTCATTTAAGCTCTTTTACACAATAAATGCCATATGGGAAGGTTGAAGAAACAGGTGACATTCATTTTGAGCTAAACTGAAGCTACTTTAAATGCAGTGCTCTCATGAAAATCAGACCAAACACGTGCTGTCAGCTCATCATTCCTGACTGCAATGCTCATGTGGGGGTCCGGCTATTTCTATGCTACTGCAATGGAGGATGGACAAATCACAAATAAAGTGTCACCACTGAATATGTGTAGCCACATACACCCAGGTGAGGGCCTGCCAACTTCTGGAACTGGCAAATATTTTCAACCAACCGAACATTTCCTGAGATGAGCTACTTTTTCTGAGGTGTTCCCAAAGAAAGACATAAAGGCTGTGATTGAAAGGAAAGGAATGCCTCCCCAAGGACAGCACTTACTTCATTAGCATGGCCTCAAAACTTGCAGCTTCAGCAAATGCACTGTTTATTTTCAGGCTGCTTTCTTGATATCTGTTATTTCTAGATGGTACCATGTTTATTATTTTTCAGAAATTCCAGGAGTCCAAATGCAATTCATGTATTACACAAACAAGAAGAAAAGGATTTTTGATCCAAACAATTCAGTGCTTTTTGTCTTCTAAAGAATTTAAAGAAAGATTCTGGGGACTAAGGCTTCCTAAAAGATTGTGCCAGATAAAATTGAAAGAATTATTCCTACAGTAGAAAGGCAGAACACCGAAGCAGCAGAAGATATGTGAAACAATTCAAAACAAGAAGAAAACATGAACTGAAAGCTCCTTGTCAGTGTTATTACTCCAGGATGCTGTCAAGGAGGACAAATTCATTTATTTTCATTATAGGTAAATAATGAAAATGTAAAACTTCCAGAGAGAGAAAAGTGACTGTCTTATCATATATGAAGAATGATACTGAGCATACAAATACTGAGTTTTCACTCAATGCAATCAGCTCAAACTGGTGGTCTGCCACAGCTTCTGAGCTCCCAGAAAGCTTCTTTTAGAAAATCAGGTCATTACCCACTTATTTAGTTTTTCACCTGTCCCTGTGAAGCACATAATATTTAAGAAAGTGACAAAGAAGTTATAAATCAGTTAAAGCATCCACATGATTCATTATTTTCTCTAGAAATTTCACAGATTGTTCTGTAATGAAGGCATTCAGTGATTAGAACACCCTTCTCAGCAAGTTTAGGCAAGCACTGTATTTACAGTAACATGGTTTTGCTTTCCTATCAAACAAGTAAGAAGATGGGATATCTTTCTGGTTCTTTTGTTTGTTTGTTTTAAAGGATAAGAATGACAAACCAATATAAACCAAGACATCGTGACTTTGCAAGTTATTACCATTTTTTAACTAGCTGAACAGGAACAGCATTGAAGAAGACAGGTGGAGATGTTCTTCCTTTAGTCCTTCACAATGGGTGGACTAAAGAAGGCATAAAAAAACCCAAAGTTCAAAGGCTGCAGTGCTCCCTGAGCTGTTGAGACAGTCCCAGATCTTCTCTCAGGTGGCTGCTAGCACGAACTGATGCTTCCTTGTCTCAGAAGATCCTGAACAACATCTGAGCCTTCCGAATTATTTCACTGAATCACAGAATGGCCTGGGTTGAAAAGGACCACAACGATCATCTATTTTCAACCCCCTTGCTACATGCAGGATCGCAACCACTAGACCAGGCTGCCCAGAGCCACATCCAGCCTGGCCTTGAATGCCTCTAGGATGAGGCATCCACAACCTCCTTGGACAACCTGTTCCAGTGTCTAGAACAGGAATTTCCCTTGGGGTTGACTCAGGTCACTCTCGCATCAGTTGAAACACATCAACCTAAAACTCAGCTTAAATCACAAGCCAAAAATACCACATTTTGCCTACTGAAAAATACTGGTACCTAATTTTCAGGACTCTCAAATCCAACTGTTATAAAATGGCATTAGGAATCAATCAAAAAAATGAAATTCTAGAAAATAATTGTAAGAACCAAGATGAAAACACTTATTAGCAAGCCAAAAATATATCTCAGAGCTCTTCTTTTTATCTTCTCACTCCTCTTGAAAACCAGCAGGTCTCACCAGCAACATTGTTAACATGGAGCTATTGCCAGAAGTCACACACGGTATGAAATCCCTTCCCCCCAGCGCTGCCACACTCAGATATTACAACAGGACAGGCACATTACAAAGGGCTTTGGTCGTATCACAGAGATACCAAAGTAAAGGGATGAAATACAGCTCGATGGCCATCATGCATGTATGGCTGCTGATACTTAGCTCCTTCTCATCATAACTGGGTAATGCCCACTTAAACTGAGATTGTTGTGGGCAGCCTGTCTCTGCTCGTGGGGGCAAAGCAGTCTGGTTCATCGCAGCCTCATTGCACAGCCTTGTCCTCAGTTTTGACAGACACTGGACAGAGTCAGAGACACCCACAGACCCCACCCCATCAGGATAAATCTGCCAGGGCCCCTCCGTAGAGAATTGGCCAATTAACTCCTTTTTTCCTCACCAGCCACCATGTCCATGCACACCGTCACCAACACTCAGGGCAGATTTACAGGGCTGCTTAACACTCAGCTCCCAACGACCTCAAAGGAATCCACAAATACTTACTGTTCCTGACAGGCCATGCATTTAGACTGATAAATACAACACTGCTAGATGAAAAAGGAGTTTCTATTTTCATTTCAGTCCAAAAGAATGAAAAGCATTCGGCATTTCTTGGTGCCAATTTAAGCACTTTAATTTTAAATTTTGTTTGAAATGCTCATTAAAGTGATCTATGTTGCCTTATCTTTTCCACCCAGAAAGCTCCTTCAGTATCTGTCTTCAGATCTTCACCTCTTTAAAAATTGTTTGTGTTTGAACTAATTTGGTATTCAGTATCTGCTCTCCATCGGGTGGCTTAGTGAGTCTCGTTTTGTCCTACCTCTTCGAGACAACTTTTCAAATACAAACTTGGCTTTTATATAACATGCTGCTGAAGAAATGACTAAAGACAAGCAAACAAAAAAATCAATAATAATACAGATATATGCTTAAAATGAATAATTTAGAATATTTTGTTTCATAGAGAAATCTGAAATAGATTCAAAAAAAAAAATCTGTCTTTAGAGAAAATATCTTTGTATTGCAATGCCTGGGCAGATTTTTTTTTTTTTTTTTTTACCTTTTTTTTTTTTTTAATAGAAGTGTGAAATAATTCCCTCTAAATGGTGCTTGCAGATATGCTTAGCCAAAGTAATTGCAAAACATAAGAAGAGAGGCACTCATAGTGCAGATTATCCAACAAATGTGTACAGTGGGATAAATGCAGCTCTAAACTAATGCCTAGGAAGGTAAACAAAATTAATTCAAAATACAAAAATGGAGATTAAGAGCATGTGAGAAGCAGTGCAGAACCTGTCCCACTCCCTGAACCTGCACTCTGTTCTGCAGTCACAGCACGGGGTCCCAAAGTCATCTCAGAGGTACAGCAAAATGGGAAGTTACACAGTAATGTCCTTTTCTCCATCAGAACATTAATGGAGTGTGAACTATATCAAATGAGCACAAGGAAGAACATTTTCTGCAAATTTTACTCAACAACAGTTTGAGCTATCATACATCAGGAATTGAAAATAAGAGGTGAGGAGTGCATATTTTATTATTTCAATGACCCGCAGTAGTAGCAGAATAAAAACCTTTCTCATAAAAACACATCAGTCTGTGCTGACCATACACTTTTTTTTTCCTCCTCAGGAACAAAGGGACACATATACAGCTAAGACTACTTCATTACCTACCTGAACTGACAGTCAAAAACAAATAATACTCTTCTACATTTCACAGACTTACTTTACAGCTTCCATTTTATGACTCACAGGTTAAAACCAAGTTCCTACAGTATGTGAGAACTTTTTGTTCCATGACCTTGATCACTGAAGAAGTTACCAGACTTCTTTGGTCAAACTTTCTTAACATCTGCCACTCCAGTACGTGGCCAACCTATCCCTCAGAAGCACAGCCTGATGTTATTGAGCTGCTAACCCTATTGGTTTTAAGGTAGCAAAATAAATACTTTAAAGAAAGAAAGGCAAAGGTGGTAATAAGGACTGGATGTTTGGATTTACCAATTCATAACACGTGTTACATGCATGGGCTTTGGGCTAGGATGATGGGATGTTCCCTTACAATACCTTAGGCTCATTGTTCAAAAGGGTGTTGGAAACATTTCAAGATTACATACAGTTGCTAAAAATTTTTAAGTAAAGTAAAACTCTTGCAGCTGTACAAATATTATTGAAGTATGTGTGTTGTGCACATTTATTTTTTCTCATTTGGGCTCTCAGGCCACCAGAGAACTCTGAGTTGTTGCAATCCTGTAGCCAGACCAGCAGCACTTCATAGAATCATAGAACAGTTTGGCTTGAAAGGGACCTTAAAGATCACCTAGTTCAAACCCCTCTGCTATAGGCAGGGACACCTCCCTCTAGATCAGGTTGCTCACAGCCCCATCCAGCCTGGAAGGAGAATTCAAGGTTAAGGATGCCCTACAAACACAGACCATGCAAAAACATCTTTCTTCTCCAAGCTTCACCATGAACAGAAACAAAGTTGCTCACAGCTGTATTCGGTGAAGTTTAGACAAGGGACAAGCATTGCAGGGCAGCTTCGCTGTTGGTTCCAAGGTCCCATCAGTGGGATGTCCCTCAACAAACCCAGGTCTGCAGGAATACAACGCCTACTGTGTACATAGCTGGCTCCGCTGTTCTTTTGTTCAACCTCCCTCCCTCTTCCCAGAGCCAGCAGGAGCAAGTAGAACATGTTCATGAAGATGACAGCAAAACTCTAAAATATTTAGCATTTACTTTTGGAAGCAGCTGGTTGCAGAACCAACAAAAAGAAAAGCAGAGTTTGATTTGGTCACACACAGAGCACAGGGTCTGGTTTGAGCAGCAGCCTCGCTGAGAGAAAAGCACACCTCAGTAGAGTTTTGCCATTCAAAGAAGTGAATTACATAAAACAGGGAAGTTAGCTAAAAGAAAGAAAGCATAAGAGAGTAATTAAAAGACTAAGATAATTGCACGTGCATGTCCATGAAGATACCATATAAGAAAGCCACAGTAAAAGCACAGTATGAGAGTAAAAAAAAAAAAACAAACAACAGAAGAAACAAATTATGAGAGTTTCAGTAGTTCAATACAGGGAGCAAGTCACAGTACTTAATGGACATTTAAAAAACACATCAAGTATTACAAAATAGAAATGAGGAAACAATAGAAAACTCTAATCTATAATGAAAAGATGCCAAGTATCAGAAAACAGTGCATAAAAAAAAATCCCAGGCTATTTAGATTAATAAAAAATCATTAACGAAAATAATTTGCAATCTAGTTCACAAACAACACAACAATATTAAGACCAAGAACTGGGAAAGATGCACTGAAAGAACCAAACATTGAAAGCAAGCACTGAGTAAACTCCCCTAATCAGGCTTTAAGTAAGAGCTCTAAGACTTTGTGAAATGTTTGAAATATGCACTGACCTACTTACAATGTTCACAACGAATTAAAAAAAAAAAAAGCCTGAAGTCTGGGAGCTGTTCAATAAAACCAGTCACCCCCTCCATTTATTGCAGTGATAATTTTGAAAGTGCTGCTTCCCCTGCAAATACTGTCTCAATGCAACACTATTAATAATGCTTTAGGTTCCAAATTAATCTTAAATATCCTGTTTCTGCCAAAAATGTAATCTTCTTCAAGCCACAAAGTGCTGCCCTGATAAAAGCTTACAGCAGCAGGAGGCAATGGATCAGTCTGCCTGGCTCCTTCCCCAGGGACACGAGCAGGGAACAGTCATGGGTGCTGGGGACAGGCACCCCAAGCTTTGAAGGCAGCCCACATTCCTCCAAAAGTTAAGCCATCCTGACTTATGCTATCAGTTAAGTGAAGAGCAAACCGTTTAATTCAAGGCACAGTGTCACATTGTCCTTCTGGACCTCTCACAGTGACACTGCTTCATTCCGGCAGGTAGGGTAAGGATGATGCATCTTCATCAGCGACATCGACAGTGGAATTGAGGGCACCCTCAGCAAGCTTGCAGATGACACCAAGTTGTGAGGTGCAATCAACATGGCCAAGGTGAACCTCTTGGGGTTCAATAAATCTTAGTGTATGGTCTTGAACTTGGGTCATGGCAATACCCACTATTGTACAAGATGGGGGATATAAGGATGGAGCACAGCCCTGCCAAAAAAGATTGGGGATGCTGGAGAACAGCAAGCTGGACATCAGCTGGCAATGTGCCCTTGCAGCCCATAAAGCCAACTGTATCCTGAGCTACATCAAAAGAAGTGAAGTGTGGCCAGAAGGGCAAGGGAGGTGATCCTGCCCCTCTATTCTGCACTGGTGATGCCTCACCTGGAGTACTGCATCAAGAGATAGGGCCACAAAAATGATTCCAGGGATGGAACACCTCCCCTAATAGGGCAGGCTGAGAGAGCTGGGCTGTGCAGCCTGGAGAAGAGAAGGTTTTGAGGAAACCAGATAAAAGCATTTCAATATCTAGAGGCTTTAAGAAAGAAGGCGATAGACCTTTTAGCAGGGCAAGGGAAAATGGTTTCAAACTAGAAGAGAGAAGATTTAGATTGGATATAAGAAGTTGTTTTGTTTTGTTTTTTTACAATAAGGGTTTTACAATGAGGCACTGGCACAGGTTTCCCAGACATGTGGTGGATGCCCCTTTAATGGAGATGTTCATGACCAGGCTAGAGAGGTCTCTGAGCACCTGATCTAGCTGTAGGTGTCTCTGTTCACTGCAGGGGAGTTGGACTAGATGACCTTTAAAAGCCCCTTCCAACTCAAACGATTCTGTGAGTCCTGGTGATCCAACCCCACAGCACATCCCATTCCAGCAAATCCACTGCATCCCATATAGATGAAAGAAGCACAGAAGAAGCAAAGGCAATTCTGAGCTCTACAGATTTCTGTATTTAGTTTTCAGGTCAAGCCTCTAAAAATAAGTTTCTAACCTCTAGAAAATGAAGGCTTCTAAAAGAAGACACCAAAAGAACAAAGAACCAAACACATATTACCTGAACACCCAATGGAAACAAATTGGATGCCTTTCCATTAATATTAGCAAGGCAGGAAGCCATGAGAAAATTTTGAAGGCAACCTGGGGAGCAAGTAGCCCCAGTAGCATCATGATTCAGTAGCATCATGTCTTGCAGCAGGGAAACCCACTGCAGACACCAGAAATACATAATGCAGGGTAGTAACCGTGTGTCACCCTTTTCAGCAGTCAAGAATGAGGACTAACACCTTCAAAACAAAGATGCTGCAAGAAGTGGTTAGCAGAATACATACGCGGTCTTACAAAAATAAATAATATTTTGTAGCAGATGAAAACTAACTTCTAACAAGGAAGCAAACAAGCCAGTAACCTTCCTGGGTATATGATGAAGCAGCAATGAATCAAAATGCTCAGAGGTTAACTACTGCGAGGTTTTTCTGAGACAACACGATCACAGGGATTCATCTGTGAGCTGCCTCAGAAGGGGACAGAGCTGCCCTGCAGGGGATGCACAACCAAATGCAGGAGCTCATTCCCCAGAGTACCAGTGCAATGCCAGAGGGGCTGATGGAAATGTTATACTACCATCTTGTTATTATAGTCAAATGTTGAATTCTTACTATTATTTACACTGCAAAAAAAAACATGGTCTGGCTAATTTGAAGAACATCTCTCTCTTTCTCCTGACTGCACAGTGTGCATTTGTGCAGAGCGCTGATCGCTGCCTGCAGGACAGGGCCTGAAGCAACTAAAGGCAGAGCAGGAGCAGGGTCTGGCAGTCAAAGCATCTCATCAAAACCTTCATATACTGTGATTTATCCTCTTCCAACATATTTTAAAAGAAGTTTTAAGTTGTAGACTTCTTTTACTACAACCGCACTGTTGTGTGCAGTTATGTGCTTGTGTGAGGTATGTGTTTCTTTCACACTTAATGTCCAGGTGCCACTGTACACAATAACACATGCATTGCTGCACCAGCAATGCAATGTTTAATATCCTTCTGTTCGATTTTTGCCTTACGCTGGGGAAATTTTGGCACTAGATTGAATGCAGTGAAATCTGAAACACACATGGAGTATTTTCACATCACAGTGGGACTGGCACTCACTGCATGCCTGCACAGGGAGTGCTGAGTTCTATAGCTTAAAGCCATCACACACAATGCAGACATGTGCAGTAGGCACAGAGCAGACATGCTCAGTGCTAGAAGTTAGGTGGGGGGCAAGCACAGCAAGTAAAAGGGAAATTTCTGATGCTGCAGCCCCTGTTTTCCAAGGGACAGCACTGCCAGCCTCATTAACAGATTAGCTTCTGTGGCCCTTTAGGAGCCACACATGGCCTTGCACCAATATCTGGAAGAGCACTGTCAGTCTGGCAGGGGATATATGAGTGAGACAGCTCCATCGTGCCAAAAGCACTTGTATTGCTATACCATTAAGAAACTTGCACTGTGGTATGGGCTTCTCCTGTATATGGGCACAGAATGCAGTAAAGAGGAACATTAATTAGTTATTTTGAACGTGAGTGAATGTGCTGCCAGACACTGCTGGCTTTAGAGTTTCCTTACAACAACCCTGTAACTCCCAAGAACAAGTTTTAATATAGGTCTTTCCTCTTAGAAACCTGATATCAGCTTCAGGAACTACTGCAGGGCTAGCAATAGCACGTGTTTTCTTACTGAAGTTCAGTCAAGACTGGGATGATATACTGGATGTGCTCTAAATGCTATTTGCCCCAGAGACTTACCCTTTGCATCAGACTATACATTACACGGAAAGGAATAGGAGCAATGGGTACTCAGTACCTTACAAAAGATCATAACCCATGGCCAAAGCTTGACCCATTAAAAACAATGACTATTTACGTATGTGAATATTACAAGTACTTATAACTGCCAATAGTTTTGAACATCTTCAAGTTTTTGCTTAATGTGCCTTTTATCAATTGAAAAGGTATCAAAGGTATTTGTCTACTGAAACAACTAATCTTGTGAGACACTGAGCTCCCCAGCTTAAGATGAAAACACAATGGTAACCCTAAAGATGATCATGGAAATCAAAGTACTGGAGGAAAAAAAAAAAAAATTTTTCTGGCAGCCAAATATTTACTATTATATTGTCAGCCAAATATTTACTTTACTATTGTTAATTTAAAAAAAATAAATAAATAAAATCCTTCACTGAGTAAGCATGTGCAAAGTATTAATGAAATAAAGCAGCTATCTTATGACTGAGGTACCTAAATTGACAGCAACTCTTCAGTCCTTTCTTAATGTATAATTAGTCCATTTGCATTTTAGCAAATGGTTCTGAGCCTCAAAACAAAGCAATAAGAAATGTCTATATGAAAATATCATGGTACGTGTCACTGCACTAAAAACTGTGTTTTCAGATATGCAGACAACACAGCTTATTCTGGCTGCCATGGCCTGTCTTGCATTGCATGGATGAAACTTCTAAATATCTTAAAGGAGCAATGGAGAATCATCACAAAAAGAAGGTAATAAACTGCTGCTGCCAGGATAAATAAACCAGCCTCCTGTGTAAGCTCAGGCACTCTTGAGTTACAGGGTTCACCCTCTGAAAAAGGTGCCCAGAGCCATTTCTCACATATTTACCGAAGAAAGGGCTTTGGCTTGCTTTGTAATTAGCAGCTCTTCGAAGCCCTTCTTAGCTCTGCAACATGAAAAATAAGCCTTGTGGCTTCACACAGAAGTCACCAAAACAATACAAGTACATACACCTTGTGCTATTTATCATATTTGCTGCCATGAACATGTGAATATATAAAACAGACTTCATACACACACAGACCATGTCAATACAACGCCTCTTCAACTAACTTGTTCCTGGATGTTACTAACCAACTAACATTGTGTTTAAAAAGCAAATGCACATCTTTGACACTAGGAAGGATATTCCAAAACCACTGTTTTGTCTCAGTCACTCTGCTGTACATTTAACCAGCAACCATTTTTCTGTTACTGCTTTGCATTTCGTAATGCCAATTTAAATATTTTTCTCGTTAACCTGGATTTTTTCAAAATAAAGCACTGATAAGGGCCAAGTGATATACAGTAACCACTGAGACCTTACATCAGGCAAGAAATATAAGTAAAGATGCATAACTGCTAGGTTGCAGTTGCCTATACTTCACAAAGATTAACAGTTCAGAATAGAACTATGGACACTCATTTCATGGGGTTTGTAGTGATCCACAAAAACTCAACATTTAGCAATGAGTGTCAAACAGTGCCTTCCAATGGAAACTTCAGGTGGTTTTTTGTTGTTGTTTTTAACAGAACCTATACTGCATTCCTGTATTTGTCAGAGCGCTCATTAACCATGATAACACTCCTAATGAACAGAAGCCAACTATTTTTAGATTTCAGAAATCCATTGCATTTGGAAAAGTCTGGCTTTCTCCAGGGACTCTTTTTGTCTAGCTTTATTTATTCTCTCTTGTCCAAACACCGTCAAATGCCGTGTTCACCCTAAATGTTACATCCAATACTCATTTCTGTGTATTATGAATGACATCCCAGACTATTGTTTGCCTGTTTGCTGGGTTTTTAGGGGCTTTTTTTTTTTTTTTTTTTAAGAGTGGGTACTTCACAGATAAGTAAACATGGTTGCACTGATTCAGCAAGATTTCTAGTCTTTATTTTCCTTTATTTTATTATTTTAAAGGGTTTTTGGTTATTTTTGTGGTGTTTTTTGTTTTTTTTTTTTTTGAAGTATGCTAAATTAGACAACTCAATTGCACATGGCCCGTCAAATTTTATAGGTAACAATGAGTAGCTTATAAATTCTAGTGGTATTTGTTTTGTCAGGAACAGCCCCTCAGTGTGAGCAAGGCTGCTCCCCACCAGGGCCCCATCCAACCTGACCTTGAGCACCTCCATGGATGGAGCACCCACAGCTTCTCTGGGCAGCAGTGTCACTGCCCCACTGCCCTCTTTAGGTGCTGGAAGGCCATGAAGAGGTCATCCTGGAGCCTTCTCCAGACTCAACAAGCCCAGCTCCCTCAGCCTGTCTTCATAAGAGATATGCTCCAGCCCTCCTTGCAGCCATCCTCTGGACTAGATCAAACAGGTCCACATCCTTTCGATTCTGGTGGCTGCAGAGCTGAAAGCAGTAATGCAGGTAGGGTCTCACAGGAGCAGAGAAGAGGGGGACAATCACCTCCCCAGCCCCGGTGGTCACATTTCTTTCAAAGCCCAGGACACATATGGCTTTTGAAGTATGGACCCTTCCAGTGTGTTGTTGTACAACATACACTGAACCTCACGATCAAGAAAAGCTCCATTCTATCTGTCGTGCTTGTGCAGCAGAACTCATGTTTTGAAAGTGCAATAATTAACAGTGCCCTAGTGAAAAAAAACAAATGATTTAATTTATCTTTTCAATGGAAAAACTGAGATTGGAACCTCAGAATCCCTGTCAGTGTATCTTTATAGAATATACACAATAAGTATGTCACCACCTCACTTATTTCCAAATCAATTATTCTGCAAATATGAATAACCACGGTTCCTGAAGACAAAGGTTGAAAATACAGACAAATATTAAAACTACAACAACACAATAACATTCTTTAAATATTAACATCACCACTGAAATTTCTGTAGCAATACACAGCTGCACAGCAGTTATGAGTTCCTATCTACCTTCTCCAGGTTAACATGCAAGTTTAACGTTAACAGCAGTTGTATTAAATTTCTTTGATTTAACATTCATAAAACAAAACCAAAATAAATTAAAACTCAGAAGTGAAAAAATCCTTTGACTTGTTTTTTTATTAGTTCACAAGATTTGCAGGAAGAAAACTGACTCCTTTTCATACTCCTTGCTTAGAGCCAACTACAACACTAGTACTTAAATGAAGCTAGGAAGAAAAGGACGAACCTGTCAACAGTATCAATGCTACCTTTTTTTCCCCTCCCAGTCTAAAAATATAAACAAAAACACAAAAACAAATGAAGAACTCCAATTCATCACTGGCACACAACAATTAGCTGCATCAGAAGGAACCAGAAGGCCACTTCCCTAACAAATAACATTTCACTCAGTGCCTCTCCCATGACAGTGAAGAAATGGTTCGCTTCATGCAAAAAGATAAAATGGGACACTGTGAGACGTACCAAGTTGTTTTCTTCTTAAGACCTTGTCCCAATCCTATCTTTGCTACATTAATCCTGTTAGAAATAATCACTGGCATGCTTCTCAGAAATAATGGAGTAGGGTGGGTATACTCTACGACTCAGTGTCCAAAGAGCAGGAAGCTCTTTAGAAAATTAAGATAATATACATTAATACATTATGCTTTAAAACAAACGAACAAAAAAACAAAACAAAAAACAACAACAACAAAAAAAAAAACAAAACAAAAAAACAAGCTCAACTCTTGTACTAATGGGTCATAAGGGTATGATTGCTCATGGTATTGCCTCTTGGAAAATTTCTCCATGGTAACATGCTCTCCTTCTTCAGTCAATATTACACATCATGCTTTGATTCTGCAGATGTTCCCTCTTATTCTTTTTTTTTTTTTAAGATTCATTATTTATTCTATGTTAGTGCGTTCTGCACTGCATGCCATCTGTTAACCTAGACAGATAAAACATCAGAATACTTTTATACTTGTCTGCAACATTCCTCAGAACTTGCTGCTTCTCCTAGCTGAGCTCATCTGTCTTTCAGGGATAAACCCTGCAAGCTGTGCCCAGACTGGGCCAGCCCTGTCCATGCCAGCAACTGAACACACGTGGGGCAGCCCTGACAACTCAGCAACACTGAAGGCACCAAACCCGCCCACAAAAGTCAGTATAATTTTCATTCTTACCTTCAACATTTTTAAGCTAAAATGAAAGGAAGAAGCACAGCTTTGTAAAACACTTATGTATGTCAAAACCACCCATACAATAAGGATATGAAAAGCATTAATGTCTAGATGGATAGCATACATGAACATTTCCAGCTTATTTTAAAATCATCTCATATTGCTGCTTGTCTAAGTTTCAGGAACCTGAATTGAGAAAGAGCCAAAAGGGAGCAACGGACTGGTGCTATGATAATTATTTAACATGAAATACAGAAGCAGTCCAGGCAGCAGAGAATGGCACTAATTCATCTGATGATTTCCAAGTATCCTAATCAACTTGAATCCTAAAGAACTTCATTTAGAAGATATGGGTTGACACTCTCTTAAGAAAAGAAAAACGTTTCACCAAAATCTTACTTCCACTGTAAGCACTTTAATCCCCGTGTTCAGTAAATGACATTTGAGACAACTCATCATTCTCTGCATTCCCTATATTAGACTACAAAATAAGCCTGTACATACCAGACAATCATCTCACAATCAACTCACCTCATTTCTGGCTGCCCTGCAGGCTTTCCTTTACTTTACTTTAACTTCCCTCTGCACCCAGAGCATCAGGATATCAGCTTTCAGTATCCCCTGTCACAATAACCCACGTTCCTGGACTTTCATGGAGGTGCAGGGAGCCACACTCACATCAGAATACCCCAACAACGCTTTCATTCTAAGCACCAGTTTACAAAATGACCTCACTGAAACACTCACCAGCTGAAAGGAAGCTTCTAGAAACCTGGCACTCACCTTCTGCCTTGTTACCTCTAACGAGCTTCCCCTGCACCTCCTGAACTTACAAGGTCTAATCCTGAAGCCAGGAGATCCACAAGGTTAAGCAGCAGGCTCTCGTTAGGAAGGGCAGCCCTGTAATAATCATCAGCTGATTCTCATCAGGCATGTGGAGGATTCCTGATCCTTGTACTACAGGGAATATCAGCCCATGGCTGATACATATAGCAAGTGTGGGGTTACCACCTGCTGCTATTACGCTTACAGACATTTAAGGCTCCTCTAGGGAGATCAGGCACTGTGGGATAGTCAGTGTGTTCATCAGATGAAGAGTAATGTGCTCTGTAGTGAAAGGCACCACTTTTCCTGCCATCTTGGTAGTGCCACCAGAAACATCACAAGTTAAAATGTCATCACCAAACCAACCTGGAAGATCTCAATCCTTACAGTTCTTCAGAAACAAAGCTACACATTTGGCATGGAACCATAACTGCATACCACCTGATAATAGGGTGAGGAAACTCCAGAGAGGCATTTTGCCACAGAACTGTGCAATCCCAAACAGTAGGCCAACAATCCTCATTGATCCTGGAAGAATATTACATTTAGGGCTGCTACATATTAGTGAGTAGAAAAAAATTCTGTGCAGTACTGCAGAGGATAAAGACAAAGTAAATTCTGAGCTTCACTCTGCTACTTCTAAACAGACTCTGTTATGTAGGTGATTAAGCAGAGCTCCGACTCACAACACAAAGAGGGGGGAAGGAACTGGCAAACAGATCTCAGTATAGCAAGATATTAAAGGCCAGAACTGACATAAGTGATGAAAGGTATCTATTCATGGGAGGCATAAGGTTTATTTTTTATGCAATCAGGCATAAAAATCTGAACAAAGGCACGTAACGAAGAAATGACAATCTGCAGAACTCTCTATCATTAAACACAGCACTTTGTCTCCTTCCAAACAGAACCTGGAGAAAAATCTTCCATCCATCAAGCTTCCAGAATAACCTATTAACCAATAAGATGAGACCAAAATCTGGTTTTCTTTTCTTTTTGTTCACCTAATGCTCCACTTTAATTGAAGACATCCTTGATATAATAGAAATTTGAAGTTCGTCATTCAGATAAAACTACAGTTCATCCATAAGTTACAAAGAAAAAATGATTAAATTAGTACTTAAATCCAATCATACTATAAACCTCTCCACAAATCAGAAAATGAGCATATCATAGAGAAGTTGCTTTTTACTAAGTAACATTGTTTGCAGTTTTATTTTAAAAAAAAACACAACAACACTTAAACTTTATACCTCGATTTCTCTACTAAATTAAATTTTAAACTGCAATTTTACCTTGATATCTGATTTTCCATCTGAAATTTTGCATCGTTTGGGTAAAAGTAATTGTCAAGGGAGATGCCACCCCACTGTCTCCAGCTGTTGGCCATGCACCTCTATGCTGTCCTCCTCTTCCCCTGCATGGCCATGTGGGGACACTTAGTGGCTGGGTTCAAAGCAGACTATCAGTAAGAAGACAAAAGAAGCAGAGTAGTATTTCCTCTCAACATTCACGTGCACGGCTTAGAGAAGTCTAGCCCATAACAGCACAACTGTTCATCAGAGGTGCTTAACCAATTTGAACACACTGACCCACTCAAGTTTTATCTCAGCAGACACCCTCCTGGCAGAGATTCCTTTGAACCTCTCTCTCCTATTCTCACCAAGAGCAACCTCCCCCAGAATGTTTACTTGTAAAGATATATATGACTGATGTCAGAGGTGCAACACCTAAGTAGAAAAAAAACATGCCCATGTCTCAGAAGAGCAAACAACTACCAAAACCTTAGAAAGAATCAGAACCTTTTCCTATATGCAGTTCAAATTCAGTTTATATAACTTAAGAGATGCATATCTTAGCATTACAGAGAATTCTGAAGGACGCTTCTTAGAAGCCGAAAGTGCTTGTTGACCTAGAAAGTACAGAGAAAATTACTTGTGTATCATCTGCACCCTGCACTACACATCAACTGAACACAGGCTGTTTACTCCAGTTTCCACATTGCAGAAAGAAAAATGAAGTTCTTAAAACGTCCTGATGGAGGTGAAATGTCTCATTTAAATGGTCAAATGTTTTCAAAATAAATGACAAATATACAGAAACATTTCAGGAAAAAAACACAGTAGCTCTAAAGGCTCTAATGAAGGAGCAGGAGTAGGAAGGTATACACAAGAGATGAATGGAGATCCAAGCACAAGTTATTGGCACAGAAGTCTGCAAGGGGAAAAACTTATTCCTGATTCCTGTTCCAACACAGGTGTTGGAAGCCATGAGTGACATTGGGCTGTCACACCAGTCACATGCTGAGGACTTTCATCATTAGATGAATTTAGAGTGCAACCTTTCAAATCAGCTGGGCAGGTGACAGTCCTGCAGAACCATCAGTAACTGTGGAATAGCAACAGCTGAATGTTATCCAGAGATAACTACTTATTAGTTGAAAAAATAAATTTCTTCGCCCTGGAGAGAAGCAACTGCTTTTCTTTTCGTTTAAAAGGAACAAGCTGTTAGACAAGTTAAAACTATGCCAGTGTAGCAACCATATCGTTATGGTTGAATTGCTATGCCAAGAACCATGAAAGAAGGTTCCTAAAGCAGAGTTCTTTCTGCTGTGCTCTTATAAACCCTTTTACACTCCTCCTTAGCCTTACGCACGTAACCTGATCCATGGGAGCTGAGGTTAGCAGTCGTGTTATTGAACACATACAGGGCCACAAAACCGAGCAGGCACACAGGGAAGCTGAACCAATTGTGCCATGGGACTCTTTGCTTTCATATTCCTTGAATTATTATGATTTTTAACTCCACAACCTCAAAATTCTATTAATGCAATCTTCTGCATTGAAATATGTAGTCATTCCACGCAACTTCATATGTCTGCTTGTAAACTTCATCATTTTTATCATTCCTCAGGCAACCCAACCCTTCCAACCTTCAAGCATCCACATCTAACAGTAAGTGCTGTTTTTGATGGGCTGCTTTGTTCCTTGTTCAGATTCATCATCACACTAGCATTTAGCCCTGAGGCACCACCTTGGCCACATACCCATTTACTTATGATCTACGGGAACTTGCAAAGCCTTGCCTGGCATGCAAGAGAATGCAGCAACAGTTTCACATAAATTAAAGAGAGCAAAATAGAACTCTCTCCTTTATTTCTCCAGTCAGCTCTACAACCCACCTCAGACATTTTTGGGGCTAAGATTAGAATTGCTATAATTAAAGTCATAATAAATTTAAAAGGGTCATATCATACATATCATCATAGATTACAATCTGGAATTATAATTGCACGTGATAAAATTTATTTTCTAATAAATGTTTCTTAGCATGATAAATATTGTCAGCAGTAACACCCAGGCATCACAGTTTCATTTACAAGCATACTTAGAGGTTTTTCAGAAGATGAAGTTGAACAGAGGGGTAAATCAGTAGAGATCTGCTTCTATCATCTCATTTGCTCACCTTTTTGGAAGTCTGTATTTCTCATCTTGAATAGAAGATACCGCTATGCCCACTGAAATACACCTGAATGCAGACTGTGGTAGAGAAGAAAGAATAACATAGCAGGGAATAACGTGTCTGTAACACACCGGGGATCGAGACAGTATTGTATAAAGATACATTAAAGCTTTTATCACCACATCTTTCAATGAAGGATATTGTAATATTGACATTCTCATAGGTCACGGAGAGAAGTTAGGAATTCCATATGAGACGGGGTACTAAGGAAAGAGTTGTGAAGTTATGGACAAATGGGAGTTTCATACATTTTCTCTTCTTTTTCCCACGGAACATTGCCACGACCTCCTAGGGCAAAGTACAGCAGTCCTAGAGGTGCATCTCAAGTTCATCATGCATATATTCTGTTTCAAAGGACATAACGTGGTACACTAAATTATTGACATTAGCTCTCATACTGTTAGTTAGATTAAGTCCAGAAGTTATTCCAGCGTGTTCAAGTTTATACACATGCTTACAGTTTATATATGTCAGTTTATACGGTGCCTTTTCCACAACATATTTCACAGATCTATGTGTTGAAGGATAGATTGGATTTGAATGCAGTGATATACAAAGAGGGCAGGAAAAGAGTATTTTTGCATGAAAAAAGATCCTTTAGAAAACATCACCATTGAGATTTAAATCACATTTGTCAGAAGCAGCAGAGGGAGACTTTTTAGAAGGACTCATTCATGCAATCTGGTACACCTTTCCTATGCATACTTCATTCTCAGCTTGCCCCACATCATCACAGCCTTCATCTCTCCAACCCTCCTCCTCACTCCCACTACAGAAACACCTGATTGGGAAAAATGCCACAGTTCATCTTTTCCCATCTACGGGTTTACACTTTGGCCATCTTCAAATACTTCAACTTGCCTCACTGACCTCATTACAAAGAGGCTGGGACCTCTCAGAGTTGGAGACACGAGCAAGAAATCAGCAAAGAGAGGACCTGTCTTATTTCCAAGCCCCACAAACTGTTTGCCTCTGGGCTTGGACCCTCGTGGCCAACTCAGAAGTGAAATGCTTCCCTCTGCTGGCACTGATCACAGCTGGGACACATGAGCAGGCTCACTGCAGGCCTGTGTCATGAGGGATGCTAAGAGGCATGCCAAATGATAGCTCCTTTTTGAAGCTGAGATGCCAGAGACCACCTCAAAGTGAATTAGAGGCAAATCTGAAACAAGAATGTCTAGCTGTTTTTCCTCCGCATTTTGTAACTTGTTTAGTTACACATGCAATCATTACTTATTTATTATATATAGACTCAAATTTGGAGCCTTTGTGGATAAAACAGGGTTTTCTTCTGCTGGCTGACCTACATTCTTGTGAATGAAGTTTCTCTTCCTTTCAAGTGTCTCCTAGTTGGAGGAAAAATCCATAAAGTGTGCTGTGTTCAGGGAAATAAATTTAACTGATCCTCTATTCCAATAGAGCTTGTAATTTTTTCCAAGGTTGTTTTTACATAAGTGTTTTATTAGTTTTAATTTAGTTTGAAAATGGAGGCCATTATTTGCAAAAGAACTCCCTTCACGCTTTGAATTCAAATAACCTAACAGATCTGAAGAATGAATGATGGTGAAAATGATATAGGGCACCTAAAGAAAAAATCTGCAAGAGGATCAGCATGAAGAATGTCAGTAAATGGTCAAGGGAACTGAGTCTGTGGAGCCCTGGGAAGCCACCCGTGCTGTACCAGTGCTGTGCAGATGGGAACCACCTCACTGTCCGTGAGCATTGCCCTCCAGTTCTGCTTCAGCACCTTCTGCAGCCTGACACAGGTAGCAATGCGTGACCTGTGAATTAAGATCAGCCCCCTCCTGAAACAAATGCCTAAATCCTTGGGCCTACTGAAATGCAGCGGCAGGAGGTTTGTTCCTAATAAGCACTCTTCAATACCAAGAGAGTTTGTCCAAAGGGTGACTCACTACATGCTATTTTTAAAAGTATCAGGATGGAAATTCAGAATATTGACTTCATAACCTTGTTTGCTGTGCTCTATACAGGATTTGTGAAGTGGAAATTTATTCTCTCAATTTCTGGCTTTTCATATTTTAAATACTAAAATATTTGTTAAACATAATCAATTTGTGCCCTGTTCTATCCACAATCAATCCTACCTCCATCACCTTTCAAAGGTTTTTGCAGCACAAATAGCTGATCACTGCTCCAACAACATCCAAAGCGTGATAGGGCAACACCTAAGAAATTATCACATCAGCATCATTGCATTCTCTGTACACTTACTCAAAAAACTGAGTAAGACAAAACTGGTTTTCTGTAATGGCCAATTATGTTTGCACCACCAATTTCACCTGGAAGACCAATATGGGGAAACACATCTACAGATTTTTTTTTTTTACTGCAGATATTAAATAGGTTTTTAACAGGCAAATAATGCTACTGAGGGAATCTACAGATTTCTTTTCTGTAAATAAGGTACAGAAAACCAGTGGCAATTTCACTTTTTCTTCCCACTCTCCCTCTATAATCACTTCATTATTACTGTGCTTCAAATGAAATATCTTTTCATATATCTCCATTAACTTGGTTTTTAAAATTACTTCTTTTTTCTCCTTCCCCACTGTCTTGCCTTCCCCATCTATTACAATTCCTATGCACTAGTTTCTCACTTAGTATGAAATTCAATTTTTCCTTAAAATTCCTCTACTAAAGGTTCTCGTTACAAACTACTATACAAGGAAAACAATTGCAAATGAATCAAATAAAAAGGTGTCACTACAGACTGATGTCTGGCCTGGCATGTCTGTGTCCAGAGGTGGAGAAAATACTGTAAAAGCAAATCTTTAGAAACTAAAATTCACTTTTTGTCAAAGTGATATTCTGAAACTATGTGCTGAACAGATTTGTTTATATACTATCATTTCCCAATAAAATATATCCACATCTTATTTATTATTCTTTTTTTTTTTTTTTTTTCTCCTGAAAAAGAAGTTAATGTCATCAGAGATGCAACTGATAAAAAATAAAACTTATTTTGGAAATTGTTTCCACAATCATCAGTTTATGATAATGGAACTTAACTGTTGAGACCAGAGGAGATACACAAAAGCTTTAAATGATTGTGTTAAATTCAACATTGGCTCTAGAACAAGCGTGGAGGAGCAACATTTGATTCATTTCTCTGATGTTGGTTTTAGTGTCTGTGGGTACCAGTGCAGGAAAACAGGCAGCATCTGCAGAGCAGGAACTCCCACTCTCTCCTCTTGATTCCTTCCTCTTGATTCCTTTCAATTTAGAAAAAAAAAGTGCCAGCTCCACTAACCCCTCCACTTGTCATCACCTGGGCAAGAAGGGCCCAATCAGACTGCTTTCAGAGGACAGTAAAGTAGTTAATAAAGGCAAAATGAAATTCATTTTCCCAGACACTCTCAGTGTACGCTGATGAGAACAGAGGACAAGAGACAACACAGGCGATGTGCAACTCAGGTGACATTCATTTCACCAGTCAGCACTGGTACTCACTGTACAGAAAATTCCTTTCCCCTGTACCATCATTTCCCCTCCTTCATACACATGCATCCAAAGAATACCTTCAAGTCCGAGATAAAAGACATAACCAATGTCTTCCTTGACAGACCTCAGAGAAGCCAGGAATATCAGTTCACAAACGTCTCCAAGATGTATCTCGCTTGACTATTTCCATAAAATAGAAAGAGCCTGTTTAAGAAAAATTTAGACAGCAGCAGCTTAAATATATGGTTGTTTCAGCTTTCGTTAAGGAGTGTGAGTGATGAACCGTAATACGCTGATGAGTGAAGGAAGCCACAAAGTCACAAAGCCACATGCTAGGAGTACCCCCAGGAGCCCAGAGGCAGCAGAAAGACAAAGTGAAAAGGAAATAAAATGTCAAGGTGAAACTAAAAACTATTTAAGTTGTAGGACAGACATCATTCAGTCATTTTCCAGAACTACCTAACCACCTAGGCACTAAAGCTCAGTAAGTGACTCCTTCTTTATGTTCCCAGGAAAGGTTCCCTGTGGATTAGCTTTAATTACCCCCACACATGCTTATGGTAGACAGGCATCTGCCGATCAGCTGTGCTCCAAGACAGGCAGACTCCAGTATGCAGCTTAAATTATTTAAAAGCGCTGAAAAATGAGATGTTGCCAAGACTGCAGTAGTGGCAGCAGTGATGGAAGCATATGTAATCATTTTACACTTTCAACCACTGGTTAAGCATTTTAAAAGCAAAAGCTGTCTTGGAAACAGGAACCAGACAGGTGAACACCCTAGTCCCTGCCTTGGCTCTACTATTGTTTCCTCCATGCCTGCTGAGCTCTTGGCTGTAGAGGAACTCAAACTCAACTCAAAGAGCAGACGGTGCTTACAACTTCACAGCTGAAACACTCCCAGAAGACGTGGCAGGCAGGCCTTGCAGTCCATTAACCTGTCTGGATCAGTCTGTTGAGGTATCTGTGCTCCTTATGCAGTCGGTAGGTAAAGGCAGACACCTAAGGCAGATGGCAGGACTGCCCATTGCACTTCTCCAGAGCTGCAGGTCTCTAATACTGGCCCAGGGAATGAATGCAGGTGGCTATGCTCTATAGCAGTGGATCTCCCTGCTGGAAAATGTCTCTAAAATTTTGGTGAGGCAGTTCCCACACACCTAAATAAGAGATTAAATTCCATCCTGCTGGATGCCTGTGTCTCAACAGCTATGCCTCACTCATATTTTTAACTTCAGCTATTTTAACATCTGGAACAGATGGTACTGTTATTTATCCCTGCTCACACAAAATTAATGTGTGGCATATCATAACAGTCTTTCAGAAAAAAATCAAATATCTCCTCTTTCTTTCTTTTAGAATTACTTAATGTAGAATAAAGCCAAGAGACTTTGAAGTACTGCAGCCACTGAAACTCACTCCTTATATACTTTTCTAGGTCACTAAGAATATCAAGAATCCCACAAATATGAAACATTGATTTTTGATGTAGATTTTAGACTGAGACTTCAGAGAAAATGTACAATTAATTGGTTGAGTAAAGATTTCTTAATTTCTACTGGAAATGAACTATGTAAATATAAAATTCTGTGCAAAGAAGAAAACAAAATTAAAAATTCTTTAGATTGTCATTCCTAAAAAAGAAAAACACCGTAGTTTCACCAATGGACACAGTCTGTAAATGGACTTGATAATGCAATCACATCAAAATAGCTCTTCTCTTAAAATCTGAATTTTAGTTTTAATTTTTCTGTTGGATGTATAGCTTATAGACAATACATTTAATAGGCAAAACACATCTCTAGACAACAAAAACAAAGATAGCATGCTTTCCCCTTGTGTTCACATGTCTATATTTGTAAGTAATGCAGTTTCTATCACTACCTGAGGTAGATTCTCACATACCTATCTGATTTGCACACGGTAGAGAAAATGGTGTATTCATGAACTGCCATTTTCCTCATAGCAGCCAATGACAAACCTTCCAACATAAGCAACTCAGTGGCTGAATAGTTTTTTTTTTTTCAATAAGAAATGAATGTAAAAAGTGTCAAAACAGCCTACAAAAAGACAAAAGGATTAGCTACTATAAAAAACAATCTTTTTTTTTTTTTTTTTATTCTAAATCTCACTATTTACCTCTTCAACACATCAGACTGTAAGCTGACAGCATGGCTGCCCCAGGGCAGCAGCAGAGAATGCAGGTTCCCTCCCACCCTTTGTATTCTGTTGACCACACTGTGCATTCCTGCATGCAAGTCCAGATCTCCTCCTTCATTTGCTGGAAATCCACAACTGCATGGGAAATCCACAACTGAATAGTGCCCTTTAGGCTTATGTTTATCTTCAGATGCTGAATATTATTGCACCTTGCTTCTGCACACCTACTGCAAATTCCTAAGGTGGAGGAAACTCAACAAGTGAAGGCCAGAAACTGCTGACACGGAGGGGGAACTAATTACACTCTGCATCAAATAAGGGAATTGAGAGAGAGGAGTGATGCAGCAGACCTGGAGGCTTCTAATAAATATCAACTGAATTTGAAAGCAAGGCCTCTCTCAAATTCTGTTGATATTTATTTTATAGAACACCTTAGAAAACCCTCATTCCATAAATTTATAAGTGAATAGTCTTGTTAAATTAGCATAAAGACAGAATTTTTAAAATGGCTGAAGGAAGGAAACACTAGAAAGCAATTCCCACACATACAGTGCTGTGCAACAAGTTCTTGGCCACAATCTTATCTGCAGTTATTTACAGCAGTTCACATAGAAAGAAAGTTGAAGCAAATACTGAAGAAGAAACAGCTAAAATTAGCCTATTAAAAAAATAAAATAAGATAAAATAAAATAAAAAGCCTTACTCTGGTATTACATTGTGTGTATACTCACTAAGACAAGTGAGGAATTGCTTCAGGTCCACTGAGCCTCAGGCATTGCACTGATGAGGCATAAGATGATTCAGGATGTTAATATACTTTACTCCTTTTTCATTTATTTTATCCTGCAATCTTTTGTATCTACTCACATTTATTTACAAATGTTTTTCAAACCTAAAGCTTTTTCTATTAGAAATATTGGTATCTTTATATTAAATACGTACTTAGACACTGGAATAAATATGTACTCTAGCACTGGAAAATGGAGGCACATCAGTTACAGTAATTTAACTACACCCCATTAGGAACAATGGAAAATGCAGTTTCTGCACTTCAGTAAGCCGCAGCTCTATTTTCTATGTGCACAGATGGACAAATATACAAGGCCAATCCTAAAAAGTCACTGAAAGGCCTCGCTCCATTTATGTCAGAGTATGGCTGAGGCAATAGGACTCAGGAAATTAAAATGCATTATATCTATTTCAACAAGCTGTATCATGGTCAGATTTTATCCTCCAAATAACATTCACCTTCAAAAGCATATATTTTTTTTACTACATTCCAAAGTTAAAGGGGTAAAACCCCAAACTCCTTTCCAGTGACTGCGAAGTGAGTTCACAAATAATACTGAGGTCCCTTGCAAGAAGCCAGCCACAGCTGCAAGCCTGCTCTCCTGAGATGCTCAGCATCAGCAGCTCCATCATGGGACACAGAGAGTGCCACAAAGCCCTAAAATCACTGATTTAACTCTCATCAGCCTCAGAGATTCCTGATGAGAACAGCTCTATTTGGAGCTGCCTTAAGAGCCGAAATTCTAAGACGTTTCACCCTCTTGGCCCCCAGTACACAAAATTATTTCATGCTTTTAAGTCAAGCATGCTTTTCCTTCACATAGGTGAGCAGCTCATTTGATCTCTCTACATCTCGACTACTTGCACACAATTTTAGCCTGCTGACAGGCTAATATTAGATAACACACAATCATCAAGGTGTCTATTATCATTAGTTTTGCATTGCTCGAAATATTTTCTTACTACTTTCAGAGTAGTGGGAAGGTAACAGCGTAATTGCCAGTCCTTGTGATACATAGAAATAGACAACATTTGGCATAGGAGATTAGCACTACAAAACAGATGGCTAACTTTGTAAGTAATATATCCCAGTTCAGCAAGTTATTTCATGTTGTTTTCTTAGCTTTAAAGAAAAGTGGTGTCAGAGACTAAAATTTACATTCTTAAACACTTACTAGACTGAGTTTATGCAATAAAATTTGCTGTCTTTACTATTAGAACTGTTACTGCCATCAGCAAAAGCACAACGGGGATCTAAAATCACTGCCTTCAGTCAATGGCACCCCACCAAAACAACCAAACAGACAACTGGTGATTCATTCAGAATATTTCAGAAGTGCATTTCAGAGTGCTGTGCCATTGTTACGGAGCCTTTTTGCACAAAGATTTATGGCAATCATGAAACTTCATGCCATCTTTCTTTCATCCATTATCCAAAGCCATTTTTCACTTTCCTGGAGATGAGATAATCATCAGCCTGGAGGGGGGGCTGATGTCACAGCCTGCAAGAGGCTGCTATGGTTTATGCATATGATTGGACCAATGCTCCTATTTTTCTCTTTTTTTGTGTGTGCTTAACAGACATTTCTCAGAAACTCTGTTTGGCAACACCAAGTCAGCAGGATGTGAAGATGAATAGCTTGTATCTATATTACAATTAAGTCATTAATAACATGAAACAGATATCAACATGGTCATGAAGTACTTTTTGAAACTTAAGAGCACTTCAAGAGTAGATGAAAGAGCATTAATCTTTGCAGGAATATATCTCTATATACTATCTTAACATATCTATAACAGTTGCATTGGGAATTTTTACTGAACTCAGCTGTCATAGTGATATTAATCATATCAGTTATAAACACAGGCACAGCCCCAGCCTTCCAGGCTGCCATCACATGATATCCTCAAATTTGGTCAAACGCCTCCACAGAACTGCCAAGAATTTCAGTTTAACTTTAAATCTTGCACTAACTTGAAGGACTTATTCTGTGATTTGCCTCTTGAGAAAGTAAAATAGCTGCTGTTAACCTTAATCTGAACTTTTAAAAGTGCTTCCAGTACTTGCAGATGCAACAAATAGAAATATTCTCCTCATATAAGCCAAGCAGGAAGTATAGGAAATACTGGGAAATACTGAGTTATATTTATATGAAAGTGTCCATTTTTGAGTTTCGTTAAAACCATGTTTAAATCCTTCACGTTAGAAATGAAAGTGCATGTAAATTACAATGTTAGTTCAATAACAGTGGCCAGTTTTGAAGGAAAAAAATAACAACATCTACAAAGTCCATACGCAAAAGACTGGAGAGGACTTGCTGAATGACCTGAGGGCTTGCTGAGGGCTCAAGCACTAATGACACCAAAGAGTGCCTGCGGTATTTTATTGTCTGAGCAAAGGAAATGCCATGCAAGGAAGGACGTGACAGATTGGATCCCTCTCTAGTTCTCTATCTTCCAAACCCACATGAACACTCACTGGTTGTTTCCTAATCTCCTCGAAACCAAAAGGGAAGCCTGGAGATGGGAAACTGACTGCAGCTGGCTTGGGCCAAAGGGCTTAGAGCTGGCTGAGCTCTCTTTTTCCAAGGTAATTTTCTTCAGATCTCCTTTTTATTGTCAGTAACCTCTTTCAAGTCCTTGTTTGGGTACGTCTCAATATTTTCCTTATGCCCTCTTCTTTGGGATCAAAGTCCTATGGGGTTCTGCATCTCTTTGTAGGCAGGAGTCATTGTCCCTGTCCTGATCCTGGTAGGACATGCCTGTGCATTGCTCAGACAGCAGCAGGAAAGTTGAGGGGAGAGGAGAGGATCAACAATTATACATATATATATATGTATATTGTGTTATATATGTGTATATATATATATATATATATAAAAATAACACACATTTCAGATTCTGCTGCTATTTTCTCTTAGCCCTGCTTTACTTAGGAAAGCCAACAATGCACCAAGTAACCTCTGAGAACAGCCTGTGTAGAAAGATCTAATAAACCTAAATAACCACAAAAATAATAATAATTTTGCTTCTTGTTCTGAAGCATCCTATCTGTGGGCACACTACAGTAGCATACGTCTAAACACAATCTTCGTCAGATCCCTTCTGTTCCTGCTACTCTCCGCGCCTTTGCTTGCTGCCGTACCACAGCTCCCACATCTCCCCCAGAGCTGCGCTGCAGTGCGGGAGGAGCAGGTTTGGCAAGCAGTTGGCCGAGCTGTTGAAACTGGGGTAGTTCCCTGGCGAGAAAAGAAAAGAACAAAGCCAGCCTGTAATGCTATAAGAGGACTACAAGGAAACACAGGAAGGAACTCATTCTTGCTTAGAAACAACAACAACAAAGAATTTCCGATGAAAACACTGAATTAACATTATTAAGCAGTTTCTTTCTCACAGCAGAGCAGCCAGAGCACAAACACACCCCAGGAGACACACAATACACCATC
This sequence comes from Lagopus leucura, assembly GCF_019238085.1. Taxonomy (NCBI): domain Eukaryota; kingdom Metazoa; phylum Chordata; class Aves; order Galliformes; family Phasianidae; genus Lagopus; species Lagopus leucura. Next base: position 33,937,515 of record NW_024962334.1, on the reverse strand, counting down.
CTGAGCAAAAAAATAAATACATAAAACTTACCAGCGCTGCTCTGGGCTTCTTTGGAAAGCAGAAAAACAACCAGCAGTATTCTGAATTTGACTTTCAAAAGATCATAAATAACTTATGTGTCCAAACTCCACTAAGTTTGGATGAAGTTAGCCGTCTTGCTTCTCTGGAGGCTTCTTTAGCCTACACAGTTGTTAGTAAGCTTCCTGGAGGTTAGTCAAATTAAGATAAATGAGGTCCAGATTCAGAAATGCTCAGAAAAATACAAAATCGTTAACATATTTAGCTCTACTCAGAGATACCCAAACAAATTATTGCTGGAATCCAGATAGGATGTGGAAGCTGTGCACATCACATACTCACATGTCAGTGCTCAGCACACAGGAGGTGAGCCAGGAAGCCACTGCTGCCCCATCCCCTATTAATCAGCACAAGAAACCATCCAGTGAGACGTGAAGTTCCTGAGACTGCAATTAGCCTTTTTCCTCAGCAAGAAAAAATGAGTAACTTTGTGAAAACCTGTAGTTCCCCCTACTGTTTCCACCACCCCCAAGAGGACTTTGCAGATGGAGACTTGGTGAGAATAAATTTAATCCCCTGGGCACTGACTATTCTTACGAAGCAGAAGCGGTGAAAGTGACTGCTGACTCCTCTGTCTGGGCATTAGCACCCCGGCACCAGCACGGGGTCAACAGACACAAGCTATGCACCAACAAACTATTGTGCAACTTCCACTGCATCCGCTAATCCTGCATTTGTGCATGCCTGACAGATAAAGCAGGCAAGGCTTCACCTAAATACCCCATTTCCCTTTAGGCATAAAGGGGACTTTCCTGAGCTAGCCCCAGGGACTGGAGCCTGCTGTACAGCTCCATTTGACATCGACTGTTTTTCCTACTGAGAAAATCTGTGCTTTTAATGTGCAAAATACACTTCCCCATCCATAAGAACAGGGGAGATTAAAAAAACCTAAAGCAGTCAAAATATTCTCTCATCCCCAGTGAATAAGGGCTGCCACTGCTGCAAAGAAAGCACTGCTAGAGGAGGCGGCTTCCCCTGCACTCCCTTCTCTGGGCATTCCTGACAGCGAGAATATATTAAACATTTTAAAGTATTAAACCTTCAGGCACCCCGTGGACAATCCACACTGCCTCCATATCTTATAGGTCATACCCTTAAAATCTGTAACAAAGGCCAGTAACTTCTCAATGAAGATATTCCAAATATCCAATAAAAATGAAAGAGAGCGGAATGGCAGTCAAAATGCTCCTGGTCCTCAGGGAGGCAAGGTCAGCACAGGCCTTCCATGCAGAGCACGCTGTGCTTTCATAACTCTCATTTATGTGGTCCATGTGAAATCAGCCGCTTACAAGCTTTAAAACCCACATTTCTTCTTAACCAAAAACATAAGCAGAGAGAGGCAGAAAAAGGCCTTAATAGCAAATGATAAAGGCACTCACAGATTACATACAGTACCTGCAGATTTTATTACTATAATGCACAAAGACTAAAAATTGCAATAACCTGTTACTACTCAATGTTAATCAAGTATCCAAACTAAATTTCTAGGTGCTACATGGACTCACACTCAGCAGGTACACTGCCCAAGTTTCCACAGGATGCCTGGATTCAAGGGCACTTACATAAAGCATCAGTGCAGTGGTACTATTTTGAAGCACAGTGCTTTGGATGGTTTAGAATGAGATTACTCAGTCCTAACAGAACAAGGAATCTAAACAGAAGCCTTTAGTGCTGGCATGCACTTCAGGCATGAGACTGCATATGTGTGTCCATTTACACATACCCATGTATTGAATAATTTATACAAGATCCTACCCATGAAAATACATAAAATTATTTGAGGGACACAACCATATCCCCTGGACTATACAAGTGTTCTGTTGTTGAAGCTATAAAAGGTAAAGAATCACAGAATGGCATGGGTTGGAAGTGACCCCACAGACCCCCCAGCCCCAACCCCATAAGCAGGACTTCCCCCCACCAGATCCGGCTGCCCAGAGCCCCAGCTAACCCAGCCTTGAGTACCATCAGAGATGGGGCACCCACAGCTCCCTGAGCAACAGTGCCTCACTGCACTCTGAGTATAACATCTCTCCCTAATCTAAATCTCTCCTCATCATTTTAATGCCATTCCCCCTTGTCCTATCACCATCAGCTTTGTTTGTCTAAGGTTCTCTTTTCTCCTTTCTTACAAAGAATGTAACTTGCACTTTGCCATGACAGAATTTTATAGAAGGCAATTTCAAAGAGGGACGACAAGATGGAGGGAGGGAAGGGCTGCTGCTATCCAGGTAGAGTCCTCAGTTTGACACAGAGTCATAGCAAGAGCTGAATAGCTCTTGAAATAGCAATGGTGCAAGGTTTGGCACTCAGCATAAATTAGTTGTCAAGCTTGTGGGAATGATGTGTGTACATGCACATTTACTACTTGTACATTGTGTGGTTTTGCACAATAGTTTTACTTCAGAAACACTTTGGTCTGTGCTGAAATTTTTCCATAATCTAGGCTGTCCTTACATAAACTGTAAATTCGTACATGACTTTTTGCCTTCCTATTGTTTTCACTAGTTTCTTTAATAATAAGTCTGTGCTCACAAAAATGTATCATTTTACAAATTATTTATTAATGAGAGGCCATCAAGGTTGATGTACTAAAAAAATAATCCAACAATCCAGCTTGGATACATCAAACACATGAACTGAATTTGCCTGAATAGAAGTAAAATTCTCTGGGGGATTATAAATACTGTGAAAGAAAATTCAAAGAATTAAAAAAATTGATTGACATATGCTATACACATTGAACCACATTACTGTTACTTATGATTTGGTGGTGTTAATATAAAAATTGTCAACTACTAAACATAAATAGACATGCTGACAAATAAAACAACACACTTACACTGACCAACAAAAAGCAGACAAAAGAAGGAAACAAGCGGATGAGACAGGTAAGCCTAGATGAGGAGAAATCCTTACATTTCTATTTCATCTATTTCATTTTGTTTGGCACATGGCATACTGCATGAGTGCTATTCAATACAATTGACTCCTGTGTGTATCCACATGAGCCGCACTTTGATTATGAAGGTGAGGCCCGTTTTTACCCCCTCACTGAGACAACATCTGTTGGAAATATTGGGAGATAAACCTTCAGACTCAGCAGAAGGCTAATGCTGGGAAAAAACTCCAGGAGGAGCTCAGCTTCAAACATCAGTGTCCAACAATGCTAACGTCACCTAGGTGCCTATAGTAATGCATTGTCATGATGTGTGATATTGGTAAAACCAGTTTTCTCTAGAAAAAGATGTCTTTAAGCTATGGAAACATCACTTTTTCATACAAAAGCAGCCTGAGTAGCCAAAGAAAGGGAAGTTTTTTCAGCCTACTTAAGGGTTTAAGAACTCAGAGGGCAGGACTTTGTGCCATAAAGTCCATAAGCAGCCATTTGGTGCTTATCTTTTAGAAAATTCTGGGCAAAAAGCACTGGATGAAGGCACAAGAGATAAGACTATATAATAAAACCAGAGGCAGAAGATAGCATTGCAAACATCGCTATTGCCCTTAAGATCAGAATGACAGAAATACTACAAAGATTGAGAGAGACTGGTGCTCATATTGTTTGTGGCAAGGGGTAGTGGGAGTTTTGTACATACAACACGTTGTATAACTGCTAGCAGGATCCTGGACAAATGTGAACTTCAAAACAGCTATTTTCAACTGGAATATGACACATGAATGTGAAGATAGGGACTTGGAAAATCTGAAACCTACCTTGTTCAGGATGGGCACACCCTAGGGGAGCACTTATCTATATATCACAGATGCTTATATTCCCCACACTCCCTGACACAATTTTAAAAGGCACTGAAGTGTTTGCACAAGCATGGTAGGAGAAAGTAGTAGGCTCCTGTCAGCCCCAGTGAAGACAAGTGAGCACACTGGCAGGCTGGGGGCATTTACTGTATGGAAATCTGCAGACTGAAAGGGAGAAGAAGGAGCTGAAAACCACAGATAAGGGGGGAAAGCAAATGTGAACATCCTGTGATGAAGGAAAGAGGAGTAAGTAGTTTATTATTACTGAACTAATTACTGCTGTAGTGGAGTAATGGTCTCTGAATTGCTATCCCAATCTCAGTTTCCTGAGCAGCGTTACAGTATGAGTGAATACCTAAATGTATATATACACATAAATAATAGTAAATAAAAATTTAAAACAAAAATAATTTTGTAGAAATTCATTTTAAAATGTTGCTTTAAAATAATTCACAAAAATGCAGAAGCAGCTCATTGAGAATAAGCGTTTTTTTAGCTAATTCCAATTTAGATTTCAAGTAGATGAGATGACATCTTGGCCTTTGCTCATCTGATGGCTCATTCTCAGTGGAGCACATCAGAACCAATTGCATTATTTACACTCCCTGGTATGAATCTAAGTCCAAAATGTCTCCTGTAACAGAGATAAAAGAACAGAGCAGAGACATGATCCATCATCATGATCCATAAGTGAAACACTATAAAGCTTCAACCATAGGGAGGATCTGTCTGCTGCAACGCAGAGATTCCAAAGCCTCTCAAGTCTTTGAAGACTGATGTGGTAATTCAATTTGATGAAAAGGACCATATTTAATTTCTTGTACAGGGTACAATGTGAGTCTATATTTCAATTTTGGTTTCTAAATGTTTAATCACTAAATATCTGAATCAGCAGAACAAGGAGGATGGTTCTCTACACAACATCCTTTCTTCATTTCACATAATATGTGATAAGGAGCACATTTATGAATCCCCTCTGTGGCTTAAGTCTTTTTGTGGAATTCAGACCAGAAGCAAGGTAGAAATTGACAAAAATTTTAATGCAAAGAGATCCATTCAAAAGATTCCCTATTTTATTTTATTTTATTTTATTTTATTTTATTTTATTTTATTTTATTTTATTTT
>NW_024962334.1:33913591-33932545 GCF_019238085.1 Lagopus leucura | reverse complement strand
TTATTTTATTTTATTTTATTTTATTTTATTTTATTTTATTTTATTTTTCACAGAAGCCATTTGATGGGCAGAACATCAGGCTGGGATACACCAACAAGCCTCTCATGCCAACTGCAATGAGAGACTGTCACAAAGGCACCTCCTGCAAAAGCTTCAAAGGTTGCAAGGGGCAGAAGGTGCCTCAGGCATGTCTCATCTATGCATGTGCATGTGGACTCCAAGGAGAAGAGCAGGACAGCAGCACAGCTTTTCACTCCATACCCTTCTTTTACAGGCACAGTACAAAAAGGTGTTACTTTGGCCTTTGAGTTGTTTGTAGGGAAGCTAATATACTTTAGATAGCTCCTCTTGTTGACAAATAGTCCCACCATTTAATGAAATGCCAGTTTTTATTGCTGTAAACTCTAGCTTACACACAACAAAGATGGCAAAATACTTCAAGCCATCTATTCCTGAGACTACTTTCTGTATCGCAGGCAAACAAAGGCAAACCACAATATGAATTATTTGGAAAATAAGAGATTTCTAACACAGTAATAATACCAGCCTCAGCCAATGAAACATTACTTCTAACAACACCTCATAAAACTGCATATCTTCAAAATCTTCTTTATTAAATACCTGAGTGTACACTGCAATCAATATATATTGATGGTGTGTTGCTATAGGGCAACATTTTTTGCTTGCCTGTTAGTACTATAACAGCGTGGTATGGGTATGACCAGACTTTAACACATCTTTCTGAAACTCTTCTCACTGTATTCCCTGGAAGGATAGGAGTAAGTCACACTCAAACCTGTTGAATTTTGAGGCAGTAATTAACGCCACAGGATCTATGTTACGGGGGGACTGAAATGTCAAAAGGGATTGGAGATGACAACGAGCACAGACATGTTGCCCCCTAGCTCCTGCTCTGAGCCAGCATGCCTTCCAAACCCACTCAGGGGCTGTGCTAACCAGGCAGACAGCCATGCATAGTGCAGCAGCTTCTTTTGTCCGAGTATTTAATGTGGTGGCAGTGAGAGATTTTGGACTGCAGGCGTTGACTTCAGTAATGCGTGCCCTGAAGAGCTGCATCCCTCCAAGGTTAAGGTATTGTTTTAAAATGATCTCTTTACTCATATGGGACGGTGTCCCCTATGCACAATACAGTCAAGGCAAAAATGCTCTCCCTGAACAATATGCATCCTAAAAATGCCTATATTTATAAGCTAAAAAACATCAAATTGTGAGCAATGCTAAAACCAGGAATGATTTAGAATTGTGTAAATTCAGTTTTACAGTGTTGGTTTACGCTCAGCATCAGACACAGCCTCTGCTTTACCAAGGAGCCTGAAGGGCACCAGACGTTTCTAAGATTGCGGAAACTACAGCAAATGTGTTCATCTCTACCGAGCACAAGCTGTGCTAAAATGTTCTCTGTCTCTCTCTCTGCTACCCTCTAGTGAGCAAGCAAACATGAAAGGTGAGACTCCAGTGCCTTTGCATAAGGACATTGTTAAGCAACTCCGGAATTTTCCACTTTCAGTCTAAAATATTCACCTCTGTCAGTATGACATTGGGCTATTATTTTCTTCTGATTCTATCACTTGAAATGTTTAAGAAACATAGCTTGAAATGTTTGAAACTGCAAACTGTATTTAAAGAAAAGTTTTTAATACGATTATTGGACTGTCCTGACCTTAGGTTTTTCTTTCTCTAAATGCAGGACATTTTTATTTTTCCTGTCAGTGATAATCATTGTTTAGTAGTTTAAAGATTTTATTATTGTTGTTGTTGTAATAGTTTGCTTTGAACAATTTTAAGTGTTTTTCTCACTGAGGAACTATGGGTCTTCCTTTTTCATGGAATGAGGATGGGGACGCAGGAAAACTAAGCAGTGGAAAACTTAGCAAGTTGTCTGTAGTTTGCTATCCCCTGCCAGACACAAGAAACAGGTATTTATTTGAGAAAGGCAACGTTCAGGACAGACTGTGAAGGTTACTGCTCTATTACAGTTTGTTGCTCCTCTACACCACTTCAAGCTTCTTTCCTATCTCTTTCTGAGGAATTAAACAGATGGCAAACAGAAGTCAGTGCCAGTGTAACTCACCATCTGGCTAATAGATGCATTTTTGCATAGGCTCATTAGCATGCTCGTTCCATCTCAAATCCTCCATAACAGTTTCATCTCTGTCTGTATCTTCTCCATAACATGGTAAATAGATGCAAAACACATATACAAAGTTGCAGTTCATGCAGAACATAATCATGGCTTTTAACTAACCAAAACATCAGAAGTGGGACCAGACCCAACCAGTCCTCCTGAGCATCAGCTGCATTTGCTGTCTACTCCACTTTTATTATTAGCATTATATTCTGATTTAATATTTGCCTTTAATTTACCACTGGCACATTGTTTATCTGATGCACATACTGTAAGAGGAAGCAATTGTTAACTTCAAAATCTTCTAATATATAGATATATATAATTGAGAGGAGAAAACAAATCATCAGGAAAAAAAAAATTGCATTACAACTTCAGCTTCTTTGAGGTATGGCTTGGCTGGTTTTGCTGATTGTAATTACTCTGAGATTCCCAAAAGTAGGAACAAGAATGACAGGGCCAATTTTTGTCCATTCAATAGCGTTAGGGCAGCTCATCAAGAACCTTTTTTCTTTTCTCCTTGACTAATCCTGTCACTATTTAATAATATCGGTCAGAAAGTTCAAAACTTGAGTTATTTAAAGCTCAGCAAATTGCAGCTCAGAACTGCCAGTGTCACAACAGCCTAACAGACAAAGAAACACAGTGACAAATTAAAAAACACATTGGCCAGACTGAGAACAGGATTCATCAGCCACCAAGTGGATGCGAGAAACATCAGTCTCATGCACTGCACCAATTCAGGACATATTAGTGTCCCTCCTCAGTATTTGTGAATAATCAAATTTAAATGGAAATAGGAGACATTTGGGGAGTGAGAAAATCTACTAATGCTCACTAGCGCATAACCTACAACAAGCATTTTAACATAATTTGAGCAAATAATTAAAAGCATGTTACAGATACTGTAAGGCCAAATCCTGGAGGAACAACAGCAAAACCAGACTGAAGCTTGCACAGGATGTTCCAGCAGCAAAAGCACAGCCTGCTCTACAGCCCAGACAGGGCTCTTCAGCCATCCCAGATTTAAGATTGGTGTACTTTGCTGCTCTTCCAGGGAAGAGAGGCAAGCTACAGGAGACAGACAAGGTTATCACTGAACTGGAATGAGAAGGCCCATTATCTTTATGATGGCTTATGTAGCCACATGGCTATGAGTAAATGAAAAAGGTAGCAAAAAGTGGAAAGAAAATGAGTGTGAAAGCAGCGGTAACAGGGAAGAAAAAGGCAGCAACTAAGAAGAGAAAAGAAATTGGTAGAGATAGGGAAAATTTGTAGGTGCACAAAAGAAGCTGTTTGTACAAGGAAAAAGGAGTAAAGACCAAAGTTTAGAAATGCCCAATAATTTTTTAAAGAGTTTCAAGTACACTAAGGCTACAGTGCAGATTTTTTAATCTGGATTCATCCAGAAGTAAATACAGTTTACAACTGGCTTTCAGAGAGCCAGACATATTTTCTTTGGCAAAAATTCAGATATGAATAGAAATACCACTTAAGGACATATAACTCCTGCCCACCCACCAGCAAGATTACCACTTCAGTAGAGGGTTGGAGGCTGTTGCCTCAAGTTCATTTGAAAAGACTATCATTACCCTTTTATACTTGCACACTGACTTGAAAGCTTAATGGTTGGGCTTAAGACTACTGACTTTCATGAATTTAAGAACTGAAATGTTTATTTTTAAAGTATAAAATTAGAGAGAGTTATGCTGACTCTGAGAAGAGATGGCCAGGTTCAGACCTTTCCACAGGATTTTGAAAACCACCAACTAATGGTGTTTTTATCATAGGTACTTAGCACTACCTTAATATTATCCTATACATTTCAGGATTCCCATCTTATCCACTGGCAAAGCACTTCAGCTTTTAAAATGCTGTTCTCAACACAATGATGCATTGCTTAATCCGACACTGGACAAATTCCATGTTCAGGAACAAACTCAAATCTAAGCACAACTTGCAATTGTCAAACACAGTGAGAAGAAAAAAAAAAAAAAAAAGTGTAATTCTACATTTCTGGCCTCTTTTCTAGCACCAGCAGTTTATGTTTACACAGTCCTTCTCCAATCCATTGTGTTCCTACATCTGATCTGTGCCCCATGACTGTTGGCCTTGCAGTGTTCTTCAGCAGAAGATGACAGAAGATAGCATGAGAGCAATATTTAAGAGTCCAATTTTTCTCATCTCTGGGTTGCAACTCTCTCACAGCAAGTTCCTCTCAGCAAGCATTGTCCCTCCTGTAACACAGTGCTATTAGGACATAAGGTCCAGAGTCATACCAAGGCCTGAAGGCAGTAAATCGAAAGTTCCTGAAGACTGGAAAAAGAAATCCACAAGAATTGTGTGCACAGCAACTTGGAAGCTTTTGTGGAAAACATAATCCACCCTGTTGAGAATAAAGCCTGCCTGCATAGAGACCCCCAGGGCAGTCTGAACATTGCTCTGTCCTCCTCCTCAGGAAGGTACCTGAGAGAGTTTCCAAGAGTTAAGTCATCCCAAGTGCATCTCCTGGCATTGTGAATCTGGACCCATTAAAAGTAGTCACCAAATAAAATACTGGGACAGAGGCAGTACCTACAAAATAAGACCAGAGAGTACAAATCCTTCTAGGAGCTGGTGGCATGTGATTAATGCTGGGGTGATGCACAATTGCAGGACCTTCACTAAGGATCATGAATTTGTAAATCAACAAGTTTAATCAACTGGCATGTGTTCATAAGACAAAATTCCAGAAAGGGTTGCTTAATGAGCTCAAGTGGGAGATTATAGTCATATGGAATATTTTGACATGCCCAACCCAGGTGGGGACCAGAACAAATACAACAGGATAATTGCTATCCTATTAACATATAATGTAATGCTATTGTACTCTGCACCACTTAGATAGCCTGATAACACTAAAGACGTGAAGCAACAATTCAATTAATTATTTCAACAGTTGAACAGTATAGATCTCATTAAAGATTTTCTGGAACTGAGATTCATCTCAGTGGAAAATTCCACTTGGTTTGTTTTGTTTGTTTTTAAGCAACATTATCCCAATCCAGGATTAACAGAAATGTTTCCCTTGCAGGAAATGTACAATTAAAAATGATTTCAGGTAAGTTAAAGCACTGTGCATGGTAAAAATGAAGTGCTTATTTCAGGTGATTTTTGCTTCATTGTGCACATGAACAAAATTCAAAAGTAATACAAAAATAGAATCAATGTGAAACTGAAGCTTTCCCTGTAGCAAGATGCACTGTTATCTCCCTCTTTGCTGCTCTGCCATCCAAAAAAAAAAAAAAAATTGAAGTATCGCTAAAATCTCATTTTTCCAGCAGGGGAAACATAATTTTGACGAAATTGAATTTTCCAGAAGAAAAATATCAGCATGAATAAAAGTAAGCGCCACTTTTTCCAAAGCCATTCCTATGGCAATGCCAAGAAGTATGCAGTGCTTTTTTATCAGGCAGCTCAATTACCACCTTTGGCGTGCTGTCTCCTAATTCCACACAACCTGTCAGAGCAAACAGAAAGCATATTGCCTACCTTTGTCTAAGCTCATTCCTAGCTTCCTGATTCTGACTGGGGCAAAACTACCTAAGCCATCTGGAAACATTATGATTATCCATTTGCAGAGGGAAGTCTGGCGGTTCTTTCCATCTAATCCCTCAGAACAGCATATGAACCATTATGCAGCTCAAGTAATCTGAATGTTGTTTTAGAATACAATAAACCAAACTCAGAACCACTCCAGACAGAAGATCTGACAAAAGTCACACCCAGAGACTCTCATACATTCGCTGCCCATCAGGGTGGGTACAGAATCCATCCCAAGCTAGCTCTGGTTATTACCATCCCAAACCTGTGTGACCAGCCCAGCAGCCACTCAGCTCCTGTAGCTCAAAATGCTGAGCTCCAGTAGCTCGAAACCTCAGCAGTTACCAACAGAAAGAAAAGTCCAAATGCTGCAGTTCCTTCTCACCATAAAACAATCATTCTTCAGGTACCTGTATTGTACTAGCAACACTGCATGTGGCACACGTAGATCTCTAAGTCTCTACTGGCTTCTAAATGACAGACTGAACTGATTTGTCTGTACAACTCCTCCTATATTTTAAGTAAGCCAGGATAAACTTTATATTCTCAGGCTGCTGGAGGATGGTGTAAAATTGCACCTTTCTCTGGCAATATAAGCTTTCTCTGCTGCCCATTGCTATTACCAAAAGCCTTCATAGGAAAAATGAGGAGTCCTTTTATTGCCTAAGAGCAGTTTAGAGCATACAGTAAACATCTCCACTCCACAGCACACAATCCCAGAAAGACTTAGGTTGGCAGGGACCTCTGGCCCAACACCTGCACCAGCAGTCTACCCAGGCCCATGACCAGGCAGTTTTTGGGACTCTCCAAGAATGAGACTCCATAGAGACTCCACCTTCTATTGAGAAGAGCACCTAATCCCCACAGATTGCTGCTGTCCACCACTGACATTTCAGAAAATAAAAACAACTATAACCATGCTCAAGTATGTCATGCACTTACTGTAATTTTGGAAACATTTCCAGGGTTATCCTAGGAGGAACTCCACAGCACCTATCACCTATCACAGAAGGGAGGAACACCACTGGGATGAAATGTGCACAGGCACATTATGGGAGGACTCAGACACTCCTCCTTGTTTCACTGGCATGGAGCAACTTCCAGTTGCAAGCCAGCCCCTTCACAAACTGGTCTGTGCCTTTAAGGGTGTGCCAGGAAATTAAAGACGGTTCATTGGCTTTTGTTGCGGCAATATGCTTGTATGTATTTTTAAATAATACATGCGATCATAAAGCATACACTGCATGGGTTTCTCTGTTACACAAATGTAAATAAAATATAATGAATACACAGCACAGAAACCTTTCTCCTTGGGCATTCAGCTTCCTGTACTCTTAAACATGCCCTGTTAACTCATGGATGTTGTATTGCAACTTTTTTCTGAAATAACTGTAAGAAATACACATACTCACACCACTAAAAAGAGAATATTTAAGCTTAAATTAGGAGTAGAAAAATTAAAAGTAATCTTATGCAGACAGTTACAAATTCCTTACAAGGTAGCCTGGCACATGACTCCTTTAAGAAAAAAAAAAAATCTCTTGACCTTCATGAACTGTTTATAACCAGATTTGTTCAAAAACAGACTTTAATTAGCATTAGACAATTAGTTAAAAACAATTGTGAAAACAGCTTTTAATTCAACTATACTTTCCTTGGATCATTAATTCAGGTCCAGAAACTACTCAGGAGGTAAATTCAGTTCTTACCTTATCACATAGACTAAGACGTGGAAACCCTTTTCCTAGGTTCCACCAGGCCAGGAAGTCCCCTAACCTCCTACACTGATTGAAATCTTCAGCCTTGCTCATCTTTTTCCACATAAAATGCACTGGAAACATGGAGAAACTGAAAAAACAGCCTATCAGATAGGACACCTGTAGGGATTGCTGCAACACTGCATCCTGCAGAGCCCAGCTGGGATGGGGGATGAGGATGACTAAAGTTTATTGTGGCCAGAGACAAATCACAGTGCTTCAGAGCACAGAGAGACTACCAGTATTCAGATAATACTGACAACTAATGCTGAGTATACTGGGACCACCAGGCAGCCCTTCTAGCCCTCCTCACTTTCTGCTCTGTGACTTCTTACTGCATCTCTTTGCCATATAATACAATACCTCACTTTTGAGATTCAAAGGGGATTTTTGGAGAGTAACTAAGAAGGATCCAAGTGGCAGAACCACATGCACAGATCTGTGCTTCTACACCTATTTTTGTGCTCCTGAAACTCCATACAGCTCTACCCAGGAGCAGCCTCTAGAGGCCAGCCCCACTCCTTATGTAATAGAAGTTTGTAGTATGCAATAAAACCAGCCCCAAACGATGACTGGGCAAAATTCATCATCTGTGCAATTCTACTTAGGACAGGGTCCTGCAATTATCCACCACGCACTCCTGACCATGCTGTGCATCTCCATTCTCTCCTTCCTTCTACATGGGAAAGGAATAAAGCATTTGAAAAATAGCAAGTGATCTGCCTAAATTATTAATACCTCTGAATGTACTGTTCAATTCATTACTCTTTGTTGCTTCACTCTGTTTTCAGAGGAGTATGCACTTGACTGTGCAAAGTCAAATATTACAAAAGAAAATCCTGCACATTCCTTAATTAAAATTAATTATGCTTTTGTAAGCTTATAGTCTGGTGTATCACAGGTATTTTGGAATGAACTTTAATATCAAAAATCATTATAGGTAAAATTTTGCATGCAGCACTAGCAAATTCTGCATAGAACTTCTGTTAAAAATGATACAGATTAGTCAAAAAGCTTCTAATCAAACAAAAAAGCTCAACATTCCCCCCCACACACACCACTCACACCATTATTTCTCATAAATGTAGTCAGTTTATGTATATCGTAATATACCATCATATCAAACTATGACATGTACACAGAATGGATTCTCATTTTTTTGTTGCATAATTAATTTATGTTTAGATAGAAGTATCCATCCATAAACAGAATAGTGTATCACATACAGGTTTCATATTCCTACTGTTATGAATTCAGTAAGGAACCAAAATCACACACTGATGAAATTACTTTCCCAAGGTTATGCAGGAAGTGCCTGGTAGAAATGGGAATCAACTCTTAAATCATCAGAGGCCACATAAGCAGAAAAATCAAACTTCTACTCTCTTGGAGCTAGAAAGAAAAAATTAAATCAAATTCCTGTCTTGATCTACCAGAAGTGTAAAATTATATACTGCATGCATTACACAACTAATTTACTTGCAGCCATACATCTTTTCTGCTAATCCTGACAGTATGTAGTATTTGGGTTCAGAATTGTCACTACTAGCTCCCTTCTCTAAAACCGGTCCAGCTGTCAGTTTACAACTCATTAAAGTCCAAGCCCAGTATCAGCACCTGGGTAATATTAGCTTTTTGTGCCCCACTTACAGATAGAAAGCTTCTAATGAGATTAAATGAAAAAAAAAGTCAACTAAATATGGCAACTCACTTGAGTATCTTAAAGTATCTCTTCACACCCAGGTAAGAAGTTTGCCTGGGTCTCACAGTTTAACACTGAGGAAATAACTTACTAGCCACAAGAGTTTGTGGTTTACTTTGGCCATGCAATAATGGAAAAAGAAGAACAATAAATAAAAGCTCATTTGTCTCCACCTTTATCAGTATTGTAGAGTATGTTAAAATAAAGTAAACCTGATCTGAGTAAACCTTCTTCTGTCAAATACTACGAATGGCTTCTCTGCACTGAAATGTTTAACCAATTCTTGCTAAGCAATTTGCAAGGAAAGCAGAAGTATCTCTCATGTGTTGTGTAAGGATCATTGCCTTTTCAAGCCACCTTAGGAAAGGGTCAGAATGGGAAGTGGCTCCTGCAAGACTAGCTTGAGCCCAAGTAATCAGATTGTGCTTTCTCTTGGTGTCACTGAAGATAATAAATGTGATGGCACTAGTCCCTTCCTTGTTCATCAATGTCAAAAGATCTCCATATAAATGCGAACAATTCACAGTTGTATTTCATGAGCTCCTGAACTGAGAGATCCAACAGGCAAATAAGACTTGCGCTGCATGAATTCAGTTCTACTATAAGGAATATATATATATATATAATATATACATAAGTATATATATATATACATCTCTCTCTATCGACATGAAACAAAACATACATGACCAACGTACTACCTGAATGTATCTGAAAGGAATGCAGCCAAACTTTGTTGTGAAAACTTTAGTCTCTTTTGTCTAAATGACAAAAGAAAAAAGACTACTAGAAATAAAGGGATTTGAAGTAATTTTTAAGCACATCTGTATTTAAACTCCAAATCAGATAAGCCATAAGCATGTACATAATAGTAGTAAGCTCTGCAATCAAATGCTACTTAATTCCTCAGACACAGACCTACTTAAAAGTTTTTACTACTAATGCATCAAAATCCAAATAACAAGCTTCAAAACTGACACAAAGAAATATTAATTCCTGTTTACAGAGCATTTTAAGGCAAATTTAACCTACATATCAAACTATATACTCAAGACAAACACCTCTTTCTGGCACTGGGCAAACACATTCCTAGACTTTGGCCAGCACAGTTGGATGTTGCTGTAGGAGTGACCTGTCCTAATGCTCCCCAGGGACATGCTGAACATTCTGGCTATGAGTCTTGAGGCAGACAATGAAAGTAAATAATTTGCTGTGTTTCCCAGTATCAAAGTCAGATCAACTTGAGCATCACTTAGGTTGATGCTACTTAGACAACAGATACTCAAAGACAAAAAGGAATGTGAGAATTTGTCACATTCACTCCCTTCCGTTCTCCCAGCTTCTGTATGTCCAAATTACTCCCACTTACACTATTCCCACATTAGTGGAAATCAGAGATGACACTTGAATTAGGATGCTTCCTGTTAACCTACTCCCACCTACTCTCTGGCATAGCATCTGTGGCAGTCTTCATCGGCTGTGAATTCTTGAGTAGGCTTAGGAGAAGCTTTCTCTTACCATGCATTCATTCATAACACAAATGTTAGGTGAGAAGGTGTTGAATGTTCTTAAAGCGTTATCAACTTAAAAATCTCCACAGGAGCATCTTCTTAATAACATATTCTAAAATTTAAAGATTCTGTTAGAGCAGATCTTCATCTTCTGTAGTTCTGTAGCTCTGTAGTTCAGTTCTGCAGCTTCTTGCTGCAACTGATTGGAAGTCATCTATCAAACGAATTCAGTTTTGAATGTCACAGTACTTATTTTCTAATTTTTCCTGGACATCAGTCCACTGTACTGAAAAAAGTTAGAAGGTAATTTTTAATTAAAGAGCTGACCAAGACAACTTCCCCGATATCCTGATTTGCATTGGTTAAAGCCAGAAGAATTAGCAACTCATGCAGTTTGTCCAAAATTCTGCCTGTCTGAATATCACAGTCTTTCTCTAAAGGCTCTGGCTCTCTGCAGCAGATGAGATGCTCCTACAAAACTATCTCAGACAGCCCATGTCACCATTTAGGAAGTCAGCTAGGAGAGGGCTGCTCCTTTCCTAAAGGGAGGACAGGGCAGGAAGCTGAATGAATGTAGGTCAGAAAGCTTCCATTTCCCCAGACCCAGCAGGCCACCCTGTCCTCAGGTTGTGAGTTCAGGCACAGTCAGGTCTGGAGCTCCAGCAGTCCATGCTATGTGAGGGCTCCAATTTAAGGCAGGAACAGCACATCAGAGTCCCATTTTCATCTACATTCACATTCTGAAGTGCTACTTTTACTGACTTTAAGTTAATGCCAAATTCAGAAACTATGATCCTTTCAAAAGTGCCAAAGAGTTAATTTATATCTGGCCATAGTTTTATAAATTCCTTAAAATTCTCAACTTGGAGCTAATTCCAACATTAATTGCCTAAAGATTCAGCCAAATTGCTTCTCTGCTCCCAAGTCAGAGAGTAGAAAACTAGGCTGGTACATCTCAAGGTTTGCAAATATAATTGCTTTGGCATCCATAGCTCTGAAGTACTGACAGTTCTTCATAATATCCAATCTTCTTGAATATTCAGAAGTTAGACTTCAGAGATCGCTGACATTGATGTAGTTTTCCTTCTTTTTCCTTCTTTTTTTCTTTTCCTTGTAATTTATTAGGTCTTTTACTCTTCAAACTGCGCTCTGTGCACGCTTTCTTACTAAATATCCTTAGCTCATTGCTATTTTCTTCTACTAAACATTAGCTATTTTGATGCAGAAATATATATATATGTACATACATTACATACATATATATACAGAGAGAGAAAGAGAAAGCTCGTCAATGAAATGTTACGAAGTCAGTCAGTATAGGTAACAAGAGGCAGACATAGAAAGGGAGATAATCTTTACTTTTAACTGCCGTTTTCAAAGTAATTAGCTTTCTAGTTCACTGACATTCCTTAAATACTACTTCTCCATACTCCAAGGCAGCTTCCAGAGATGTTTCCCCTCTCTTTATTTAGCAGTTGTCCATAAACTATGGACATCAGTATCCTTTGATTAGGATTTTACTTGAAACCTATAGCAAATATCCCTACATTACATTTATTAAACTCTTCTTCATCCATTTGTAAATAATTGCTGCTAATCATAAACAGGACACATCCCTGTTTTTTAAACAGTAAAAGATTCAAGAATGGTTAACAAGCACCTAAAAATGGACATTTGTATACACATTTGTGTTTAGATACAAATAGTGCAGCTATCTGACAATTTTGACCACTGTAATTTCCTAAGAATAGTAAAACACAACAGAACATCTTAAATGAAATCACAAAACTGTTAAAAATCTGCAAGAAACAAAAATTCTGAGGCTACCAAGTCTCACATTTTCTACAGGAATATACATAGATATATATGTGGGGTATACAAAAGTAATGCTTCCTATTTATTTACATTGGCCCACAATGCCAGAGGTGAATTTTGGTGGTATGGCAATAGAAATGGAACCTTCCCACCAATTTTTTTTTTACGTGTTGTTGCTGTGTGATAGATGGCAGCAGAGGGGCAGTCTGACAGAGTAGTGTCTGACATGAAAGCACATAGGAAACAAAAGGGTGAAACTGAATTCTTCCATGTAGAAAAAATGGCACTCAATGATATTCACTGATGCTTGCTGAACGTTTCCAAAGAGCAAACACAGAATGTGAGCACAGTGAGGCAGTGGAACACGCATTTCAGCAGCAGCAACAGCCATATGATAGACAAGCCATGTTCCGGACGGTCATGCAGATTGTTAGGAACATGGCATGCAGGCACTTGTTCATCACTGATGAAAATGCATAAAGGCGGTGACTATGCTGAAAAACAGTTTTGTAGCTGAGAATTTGCTCTATCAAATGGTGTTATGTGCTCTTTATATCTGTTGTAACTTCTACAGAAATAAACAGGAGGCATTAATTTTGGAACAACCTACGCATTTGAAGCTCAAGTCCTGGTCTTCTTTTCCTTAACCTACACTACCCACACTTAACAAAGCTCTGATTTCCTAAGCGTTCTCCCACTTGACAAGTTAAAATAGTTCCTAAGAGCTTAGTTTACAGCGGAGCACCTGTCACTTCTTAACATGACTGGAAGCAGTTTCCTAAACTGTGTCATTATCCAAAAAAGTCTTCAGGGATAGGGATGAGCAAGATTCACAATGTTATCTGCAGTACTCCATTTCTGCAAGTTATTTGAGCAACTAATATCAGTGGGGGAAAAATAAAATCTACTTTTTATTTGGTGTTATCTTTTCCCCATGTTTTCCATAGCAAACAAAGTCATTGCCTTTGTTCATTTGTAGAAAACCTGTCATGCATCTTTGGCATCATCTTCTCAGAATGTACTGGCGTTAATTTTATGTTCCCACTGAAGGCTTTTCACTTAGCAGTCTCTAAATATTGCTGTTAGAAGGTTCTTCTCCCTTATTATATGTTTAATCTTCTATCACTCTACCTCCACTAAGTTTTACAAGGTTATTGTAAAATATGTCAGAAATGAAAAAAAAAAAGAAATTTTGTCAGATTAGTTATAAAATGATTACAAGTTTCACAAGATCTTTTTTTCCAATTTATTTTACTCTTACTCAGTGTCACTTTATTAAAAATGACATCGATTACATGTCTTACTGTTTCAGTATGTGGAGAAATCTGCAGCATTAGAAAAAACACACTTTTTTTTCCTCTTTGAAAATGAACTGCAGAATTACTCTGAACATCTGAGTGTAAAAGGGATGTTTCTGTGCTGTACAAGTAGCTTAGCTATGGTTCTTTTGCATTCATTTTTACCGTTTCTACAAACTAAATATAAATAATAAAAAATCAAACTGCTTCTTTGCCATGTACTACAGGCATGCTAAAAACAGAAAATTGGCTTCTGCTTCAGCTCTTGACTGAACTAGTGTATTTGTTTCAAAATGGAAAGGTGAGCCAGTGCTTGGGAGAGAATTACCATCAGAGCATTATGATTATGATTAAGATCTGAAAAATTATCAGAAGTTACAGTCAAGGGTTAATTTGGGGCTAGCATTTGGGTAGAAATGAGCAAGTTGCTTTGGGACATATCCCAGGGTGCAGGTGCTCTAATCTGTTTTTTGGGTACATCAGTGGGATTGTGCAGCACCCACTGCCATCCAGGAACACTTCTGGCTCTTATGCGTTCAAGGCAGTGTATCATTATCAAATACTAAAAGGTTCTCTATTGACGCAAAGCTTGAGATGTGCTTAAGGTGACCGCACTCAGGCCTGGGCAGATGACTTGCTTTGGCTCTGGGCATGGCTCTGCATGGCTGAATGCAGATCCTCTCTATAGCAAGCAGAGCGTGGAGACCTCCTGGAGACACTGCTCAGAGTGCAGCAGAAGACTTTCATTGTGTGATTTCTAAATGGTGCTGCTGGGAAGTTCCACACACAGAAAACCCATGTAAGTAAACATGCCTGCTCAGCCCAAAGCCCAGCAACAAACAGATTCTCATTCAAAAAATCTGTTTCCTGTGTTTACCTTCTAAATTTGAAGAAAAGGATGTTTCCACAGCTTCATAATTTGCCCAGAGAGAAGGCTGACACAGCTTCCAGTCAGCCATCAACCAACTCAAAACCCCTAATCCTATCTACTTCCAAAGAACACCTGTGTAATTTTGACTTACAATATCCCAATTTATACTACAATAACAAATAAAATTCCACTGCTAAGTTTGATTTGCAAGGCTAAAACACATCCTTTGCCACATCTTTAAACTTACTGAGGCCAATAAAATCTTAAAGTGTGAATTAATGATATTTTTCAGGCTAAAAAGTAGAATCACATTTAAAATTTTATTCTCTGGTTTTGGGAAACATAAAGAACAAAACATAGTAAATAAAATGGAAAATGAAGTATGGATTCAAGCCATACTAGTCAGCTTCATTTTCTTTTCCCCATGTAAGGTTATTTCTATCATATTTAAGCTAATAACATAGATGTAAACTGTGAATAAAATAAATACTGTTCTTATAAATTAGGTGATAATATATCAAACTTACTAGCAGAAAGCTTACGTGTACAGAAATCTGATAATATGATAAATTAGGTAAAGTAGGTGAAAGAGATTTTGATGCAATACAGAAGGATTCCTTGACCCAATTACTATCACCAGCAAGCTTTAACATTTTTCTCCCCAGTTATTTATTTGTTTCACAGCATGAGATCAATCAATTTCTCTCCTGTTGACAGGGGAATATATATTTCTTTCTTTCACATAAATACTCTTAAATGTTAACAATTATCTAGCACTTGATTAAGTATATACACACACACTACATATATTATATATATATATTATCTTGAGCAACAAAGTGAATGGGGAAAAAAAAGAAAAAGAAAACCAACAATAACTGCTAAAGAGGTTTCTGGAAACCATCCAAAGACAAAAGCATGAACCACTGACATGGAGCTAAAGCACAAAAATAATTAACCATGATCAGCAACAAAAAAACAGGCAAAAAGTTACTGACAGGAGAAATAAGTGATGTCCCCTTGCCATTTAGCTCAACCACTGCAACACTCCAGGCTGCTCAGAGTCCTCTTTCCCAAGAGGAAATGGAATTCCCAAATGGAGATTTGCTCCATAATCTTCCATGTTGAGTCCAACCCAGGATGCACTGTTCATCCATTGGACACTGAGTCCCAAACCAAGCAAGAGACTGCAGCAGCATTCCTAACACCTGCCCTGTCCAACAACCTTTGTGGTTGGCTGCTCAGTGGATCCAGCAGCCTAGAGCTGCATAGGAAACTTCCCTTCCTGATCTGAAGGAATGGGAGTCCCTATCTCTTCTGTGCCTCCTCTCCTGTGCACACACAGTCCTTCTCAGCACTCCTCTTGTTCATTAAGTATTCAAAATGGTGAACAAAAATGCTTCTCAAATAAAATGCTATGTTTCTCACTAAGTTCACTACAGGACATCCCACAGCTTTGTGGCTAGGTTCATGCCAAAGAGGTGGCACACGTACTCTTAGAGGCACCCAGAAGAGTTACATGAATGTAGCTAGATCTACAACTCAAGTAAAATCTATACATGCTCTGACTCATGAAAGGCAGAGTTGATGTAAGTGTATCGGAGTTAGGGTGACAAGAGCATACCAACAGCAAAACAGGCTTCACACAAAGGATTTTGTCTCAGCTGTTCATGCAGTATATTAACTCACTTAGAAATCTTTCCTTCTGTGCCTATTCAGCAGAGAAAGCATGTGAAAATAAAGCCAGAAGAAATGATCCCGCAAGGAAGACAAGCACAGCCCCCAGCTATTACAGGCACCGGAGTCAGCAGGCATGACCCAAGCTGCCATGTGAGAGAACAGACAGCGTAAATCACCTTCGCTCCCTGTTTACAGTAAATCACTCTCACCCATCTTGACCTTCCACAAATTTGTTTTGCAGAGTTATTCAGCAAGTCATCTAATATGAGCAAGCCAAGGAACAGGCATACTTGCATATACAAATAGCTCTCTAGAAAAGCAATCTAATTTTACTTTTGCTAGTTAGTAGTCTTGCTCAGACAGATCAGCCTCCAAACAAATATTGAACCTGACATAAAAAAACCCAGAAGGTTAAAATAATGGCAAAGTTCCTTATGCCCATCATGGAGGTCAAAAACGTTTCTGTGTCACAAAGCTACCAGCTGATGCCAACACAACTTGTATCTAACCATCCTTGAAACATTTACTGGGCTAAAGTTTCAGCATCATGCTTCTATGTATGTATTAAACAAGATGTTACAGCAGTTCATTACAACCCTCTCTCTGCTTCATAAAAGAATGTGAAACACAGGAAATGAGAGGCCAATTGCTTTTCTCTCACTAGATGAATATGTGAGACACCAAGGTTGTATAACAAATGCGCAGTATTTGTCCTCTATAAATCAGTATTTACAGATTCACAATTTGAGTACTCTGAAGTGGCAGAGATGTTCTGAGGTAACATATACTGAATTTGCAAATCAGTCTAAAACTGCATCTATTAACAGGCACATCCAGATATTCACAGAATCACAAGGTTGGAAGGGACCTCAAGGATCATGAATCTCCAACCCCCCTGCCACCTGCAGGGCCACCAACCTCCACATTTAATACTAGACCAGGCTGCCCAGGGCCCCATCCAATCTGGCCTTTAACACCTCCAGGGATGGGGTATATTCACCTTTAGAAGGACTTCATGCTTCCGAACCTCTCCCATCTTTCATCATTATGCAGTGACTTTTTAATAGCAATTTGTTATGAAAGAAAAACAGCTGTTGAGTAAAACAATTCTTCCACAAATATTCCTATTAAGTACAAATCTCACCAGCTGCTCACAATGCAGGTCTCACAAAGTTCTGCCAATTTGGAGACAGACAGATTGAATATTTCAAAATTTCCAGGTTCAGCAGCAGCCACCAAGGCATTAGGGAACCACCACACTGATATTTCAGATTCAATGAACAGACTTTGTAGGCAGCAGAGTAGCAAGATACAACAGCCAGCCCTCTACTCTAAATTAGCATCTCCACATGAAAGCATCAGTACCAACTTCAAATTCAGACAGCAGTTTTAGAAAATAAGTAATTTTAAATCTATAGCCAGAGCTGCCCCCAAAAAGTCAAATAGTTAACTAAGCATGAATTTATTATTACGTGTTCAGAAGGGACATAAATGCTGAAGATTGTGACAGATTTAAACAGGAACTTTCTGATGGAACATTAAAAAATTCAGGACGCATCCAGCCTTGACTAAAGCATTACCTTGAGCCAGCAGAACGTGCTGGAGGCAGAAAGCTGGGAGTCTTTGGAGACTGAAATGCTCTGCGTTTTGACAGACCTTTCACATTACGCATATGCTCACGATAGACTTCAAGACATCACAAGATGCAAAGCAGAGACGAACTCAGGCTTCCTTGTAGAATGGCAGGTGGTTGCATAAAGCTGAAAAAGCCATGCTTTTATGAGTGCTACAAAATGTTTGTAAATGTGAAAATGTTTACACTTGGATTCATGTGACAGTGATTTGCAAGAGAGCGGAATAAGCAAAATAAAAGCACCTGAAAAAAAGGCTTGCTGAGATTTTGATGAAAATCAGGAAAAAAGCTCAGTATAGTGATGTTATCAACCTCTTCAAAAAACAAACTGATCTTCATCTCTATTTCTCGATGGAAAGAATAGCTTCCAAGCAGCAAAACATCTTATCTCACTCACAGATATACTAAATTGCAAGTCTATTGTCAAGAACATCAGAGAAAAAATAAACCATACGTCGAAAATCCATGGACTAAAATCTATTCTTCTATTATAAGGAATGAGAGCAATAACCCTCAGGAACTAAGCTGTGTTCCTAAGAGGAGGAAACTCAAAAGAAACTGCCTCCCCCATGTTCTCACCTCACTAAATTGCGCTCTCTCCAGAAGGTGACAGTTCTGTACCAGCATGCAGGTACGGAAATCAAAGTACAGGCAGCTCCATTTCCTCCAAGCTGTTCCATTTTGAAGCCTGTGGTTAGCACTTTTTTTTTTAACACCAATTTCCTTCCAAAGCTTCTGCACGGCAAAAACATGCCAAACCAGGAAAGTCTCCTGAAAGCACAGATCTGATTTGAAAAAAAGAAAAGAAAAGAAAAGAAAAAGAAAAGAAAAAGAAAAAGAAAAGGAAAAGAAAAGGAAAAGGAAAGAAAAGGAAAGAAAAGGAAAGAAAAGGAAAGAAAAGGAAAGAAAAGGAAAGAAAAGAAAAGAAAAGAAAAGAAAAGAAAAGAAAAGAAAAGAAA
>NW_024962334.1:33756106-33913491 GCF_019238085.1 Lagopus leucura | reverse complement strand
TTTTTTTTTCCAAACTGCCATTTTTGAAACGTATATTCAAAGTTTTTCTCTCTCTTTGTTACAGGCTTTAAACTCCTGTAATTTAGAGAGAAAAATGGGGGAAAAGATGGAGAGTAAAATTATTTTTCCAGTTCAGAAAACGAAATGGTGACATAACAAAAGGGCGAGTTCACTTCCCCTTTGCTGTCCCCATATCCCTCATACATATCAGCAGTATTTACTTTGGAGCAACACGCAGATTTTCTGCTGCAGTCAGTCTGTGAGAGGCTCCTTCCTAACGTAGAACTCTTCCATTTCTTCAAGTTGTTCTCTACACAGAAGTTCTGGGTTACAGCTGGGCTTATGTTGTAACAGTGAGTTCTGCTACTGCTGAGAGAACAGATAGCACTTGGGGAATGATCAAGTTACAATTCTCACTTTATTTTTAGTATTTCTCCATTTTCAAGCTGTTCAGAGCAGAAAGGTCTCTTCTTCAAAGGAAATTCCCACTTTGAGGATAGGCACAAAGCACTGTAATATGCACATCTGTGAGAGTCCTCACTGCTATTTTTCTATCACACCTTCCAAAAAGTACTGGCAGACAGCAACCTGCAGACGTCCAATCCCCTCTCCATCTGACATCACCTTGGCTACTTATTAACACTGACTCTCTCGAACTCAGTGTAAAAACTCACTCAGTGAATTACATTTCATTGTTTAGAAGTACTTAAATTAGAAGTGCTTTATTGTTGTACTAATGGTTTTCTTCTCTTGATTTTCCCTACATGGCTCACCCTTAAGTTAGTCATACAAGAATGTAGGCTTCCTAGTACAGAGCTATATAAAAACAGATCCATCTTCCTCTGAACTACACACACAAGGTACATATAGGTCAAACTTAACAACAGTCCAATATAACCATACACAGACATCGGAAGAGACTGCTGGAACCACCCCACTGAGGCTGCAGTCCACCAAAGCAGCCCAGGTGCCCAACATGAGGTGGCACAGAACATCTATTCCCACACCTAACTTAAACCACATACACAGCTCCAGGCACACCTTGTCAATCCCAGGGCTTTAAGTACAGAACTCGACAAGTCTAACCTACAACAATCAGGAAGAACAACCAGAGGAATCACTAGTAAAGAATGCTATCAAAACATCAGGGGATCTATTAAGTTAAAATGTTGAGGTGATGTTAAAAGATAGATTGTAATACACATTCCAAAGTGAGACAAATTAAAAGTAAATTTTAAAAAAGTCACTGCAGAAATTCCTGGATGATAGCATACAGTCTTAAATCCAGCCCAAGTTTCACTTCTCATCCATTTTTCTTCACATAAAGCTTCCTAATGAGTACCATTACTTCCTCTGCAATTGCTGCTAATACCCACTGTCTGAATCGGCTTAAAACATTCCATTGTAGTGTCATCCAATTTGATGACAAAATGATTGTGCAACAAAGAAATGATTCCCCTGTGACTGAATGTGAAAAACTACCATCAATGCTGGCCAGAGGCTCCTCACTACAATCTCTGACCAGCCAAAAAGCTTTCTCTGTAGTTGTCCCCATGCTAACCAATGCCACAAAACCAGGTGGCAGCAGCCAGCAAAGCAAAAGCATCTCTGTCCCTTGCTGCACTATATCCAGGTTGGATGCAGCCTCTGGAACAATGAACCACAGCCAAAAGTCCTGTCCTAAACATATAACACCCTCAAGAACGAGCAAAGGTTTGCCTGGTATAAGCACAAATATGAAAGTATAGCCTCACATTGTCTTCTCCAAGGGGAGAAGGGGAAAATTTTTTGCAAGGGGAAAATGTTATGGCTATATCACATGCAAGAGCAGGATAGTGCCTTCATTTAGCTCTGTTAGCTCTTTTTGTATTTCTGGCATTTGTCAGAGAATGATATTACTGATCTATATCCACTCTGTTTGGTCCAAATTCACTTACAGCCATCCAAGACACCCTTATTTGATGCTCAGGTAATAAAGTGCACATATACTGTCACTGAAAGTCAAAAAGCTGTATGTCAAAGCAAAAACAGATACAAAAACTACTTTTTAGGCACTGACAATGTACAGTGTCACTCACTTTATTTGCTTTAGGTGAAGAAGCCCCTGTGTTGCACAGAGTGAGATGGATCTAGATCTCAGGCACTCCCTTCTTCCCACATATTTGGTATATTAACTTCACCTCCATATACAGCTCATAGGAAAAGTGATTTTTTAAGAAAATAGTTTGAAATTCAACTGTACTTCCACATTTAACACATTTAACAGATTTCAAGGGGATACAGTGCATGCAGGCCATAGAGTAAGCAGCCTGTCTTCTAAGTTCTGAAAGCAACAGATGTGGAAATAAACACATCACCTTCACAACTGAAAGGTGCATCCAAAAAGCAGCACAATGTTCAGAACATTAATTCCTTTAGGGATTTAAAATGTTAAAAAATATATATCACTGCATATGAAAATGTTAATTCCTTTCTAATACATACCATTATAGCTATTTGTATAACAGGATACTCGACTAAACCTGACATAATTTGACAAACCTACGTTTCAGCTTTTTTGCATTGCCTATCGGCTAAGGTGAAATCCACTTTTAATTAAGAAAGCCTGCCTACTGAAAAGTATTTAGCTATTGCTTTGAGCCAGAAGCCCTACAATAGTTTCATAAAAGTCACCTGCTTTATTATTCTAATATCCATCCAAGTATTTCTGTGAGAAAACAAAACGCTGCGTGCTGCTGGCTGCACTGAGCCATCACACCAGAACTCTGCAGCACAGAAATGTCAGCAGCCTCCTGTGTAACACAAATTGCTCACGCTTTGTAAGAACCACCACTGCCTATCAGGAGATACAGCATGGCTCCTTCCACTTGGAATTCATGAAATTTTAAAGACCCCATATGAATTTTTTGCCTGATATCCCTCCCAGCCCCTGTATTTTCCCATTTGCATTTGTCCATATGGAAATCAGTGCAGACTTCGTTAATAGCAACTGTAAATATCCATTGTTAGGTCCCCTCTTCTGTTCTTACAAGCCATCCTTAGAGTTTTTCAATGGCATGGAGTAAAAATGCATCATTAATCTGTAAGGCATTTTTATATCATAGCTGAGTGAAAGCAGATCCATGCTCTTCAGCCTCCTGCAGCGTGACGACCCTGGATTCCTTCAGATCCCTGACCTTCAAGTGCTGATGCACAATGTTTCCATTAGACAGGGCAGGATTATGTAGGACATGCAACTCTCCAACTTGTTAGTAAATATACCTGCAGGAAATAGCTTTTCTCTGAGCTTCAGTTGCAAATCTCATACCCTTCAATGAAGTGAATTAGTTGATCGGAAAACCAGAACGCCTACCTTATGGAGCGTTGTTTCAACCCAGGATGCATGAACACTGGTTCCCTGGGAGAATAAAAGCCATAACCCTGAAATCCTATTATCTAGTGAATCACCTTCACAATTAAACATGCTTTTTCATTACTTCAGTGGGAAAAAAAACAAAAACCCGCAAGACATCTCAAGAAAAACTGCAAAACGTCTCTCCACCAACAAAGAGAAAACTAGGAAGTCAAAGACAAAGACATAAAAAATGCCTCGACTTTGCTCAGTCCATTTTCAGCCCTCATGTGAAGTGCTACTCTGTTTTGAAGCAGTGACTACGAGAAGACAGCCTCCTAATTGGGAATCCTCTACTGAGGACCTGATGTGACTGACTTGGGTTTCTTCATCCCTCAGCCCCATCAGAACAGCACAGCCACATCACTCTTCCAAGGCTGTGATGGCACTGGGGAAGTGAAGAGGAATTAATTATCACCACCGCTAGAAAATGTCAACACTTATTCTTCCATAAGAACTAGTCTAGATGATCTACAGGGTTATCACTGAGGACTTGATAAGACTTGGGCACTATACAATTGTAATTAAGACATAATTTCTTCAGAAAAGTTTGCATTATTGAGTGAAAAGGAATGAACTCATTAGGATCACTGAATGAATTTGCAGCATATGAAATAAATAATAATAATTAAAAAGAGAAAAATCTCAATCGTAACTTATTTTTAACCTAGGTACATACAACAATAGCAACCATTAATATGCAATAACCGTTAAATTCTACCAATATTTTCAGTCAATTTTCAGTGCTGAATAGCATGTCACGTCCATCTGCTACAGAAAAAATTGAAGCATACATGATCTAAAGCAGAGGCAGATTAATTCCCCAATGACTAATAATCAGAAACAATGAGAAATGGCACAAACTACATTATTCACTGCTGAGCATGCTCTACAGCACAGAGAAAAAAAATGTCACAGGGGACACTACTGAAACACAGAACCTATTTCAACAGACATGGAGCAGCTACTTTTCATTCTAAGGAAATTTGAAAATTTGCCCACAAAGTCAAACATTTACAGTGAAGAGTTTTGAATGAGCAGAAGAAGATTTCACTTATTTCTATTTCTTTTTAACTTAAATTCACCTCTTACAGCCAACTTCTAAGTTAAAAGCAATTTCGAGGATAGTCCACTTGGTAAAGTGCTGCCACAAGAAGCTCCCATTCAATTAAATCAATTTTCCCCTTCAAATAGACAGAGTTGGTGCCATCAAATCTTACTTATACTTGCTGGTCACCACCAAATGGTGCTCTTCCCAGTAAAGCATAAGACAACAGAGATGCTGAACAGATACATTGATACTGAACTACTGATGATTTAATTTCTCCTATACTCTAGACAAAAAAAATTCACAGGGAAACTGACAAGGAAGAGGTAGCCATCTGAGGATGAAAAGATATTCAGATGGTAGGATTGCTCAGAAGATAGCCAGCAACCACCAAGAACAGAAATCAAGAACTAAAGGAAAAGAGAAAGAACTAGACCCAACGGGAATACATATTTAAAGCAAAAGCAAGAATAGGAGAGACACTACTGTGAGAAGAGCATATCCTACTTTCCAACCCGTGAATTATTATGTAAGAAAAAATAAATAATTAATAAACAAATAATAAAAATTAGGCTGACTTGATAGATTCCTACATAAATATGATAATGTATTATATTACCTCTGAACTGCAGCTGTCAGAAAACCACTTCTATCCCAAGAACATCAGTTTCTCCTTCCAAACTCAAAGGCACAGAGACAATACTGAATTCAGCATTAGCATGAAGTACATAATCATCTAATCTTTTTCCATGAGAAAATATAATTACCATGCATTCATGATGTTGATAAAACAGTGTTTCCAAACTTTTACGATCACAAGGAAATGCTTCCTTTTAATTGAATTCATTCACCCACTCTTCTAAGGCAAACTGCTCTCACAGAAACAATGTTATTCCTACTACTGTCCCTGCTCTCACTTTGCTTTTACCACTTTTGGGTTTCAGGTCTTCCTCTTCCTTTTCTTAAATCTCCCAGCCTCCAACTCTCTCACTCAGTGTCTGCTGAGCATCTCCTGAACTCCGCTTTTCCTTCCAAAATTCACAGCAAAAAATGCCCAAACATAGCAAGCAGCTCCTGGAGATCTGATAACTGCTTTATATCGTATCAGCACCTTTGAGCTATGATTGAGGGTATTTCATTATTACTTTATAACTCAAGTCAGTGATAGAATCAAATGAAGAGGTCATTCAGCTTTGTTTTCAAAAGCCCTCAGATGAGACAGGGATACTTCTGGAGCCAGACTATCTGGCAGCAGATGCACAGAATTACTTTATCAGGAATCCTTATCAACAACTGTCTGCAGTTCACAATTTCATACATTTTTAGAATGAACTGTTGTAAAACAGGTAGCTGAGATGAAAACACAGGTTTAAACAGAAGCCCTCTGGGAAGGCCTAGGGCAGCACACTAATAAATCATTTTGAGTAACTTTTGAAAGAGGAGGGAAAAAAAGGGGTGAGGCAGGCGAAATGCCACTCCATGATGAACTTTCAAGGAAAGGCTGGATGTTGTGTTGAGGGACATGGTTTAGTGGGAGCTATTGGGAGTAGGTGAATGGTTGGACTGGATGATCTTTTAGGTCTTTTCCAACCTTGGTGATTCTATGATTCTATGATAACTGGTTTTGCATTACTGGAAGCACCATCCTTATTTACCTAGGGAGGGGACTGATGTTATACAGCCATCCCAGAGAGACCATGAAAGTACCAGTGACCTCTCTCACTGTGTGGTACTGCAAGGCGCTGCCAGGAGGCAACACCTGTGAGGGGCATCAGGAAGGGCCACCCATGTGTGGGTCACAGGCAGAGCTGCACTGCTGCTACAAGTGTTTTCACAGTGATTCAAGAACAGCAGCTACAATTTTTACCCTCTACACCACATATCAAGTACAGCTCATCCTTGCTTCTATTGCAGCCAATACACAGCCTTCTGAAGGGCTCCTCCTTTATCCCTGACTCATGGTATCATACACAAGGGCATCGATTATGGTAAAATTCTCGCTGTTCTATACACACAAAGTTTGCAGGCTATCCTCTGCCTCCTGCATCACATTCAGCTCCTTTTAATATACCTGTCAAATTCCACATCAGAAGTGCTCAGAATTTTTGTCCTTGACTTTTTCATTGGAAAGCTACCCCAAAATTTTAGGGACATTCTTTTTTATTTCTATTTTTAAATGCCATTTAAATACAATGCTTTGTTCTCCAGTACGTCTCTGTTGGCTCCACATATGCATTCCAAATTTGTGCTAGTTCTGATTTGGAGAGAAAAAAGCAAAATCAATCCCAACTTCTATATTCCAGCTTTTTCTATGTTCAAGCTGCTCAGCCCAACAGACTTAGATAAAGGATTCAGAAACCAGAAACTGACTTACATGCATGTTTGTACTTATCTTTCCATTCATTTTAACTTGTGAGAACTCAATTCAAGGCTATTTGCTAGAGCCAGCTGTTTTAATGGTCTCATTACTTACCCAAGCCCAGATCTCAATAAGCTTGGGGAAGCAGCCAAAGGATTTGGCTGAGCCTCTTACAAGGCCCCATGACAAATGGTAACTATCATTTTATTATCTGTCTCAGAGATATGAAGGTCTGGTTGGATTCTCCAGTCTGGATGATTAAAGAACAGCAGCAAATTTCTGCTTTCCACTCATCATTAACAAAATGATTGTGACTTCTTGGGCGTGCAGATATTATACAATATACATCCCTCCACCCTCAGGAACTCGTGCCAAATTAAGTCAAATCTCTGGGGTATATTCAAAAGCCAGAGCATTCACTGCCTATTACTTTCCTGAATCAAGAAATTCAACACGTGAGCTTTGAAATAATCTAGGACTCTGGTAGTCTTTCTCCACAGCAGCTAAGTGAAGACACTTAGCTCCACCAGCTCACACCAGCACACCGCGGTACAAGCAATAAAGGTTCGAGAGTCCCAAAATGTACACCATCAGACTTTGAGCTCCTTTTTCAAACACCTGGATCCAACTTTCTTTCACAGAATCATAGGATAGAACCATAGAATCATTAAGGTTGGAAAAGACCTCCAAGATCATCTAGTCCAACTGTCCACCTACCACTTGTAGTGCCCACTAGCCAAATCCCTCAGCGTCACATCTACACGTTTCTTGAACCCTCCAGGGATGGTTCCACCACTTCCCTAGGCAGCCTGCACCAATGCCTCACCACTCTTTCAAAGAAGTTTTTCCTAATACCCAACCCTCAGAGAAAATTGCACAAAGTTGAGGCTTTTGAGCAGACAGATGGGAATGGCTGAAGTGCTCCAGGAAGTCCAAGGATGAGAGGTTTCCAGGGTAAAGTATCTTCTTTGATGCTTGCTTTCATGCTGCCTTTTGCTTTGCAGTGACTGTGGCTGCTTTTCAGCAGAAAGTACACCCTGCTCTCACATCCAGCTGAGACAGGAAGATTGTTCTTTGTTTTTTATTATCTATTCAGGGCCCAAAATTAATATTTTAGGAGACAAAAGGAAAATTATATATTAGAGTAAGGAAGTTTGAGTTGTTTGACACCATCAATTTGCTCCAGTTCTTTTAGAAAATAGTCTCCACTAAATCACACTACAAAAAAAGAGTCCACATTGTGAGAAGTTTAGCCTAAAAGCTTTATTGTGGGCTTTGTCTGAAAGACAGCCTGATCTGCTCTGCAAGCCTCCCTGCAGCCTCCTCTTTGCTGACCCCCTAATTGCAATCCCATCACTTGTCAAGTTCTGGTTAATAGATGCTCAATAATAAGACAACACTATGCAAGTGAGGAGAGAAGAGTATTCAGAGCAAATTCAAAAAGGCTACACAAGCAGTAACTGAATGAAAAGGGAAGTAAGAAAGTGTGCTCTTGTGCAGAGCAGCTGCTGTTACAGAGGTGCATGTAACTATGACAAAACCCACCCAAAACACACAGACCAATGACCAGTGTGAGATGACTTCTATAGCTGAACTGTTCCTTTACCTCTGAATAGTGACTGCAGCTGATTACAGGTGAAATGTCTCATGCTTTTGCTGCCGGAGCCTCTTCCTCACCATAAACAGAAAGGCTGTCTAGGATTTACTGCTCCAGTCTTCATTACAGATAAAACCAAATTCATATCCTTTTCAACATAGATCAACACATAAGCTGAAGATGATGCCCCAGTAATGCTTTCAAGTTAACAACAGATTCTAGCTCAGTGCTTATGATCGGCACCTCACCAACAATCACACAATCCCACTGCTGTATGTACCAACATATACACATAACATATACATAACACTGCTATATGTACCAACAATCCACATTCTAAGTAACATTAACTCTTTTTCTCTTCTTAAAAAAAAAAGAGAGAGAGAAAGAGAGAAAGAAAGACAGAAAGAGAGGAAGAGAGAAAGAGAAATGAAGGAAAAAAGGAAGAGAGAGAGAGACAGACAGACAGACAGAGAGACAGAAAGAGAAAAAGAAAAAAAAGAACGAAAGAAAGAAAAGAAAGTAGTATTCATACTTTCTATTCTCAGCGTGCTTTCAGACATTTGGTCTAGATTAAAACATAGAATTCACTGCTCTTACTTACAGGGTGTTTTCCTATTGTGCTCCTGTATTAAACTGCTGACACACACCAACTCATAAATTTGTCTCCTACCTTGTTAGTATTTTCCACACACCATGTCTTAGGAAAAGTTCAAAAGTTCATTGGTAAAACACTGCTTATTTCTGCTCTCTGAAAAGTCTTATGACAAAAAATGTCAAGAAACTTAACACAATTGACAACTAAATTACAGAGCACTACATAGTTCTTGTAAGGCTGCAGAAAACATTTGTAAGTAATTTACCATTGTTAACAGAATTGACAACACATACACAGACCCAAACCTGAACTTCTAATAAGTACATCAGTAATTTCTCTAAGCAGTCAGACTGAGTAACTCAGTGGTAATTTGCTTATTGTTTTCCTAATAGGGAAAAGAGGATTACAGCCAATTCTCCATTCATTTACACATCCTCGAGGGCTTTCTAGGGTTATTTTTCCACAGCACTAGAAGCCTTATCTGTCCCACCAACATCCACCAGAAGCCACAGAACCAACACTTCCAAAATAGCTTTCCAGGGGGAAGATACATGGTGTGGAAGGGAGCATGCACAAGATTAAAATCTGCACATGGAGGAAGTTATTTTGCTATGAACTAAGGTGAACGGAGCTACCTGAAACAAGGGTATTTCTAGTATACATGGAAAAGCATACGTTGGATGGGAAAATGGCATGGAAAGGTCAGCATTTAATGGTCAACAGTTTATCCATATGGAAATTGAAGTGAGTCCTTAATTTACAAAAATTAGTATAAGTTCCAATATGATCTATCTACTCGTAACACTTGTATCTCAAACTCCACAAATGACACACCACGCAGACTTATGCAGGTGACAGGGGAATGGTTTCCAATTTGCACTCCTGGAAGCACCACCAGTGTGTACCAATGACCTGCTGTTTTCTGCAGATACAACTTCATCAAGAGGAGACCACAGTCAGTACAGGCCAATTAACAAGTGCTAGCCGGAAGTCTGAACCAGTTGACTATCCAAGGGTCTAAAAAATTATAAATAATAACAATAAAGCTACTTATTGGTTCGTATTAATCAAATGTTCATAGATCTTTTTTAAAAAATGAAGTCCAGGCTTAGCAGAAAAAGGCTATGGCAGGGTGTCTGTGTCAGCATTTTAAAGCTCTCCAGAAAGGAAAAGGAGACAAAAACCTCACAGAAACATTCCCAGTAATTTTATGATAATCTTTCCTAGAATAACAACTGAAATGAAATTGTGGTTTAGACCTGTGGAAAGACAGGACAGTAACCAGTCATGTATTTCTTTTCAAGAGTTTCAAGTGGAAAAACAGTGTAGCATCTCTTTCCCTATTCACATAAAGAAATTGAAGGTAAATATTATGTAAGAAGTCTTTGAAACATCATAAATACCAATAAGCTTAGCGAGGTTTTCAGTGATGCATCATAGGATTCTACAGCTAATAGGACAGCCATTTCAGCAAGTGCTGCAGGTCAAGATGTATTTGGACACCACTCTCAAATATTGGGTTTGGATTTTGGGAAGTCCTGTGTGGAGCCAATGCAAGAAAACAGGAGACATTACTTTCAGAGCAGCCCTCATAACTGCCAAGGGGAACACAGCTGAGGTGCAGCAAGAGGCACAGAGCGGAGCAGAGCACACACCCTAGGGCATCCTGCTGAAGGACAGCTCTGCAGCCCACCACAGCCAGGAGGAGAGCTGTAGCAAGAAGCCTTAGATCCATGACCCAGAAATGAGGAACATCACACAGAAGGACAGGACTAGAGCAAACACAAGTGAGCTCTAAAACCAAGTGTGCAAAACAGCCTATACATGTCTTCACATTAAGACTGAAGAGCAGCAGCATTCCTGGATTCAAGAGGATTGCAGGATGCTCCTCACCAGCACCTTTACCTGCTGACGTTACACCTTCCAAAGCCTCCTTAACAGCAGAAAGAGCCTCCTTTTGCATGTTTTTAAATGCAGCTCTATTTCTCTCCGTCTGGCAGTTTTTCCACTTGCGGGCCTTTATCCTCCAACCAACCCACACCCCCGCTGCTGCCACTCACACAGCACTGCTGTTTGGAAACAAGCACCTACTCGCTTCCTTTCATCATTCACTCAGCCAGTTTGACACCCTGCCTACCACTTGCCTGAGGATTTCATTCTGAGTATTTTTCTGCTTTCTGCTGTGTGTTGCCAACTGTCTGCCACATCCCACATGGTTTCAGCCTCTGGTGATGAAGTACATCTTCCATCAGTGAAGCCACCGCCTCCACTGTCCCATCAACTTAAATGCAGAGCCTATTGCCTTGGCTCTAGAAGTCTAAGCCAAGGAGTCCTCATGTTTCTGTAAGCTTCCTGTACTACTTGCAGATCCAAAATACCAACAGCTTCCTCTTGTTTGCATTCATAGAAACCTAACCTGAAACCAGAACACGAAACTGAAGCCTAGGCTGCAGGTGCCACCCATTTTGAGGAGCATAAACCCAGACACTGCTTTGGGAACAGCTTTGGCTCATGGGAAGTTTTGCTTTCATCATCTCTGATCTTTGCAGTTCTGGATACACAGCATGGGCACAGCTGCTGGGGGACAGTGAGGTTGCAGACTGCTATGCAGCCGCACACGTGGTTTCACCTGGGAATTGGTGGAACAAACAGCAGGATGCAGCAAGGTTTCTTTCCTCAGCCTGCTCTCCCTCTGTAGTCCTTTAAGAGATGAGCAAGGCCAAAAACCACACACAGGAAAGGCTACCTCCACCTCATTTTCAGCAAGACTTTCTCAGAAGTCTTAATGACAACTTCAGAGCAGCAGCCTTACCTAAATACATACATACATCAGTACATGTACACAGCTTTTGGACACTGGATTAGTGGCAAGAACTTCCTCATTAAGGCAGGAAAAGCTATACTGAGAAATAAAGCTGAGATCTCATGAATGTGGATTTTGGCTCCTAAATCCTTGTGCAAAGCCCTCCATGCTCTGCACTTGGACATTTCAATAGCTTAAGAAAACACATAACACAACACAGAAATATAACTGAATTACTGAAAGGTGTATTGAATTAAACAATTTCAGTCTGTTATAATGCCTTCAGCACTTTCATACAGACTACATCATACACATAAAAAATATATATTCCCTCTGTCCCACACACACTCTTTGATTCACAACTGAAATAGAGAAAGAATTCTTATACTTTTGAGGTGCTTGGACCCAAAACACTGCTGTTTAGCAAGATTTTATGTTCCTCATTGTCAAGATCTTAATGAAAGACAATCTGTACAATGAACTAAAGATCAACAAAAACACACAAGTTTCTGTGGTTTTTTAATTGTTGTTGATTTCATTTTTAAACTAATTAGTAAGTGGAAATTTTACACTAAAAAGCCATTTTTTATCTTATGTGCTCTGGAGAGCAGGACTTCATTTATATGAACCTTCCACATAATTGGATGAAATGTCCTTTTTTTTCATCTGATAAATGTGCATTGAATGTGGAGCACATTCAAAAACAACAAAAACGTGCGCATACTTCAAGTCACAGCAAATGAAATAGCCTTTCTTCTTTTCTGTAACACAATCACATGAAGACTCAAGTAAAATGAAAGAGATAGCTATCATTTCAATCACTTTTTAGCCATGATTTTTTTCTTTGAATGTATCAAATTAAAAGAATATAGAAAATTACCAATGAAAAACATTATTTCAATGCAAAGACTCACAGACAGGCTTAACGCGCTAAAAATGGGTTTTGTTCATTTGTTTCCAGAAGCAGCTAGTTCCAGTGAAAATATTGTCTTGCTTTCACACTATAATCTCAGATGACATAGGATTATGTGTTTAATTCCAAATCTAATAAGAGAACGGAGCCTATAGAACTACTCAGGCACAAGGAAGCTCCCTTCGCAAATAATGGAACATGAGAAGCATGAGGTGTGAGATTGGACCTGGCATGCACTGAGCAAACAAGAAGTCCTGCTGCTACAAAACTAACTTTAAAAGCTGAAAACACAGTAAGCCTCAAAAATGTTACACGAGAATAGCTTCATTCAAAAAATTAATTCAAAGTTAGGACACTTTCTGAAAACACATCTGAGACACAGCAGTAGCCAATAAAACCAAAAGGTTTTATGAGTCTCTCCAAGTTTCTACATATATTTTTTAACATTTTTTAGTGTAAAAGCCAGAAAGCACTATCAAATTTCTTCAGCAAAGTTTAGAAAGAAATAATGTGTGCATTAACTTGTTTGTTCCGTACACATAATGCTGTGTTTGTACGCAGAACATTCAGTTTCTTTTTGGACCTAGTTTATTTAGAAGTCAGTCCCAAAGGTGCCTAAAATAACTGTTTAAATCAAAACCATCTTTGGGAATCTATGTGAATGTGACGAGTTTTGCAGATATATGAGGCATGCAGAATTCCCACCAAAGAAGTTGCAGAACTTACCATGTTTAAACAAACAGAATACAGACAGTAATAAGAGTTACTCCATCCACATGCTAATTCTGGCCCTGATATTACAAATGTGAAATGTATCTCCTTCTGTTTCCAGTTATCACGTGAAAGCTTGTGAAATAGAAAAGGAAAACTGAAACAGATCCTGAGATGCACAAGCAGATCACAAATAACCATTTTTTTATGGACACAAACATTTCTAAGGTAATGGACAATCTTTTGGACTAAACTTAAGTTTCCCCTATAAAATAAAACACCTGTGCTTTTCAGATAGAATATGATTATCAACATTTTCTAAAATTCCTTTTTCAGCATCACTTCTCTCTTGAACAAAAATTTGTAGGTGAAAACTGTTTTGCCTCACTTTTAATACACAGAAAAAAGCAGCTTTAAAACCATGCACCATGAAATGTTTTGTCTTCAAAAGAATATAAAGAAACCCATCAGAGCTCAGAGAAAAGGAAAAAAAGAAAGGCAGTAAAGTTAAGAATTCATGGTAAGTTGTTTAGTTTCCATGTCCCATAAAATATTAGTAAGTTTACAATCATTCTCATATTTTAAAATAGGCTGTTGTTGGATTCCTTTGGAAGACAGAACCACAAAGGACACCTCCTGCTTCCACTCCCGGCCCATTCTCCCGGCCCTGCACTCTCTTCCATGCACTGCTAGCAATAAAGTATTTCATGTGTGAGTGTACAATTTTAAAATGCGAGAAAAGTAACAATATTGGATGGAGTGTGTGTTTAAAAGTGTCACTGGACACTTCATTTGTGTGTGCAGGAACCATCTTTTAAAAATGCAGCAGACTGATTGCTGGAGAATGAACTTTTCTACTAAAAGTAGTTTTCAATCCGCAAAAAATAAAAATAAACAGATAACAGATAAGCACCAGCAGGTTGTGCAGTGAACAAGGACGGATGAGAAAGGAAGGAAAACTGAGAAAGGAGGGAAAATTCATGAAGCAGTGCTCCAAGTGGTGTAGCGTTAAACTCATTTGGATCTGCTGTTAGATTTCCACATTTGCAGAGGGAATGTTTCTCTTCACCTTCCACATACGAGCAGCAGCAGCTTCCGAACTTCTCAACACATGCAAGGGAGTAGCACCTGCACAACATTTGTGTCATGAACGTAAGCTCCAGAATACTGAATTATTTTTTACCAAAGACTTTCAACACACCAAATTTCACAAGAATTAATCTCACACCAGCGCTCTTCACTGACTATGCTCATATTAATGACCTCACTACGGCTGCTGTTCACACTCTTGCTATTACATTATAAGTTAAATGTCAGGGGTATAATTTCTCACCTTCAAGGAAAAGCAACAGAAGTAGAATCATTACAAATGTTTTTATTTTGAAATGGCTACAAATTTAAAATTACTCTAAAATTCAAAGAAGTATTCTAACAGAGAAAAAAAAAAAGGGTTAAAATGTCCTGTAAATCTTTCATTCTTTCAATTTAATTGTATCATGAGGTCTTCAGCATTGAAAAAGTGGAGTCCATCACAGAATATATCCTCAGGTTTTTAAAGATTATTAGCTTTTAAAACAAGACCTCTTTTTTGTTACAAATATTCTTAAGTTTACTACCAACCTTAATTGAGGCAGATAAGTAAAAGAGTCAGCTGTGGCACTAAGTAAGACTTGCATGTAGCATAGGAACATTCTCACAGCTTCTCACCCTTCTCAATGGTAAGACTGCTAAACTTTGGCCAATTTGATGTAGGGACAACACTACCAAACAAGAATTCAGATTTGTGTAATGTTGCTCCATCAACTTCACACCTCTGCTTCTTCCAGTGCTCTCCTGTTTGCGACCAACCATTTTCTACATGTACCACATGAGAAAAACACAGACATTCTGTAAAGTGGTATCACAGAGAATGCAGATTTTCTAGAAAGCTTGCCTCCAACAGGAATTCAAATTTGATCCTGAAAACTTGAAACACTTAACAATTTTAAAGGGTATCAGAAGATTTTAAAAAATATCTTGAGTAGAACTATTTATTCAAAGCATTTACAGTTAACAACAAAAGCAAAGAAAAACAGGATCCTCTGAAATTTAAATAACGCACTTTCAAGTGGAGAAAAATCAAAGTGGGAAGAACCAAAGCTCCTGTTTGCAGAAGGACAAGAGCAGAGAGGCTGTGATGCAGCTGGATCACTCTCCTGGGAGCTCTGTGGTCACCTCCACAGCTATTTGTATCTGCTGCATCTTCAGAGAAAAGCAGCATTGCCAATAAGGCTCAATAAGGGTCCTATAAAACTGAACAGAGCTCATAACTCCTTTTGCAGAACTGTGGCTAGTTTGTCTGATGCTAATGGTCTTCAGTCACTACACTTAAGACTGAATTTAAACCAGCACCCTGAGAGAAATACCATTTCCTCACTACCTATCCCATCAACCATCTAATGCTTCCCAAAGCACTAAGCATTTTCATGTGCAAATATTGCTATATCTTCGACTGTTGCTATGCAACACTAGGTCTTATATTTCTTAGAAAGATGTGAAGGAAATTGGACTCTTGATCCTTATAGTTTAACTACTATTACACACCACTGTATCTGCTATACACAATTTGGATTAATACTTGTTGAGGAAACCAGGTTATAGTCTTCAACAATTTACTTTTAGAGTCTGGGCTCTGCTCCAATGTATTTCCCCCATTTAATATTTAATTCTTTTTTGAACATGACCTGCCCTGTAATTTTAAGAGAAACCATGTGAGTTCCTCATTCAGCTGTATTATAGTCATTTTGCTATAGAACTGTTCTCCAAATAGTATCTGGCATGTCTTAGGGATAATCATGTTTTATGGTTATAAAAGTTAGCATTGCTGGAATGCCAGAGGACTTACAGACAGCACACACCAGCCCCTCTTGTACCCACGGGAAGAGGAATCCCACCCTATAAGCATCCTCCCTCCCCTGGCTCCTCATCTCTGGGCCTTCTGGGAAAACAAATCACCATATCAATCAGCACAACTTTCAAAAGTGAATGTAGGATTTTTTTTTCCTGGGGCCATTATTTGCTCCTCTGTAGACATGCAGACATTTTTAGTAATATGTCTGGATAATCAGCCTTATGAGCCAGATGGTACATTTTTTAGGAACAAGAGATGTGGGCTGTTTGTTTCAAAACCGGGGCCATCTATTTTGATAAGAATTTAACTCACAGTTAATACAAATTGTTGGCATCTGTTTTATATGAATTGATTGCGCTGAGAACTCAGTTCCAGATCAGCTCTGGGTGAGGAGACCTGCAGACCTAATGGTGAACTGTCGCTGTGTGTCAGCCTGGAATTTGGCTAACCAGAAGTTCTGTAAGCTCCAGCAAAACAGAGCACGCACTGCACATGCACTCCATCAGTACAAGAAAGAGGGAAAGAAAGAGGGAAAGAAAGAGGGAAAGTGATTTATTTATTATTTTTTTTTAAAGCAATGGAATGAGAAACACTCTACCATTTTACTTGAACACACAAGCTGATACCGTGGTACATTATACCATGTCATGCAGCCAAGGTTTTCAAACAATTTGCCTCACATTATTCCAGTAGAGAAGAAATTGGTCAACAAGAAGGAATTAAAAACTGATAGAGTTTCACTTAAGTTACACATTTCTTCTCTTAAAGAAAAACATCTTTAGTACAGCAGATTACTTTTGTCCAAAGAAAACCTGCCTACGCATGAACTGATCAGGATCACTGAAAGTCCCAAGAATTGAACATTTACACTATATTTACAACAATTTCCAAAACAATTTTCAGCAATTTAGTTTTCCCTATTACTTATCCACCCCAGAATCAGATTAGGCCTTTCTTTACCATGTCAGAAATTTTGTAAGTGAAACAATCTTTGGGAAAAAAAGTAATTCTGAAAAAGATACTTTAATAAAGTTCAGATTGCAGACATATTTTGAGAATATGAGCAAAAATATAGCCACATCTCACACTGTTTGGTTTGAGGTTTGGTGTGTCCACAGAACTATAAAACCAATACACACCGCAGAGAAAGATATTCTCCTTTGTGCAACAATACATTCATAAAAGTTCTGTTTTCAATTTAGAACTAGATTATTTATAAGCAGGGTTATGACTGGACATATTCCTG
This sequence comes from Lagopus leucura, assembly GCF_019238085.1. NCBI lineage: Eukaryota > Metazoa > Chordata > Aves > Galliformes > Phasianidae > Lagopus > Lagopus leucura. Next base: position 33,895,935 of record NW_024962334.1, on the reverse strand, counting down.
TACATCTCAATTGCTTTCTAGCAGACACTCTAGTAGAGCTGCAACTACAGAAAGAAATAAAGTTGTTCCACACTCCAATAGGAGAAAACTAACCATTCCATTCCCATTGTGCACTTTCATCATATACAGCTCTTTATTCACTGAAAAATAAAGGAGTCAGGTTCCCAAGCAACAAAACAAGCATGCACAACATATGTATGCTGCTTGTGGGTTTTAGACTGTGCTTCCAACCCTAAGCACAGAAAAAAAAAAATCATGACCCAAGAAAAGCTAACTCATGGTTATTAAAGAAGGAAATTTAAAATAATTATTTTACTTCTTTTTCCACTTGATTTTAGAAGCTTTCGCCCTTTACACATCTTCATGTTTTTCTGCAATAATGATAAGGGCAAAGGAATACTGGCATCTGAAGGACGAAGGCTGTACCTCCCACAATCACAGGGTGCAGAGATGAAGCCTGAGATAACAACAGAAGGCAGCCAGATAAAATCTCAATAGCTTCCAAAAATCGATCAAAATGTTCCAAGATCCTTCATCCAAGCTCACAGTCATTCCCAGCAGCCACCTGCAGATGATACCACACTCCTTCACAACTTCTATTTCTGCCTTACACAGCCACCTCTCCCTCCATGGATTCCACGTAGCTTTTGTTTCAGGCTTAGAGAAATTAGCAGAACAGCAATAAGATGCATGACTCTGGGAACAGCAGGGGAGATCACAAACATACATGACCATAAAAAATAGTAATTTATTATTAAAATAGGCCTGCAGCATTTCTCTTTGACTTACTTGAACAGTGCAAAACACAATGTAAAACATTAGGAGAACAGAAACAACCTCCTGCAGACTGAGTTTGACTCTTGAGTTCCACCAAAAACACTGTCTTGTTGATGCAGCTATTCCATTTTGGCAGACTTCTGTCAGGATAAAGCAAGCCTAGCACATTTGGTGCTTCTCTCTTGTGATTCTCACTGGGTTTTGTGGGGGTTTTTTTGTTGTTGTTTCTTTTAAATGTGGAAGTAGGAACTTCTATGTATTTGAGCCTCTAAATTACTGCACTGAGGGCTCCATTCAGAATGTTCTTAAAAGAGAACATTAATACAGTCTTTTGGGAAGAAAAAAAAAATCAGCAAAAATAGGAGGTGGCACTGCAAAACTGTGTCTATTTGAGACTGCACTGAGATAAGAGTTTAAAACCACTCTTAACTACCAAAGTTAGATTCCATATGACAATAGGCTTCAAAACCTAATCCCCAGTTTTTTATAACAGCCCACTACAACTGAGGAAGCAGAAATGGTGTTATGTGGGAACTTCTAGGACAGGAGCTGGGAGCTCCTACCAGTGCACAGGGCAAGAAGATGATGAGTCCCATCACCCAAAGCCTCACTTCACACCACCTATTTTTGTTATGAATATACCTCCAAATTGTGCCCTATCCTTCTATGGGGCACAGCCCCAAATCATCCTCAAAGGCAAGCCCTCAGCAAGACAGCCCAGTGATTTCATGCCAGAAAGGACTGCTAAATCATCCAGTTGGATTACCACCATTTCTCAAAACATCTCATTTCACCCACAGTCTCACTTGCAGCCCAATGGCTCCTTAAAGGATGTCAGGAAACACTGTCTCTGCAGGTCAAATACTTGTATTATAAAGATGGCACTGGTGCTACAACATGATGGAGGACTGACAGTTCTGACCAGAGTCCCAGCACACAGCTGAAGATATCAGCATGCCTATATACTTCAGAGGAAATTCCCTCTAAATCCCAGACCTTATGATCATTTAAGAAATATCAAATCCCCACTGTAGTAGGAGGCAATGCAACACCTCACAAAAATCAGAGGCTCTGTAAAACATCCAGACTTTGACTTCTCACAGAGCATCTACCCTGCTGCTGAACATAACTTCTGCAGCTTCTGAAAATGGCAAAGAAAGATGTAAAAAAAAAACTGTTTGTTTGTTTAAAGACAGAAACCAATTCAAACATATTTTTCCAACAGCATCTTCACAGCACTAACTCCTGACTTCTGCAGCTGAATCCCCACAGGTAAAAGCCCCCCATTGGGAAGGATGTGAGCACAGGCAGTTCTGTTCCTTCCATTAGCCCATCAGAGGGCAGGTGAGTGCTCAGAGGCACCAAAGCACACAGTCACTTACTGCCCATGAGGGAAGGGACACAGCTGTGAAGCTCACAGCACCACACTTAGCAGCACTTACAGGAAAAGGCTTCAGATTGTTAATGCAAAATTAGGCAGCCAGAAATGCTGGGAAACAGGCTTATTTTAAGAGGGTTTGTGTGTTGTTTATATTGATCCTTAGTGGGAAATCACAAGGGAAAACAAATTAGGAAAATGGATGTGTGTGTATATTTGAGATGTCTATAAAGACGCATAAAAAGTATTTTTATCGACATCTAAAGAATGCTCATATTTTAAACAGGTAAAATATAAAACTAAGAAATCTAAGCCAAAGATGATGATTTTTCAAGGACTATCTAACAATGAGTTTCTGACATTTGATACATTCCCTTAAGAAGGGCTGAAAATCAGAAGGGAACAGTTAAAGCAGTGCATGAAGCTCCACTGCAGAAAGCTAAATGACAATTTGCCCAACTATTTTCTTATCCAAGATAAACATGCTTCTTTCCTTCAGAGTGTTCTCTCACTCATCTCCCACTTGATGTGCTGTGGTGGTGACACCATCATTTCTACAGGACAAAAGACCAACCCAGTCTATTTCCACCAGGAGCGTACGAAAGAAAAATAAAACCCAAGAAACTTTCCAGCCTCTAAATATCTTCCTTCATTTCCTGCCTTTTGGTGCTTTTCAGTACACACAGACGCCCTCCAGACATTCTGCCTTCTCCCTTCCCTTCAGTAGGAAGACAACATCATTTAGCTCAGCGTGAATACCAGGCCCTGCAGCATCTTCTTCCCATCCTTCAGCTATTTTTTCCCTCCCCTTGTTTGGACAAAAGCTTGGACAGAACTCAAGCATGCGAGCATACTTTTTTCTCTTCATACTGTTCCTTCTCTTACTTAGTGAGCATTGCCTTTTCCAGTTCCCACAGTGTGGTGGGCATGTGGTGTTATGACTACACATCACTTTACAATTTATTATGTTGTAGCAAAGAATGGCACTGTGAGGTTTTCTAGCCATCACATTCACAGCTCCCATCTCTGTGCAGCTCCTTCATCCTTCCTTCTGAACTGCAGTTGACTAAGAGAACAGCTTTGTACTGGAAGGAGAAACATGCATAATAGCATACTTTTAGGATGAGCACTCTAAACTGGCTGGGAAAGGACAAGCAGATACCAGCACAAACACATTTTTCCCCTATGCCCTTCATCCACTGGTGCCTCCAGCTCTGCCTTTCTGACAGAGGGACTTCAGCCTCCCAAATTCCTTCACATGCAACACACCCTCATGCCTCTCCATTTCTACATATGGTACTTTATACCCCCATCTGGTGGGCTGGAATGGCTCTAACAGTTATAAAAATGTTTTGATGCAGTCAGTGGGAGGAATGATTAAACAATAAGCACTGATTTGCAAAAAGGATCAGAGAGTTTGTCCCACTTACCCTGAGATGACACAAAGGGACACTCCATTGGGAGCTGTCAGAGGATAACTGCTTTTTAGATAGGAGGTATTTCAGACTTTATAAGGTCTTTGAAAGAAAAATTAAATATTTGTTACAATTTTCTAATTTATTCCAAATATTTCCTCATATTATTACTCAGAATCTTTTCTTGCAGCTTTCAATCAGTTTTAAATTAAATTGCTTTGAACTGTGCTGGAGTTATTCAAGAGCATTTTGGAGGCTAACAAAAATTCCCCTTTCTGTCAAAGTACCAAAAAAAAAGTCTATATGCCAGCACCCAGAGCAAGAATAGTATAAACTAAGTATGTAGGAAATAGATCCTAAAAAATAAAAATAATTATATATATATATATATGTATATATATGTATGTATTATATCACCCTGTCACTCCCAACAGAGCCTAGGCAATTTGTGGCCATTAGCATACTGAGCACAGCACAACTCACGCAGCCATGCGCTGCCCTGCCATAGAAACTCCAGGTGCATTCCGTGCTGGAGCTATCAGCAGCCCTGACAAGGATGCTGGGGCATCATCAGGCACCTCCTAACACACAGCAGTTTGATGGCCATGCTACTTGCCAGACATTTTTCAGTGAGCTGCTATCGAGAGAGAGGACTCTTAATCACAGCTCTCCAGCAGATAATATTAAAGGAGAGGGCTGGATGATTTCCGGTCCATTAAAATCAGCTGAAGGCCATCACTCTTTCCCTCCCTCCACATTCCACACTGCTCCCCAAGTACCACTTTTTTTGAGATTTTTTCCACTCATTAAGTCTGCAGACCACCACTGTATTAGGACAAGCAAAAATCAGATGTCCTATCCTCAGGGTCAGTGGTGAAATGGGATGACCAGTTTTGGGCAGCAACAATCACAGCTGTCTGATTTTAATCTTTTAGTGCAAGACTACCACAGTTGTTTCCTTCTATTTCAGTTACCTTTTGGACACAAGGCTGGGGCTTAGCCAGGACTTAGCTTGCAGAGCATTGGATTGCTAATTCAGGATCTAATTCTGCAATCTATAATTTAACTGACACTGAAGGCTTACTACAAATTAATGTTTTTAAAGAAACACAATATGCTTGAGATGTAAAATGTCCAATAGGCATCAAATTCTGAAAATATTCACTATACTGTTTACTTAGCATCTAATAACTACTCTTGGATGCACCAAAGAACTCATAAAAAGATCTTAAAGATACCACGTGTTATGGAGACATTAAACAAGTGATGCAGTCCTCCAGGGGCTGTGGTCATCACACGCACTGATTTTACTGATGCCTTTTTGCTGATTTTGAAGAGGTTTCAATTTCCTTAAAGAAGAAAAAAAAGAAAAGGAAAAAACCATAACGACCACCATGATCTACAACTCATTTTCCTTCAAGTATTTCACAGACGTCTATTACGGCAAATTTGATTTACAAAAGGTGCCTGTGAATTCTACCTTTTTCTTTCCTTCCTATTCATATACCACAGCCATAAACCTAATCTTCTCTCCAAACCCCATTTTCCCACTAACATTTTCAAGAAATTACTGCATCAACAGCAGCCTAAGAAAGACACCCCTGAGGGGTGTGAAAACATAGAGGAAGAGAGTGGGGTACAGCCTGATTCATTTTCTTCTTGAACCCATTAATAGATCTCGATAAGTCAGCTTTAATGAACACATTCTTACTGACCACAAGAAACAACAACATTGAAATGCTCACTCTGAGAGCCATGTGGAAATGAAATAGCTTCTTACAGCACAGCTTAGACTGGCACGCTGTGCTGACAGAATAATGGGGAGTTCGCAAGTGGCAGTGCAAGCACGCACTGCGTTCACTGGTGTCACAAGTCAGCAGGACGTGTGGGTCTGTGCTGGGTACGGGGCCATGCCAGTGTCATCCCTCCTTTGTCAGTGGGGAGGCCTAAGGAGATGGAGGCAGCTCTTCTATACTGGCAGAAGCCAAACTTTCACTACTGCGTTGTCCTCAAAACAACCCAACGCACGTTTGTCACAGTGCTGCAGCCAGCAATTCTTCTGATTACGGTGAAGAGCCAACAAATTGATTTGAGGAGAACAGCACAGCAGCTCCACACATACAAACATCCCAAGGAGGAGCAATTTTTAATAAAACTCAATGTTCAAGCAAGCAGAATACAGAAACAATAAAATAGACCAGAAGAAAAACATAATACATCTTAAATTATGAATGCATAAGCTCATGCTACCCTATGCTTTAACACTACACAGAGAGTACATCCAGTTTTATTGGTTTTGTTGAGTGGTTGTGCCAGTAACAGGCACAAACTCAAGCACTCTCCAAGACAACTTTTCACCACAAATAAATAAAAAAGAATTAAGATTAGCCAGAGATTGAAGTTTTCTATGCATTGACACAAATGAGGGCACTCTGGCACAAGGTTCAGTTGGAAGACAAAGTTACTTGAAGTTTCAGGATAGGGAATCCCTGCATTCAGATATGTATACCCACTGAAAGAGGTGTTGGTACAGGGACAGGTCTTGTTCTTAGCATTGCCCCAGTAGTCACAACCCAGCTCTGCGAAGAGCACGATCAGTGATGCGAAACTGGCACTTTCAGTGCAGCCCCATAGATTTCCCTGAGGTGAGAAACTGTGGTGCATATTGTGCTGTAAACAGAGTAGAGAATGGATTTGGAACTGGATTCCTCCCCTCTCACATCCTACTTCCCAAGGTTTCTCTCTCTGGGTCATTACAATATGATGACATGCATTAAAAGTCATTATTTTTAGAGCACACCGGTACAATAACCATGGAACACTATTACCAGTCCTTCAGAAGAAAGCCCCACATCAACATTCACCTCTTTAATTCATGTGTTTTAGTGAGAATTAAAGCTCACAAACTTTAAGATTCCCTTAAGATACAATATTGAGCGTGCACAAGGATGAAAACTGCAGGAGTCCACATTGCTCTCAGGTTCCGGATGAACCAGACTGATGGACTCTGGAAGCAGCCCTCCCTCCACACATAACCATGTATGTCAAGATTCTTCATGTCTTCTGCTCTAGATCATTTTGCTAAAGAGGCGGAAGAGGAAGGCTCCAGGTAGGACAGTTGCATTCCTTGCCTTGAGGACAGTTTTAAAGCTGTTCTTGTGACTATCAGAACATTTTTAACTCATGCTGCATCCAGGCAGAAGGCAACAAACACACATGAAAAAAGTACAAATATAACAGTGGTAGAGAGGGAGATGACTCACTTAAAACAAAATTACATATTCACTAATCATGCAAAATATTTCTGGTTGGCTTTTTTCCTATGCGCTTGGCAGGTGTTGCTTCTTTGGACATAAAACTCATCCTGAGGGATGCAGACAGTATCTCTCACTATTTTCTGTCTCAGCCAGCAGCACAGGGCATCACTAAGGTGCTGGTCCATGACACTCCACGAGATAGATGTTCATGACCTGGCTTTTCACAGTCATTTTCTCTCTAGTCATTCCTCTGCTTTTTTGTAGCTATGAAAACAGTTGTCTTCTTATTACTAATCCATTTCAAACATCACATAGATTAAAACTGTAGTTTTAATCTATGCAGTAGTTAATTTTCTGCTACAAATAAGGATGCATTTGAGCTAACTATCCTTTTCAACAGTATCTGAGGGAGCTTCCTACCATACGCTACTGAAAAGGCTGTAGACGTAGAGGATGGAAAAACTCCGGAGAGCATTGCTTGTGACTGAGAGAAGGTTCAATGTGAGTTGAGAAAACAGTCAGCCACATGTACAGTGCTTTTAACAGGGTGCTGGGTGACTCAAGGTCAAGCCACCTGCAAGAGTTACCCCACAAATTCCAACTACCAGACACAAACTGTCCTATCTGTGGCAAGTATACAACCAATGCTGAGTTTTACTTCTCCACTGCAGCAATGAATCTAATGAACAGCACTCAATGATTTTTCTCTTTAGAAGTCCCAGTTAAAGCTGTATGACTACAGCTTCATCGACATAAAATTACACATAAGAGTAACAAGCAGAAAAACTTTTGGCAAGTATTTTGCTATCATCTAAGCAATATTAAATGATGGTGAGCTGGCATTATTAATTAATTGGGCTGTTAATTTAAGAGCCTTCCTCGAGTGAAGTAGTAAGAGCAAATACTCATGCATATGCAGAGCATAAATTATAGAAGTGTAGTCTAAGATAGTTTTCTGTAATGCTAATCCACAATTTCCACTGCAGGGCTGAACCCATCCTATGCAGAGCCACTTGTTGGCAACACTCAAATTGCACATAAGATGCTCAGCAACACTTAGTAGGAGACAGCACCCTTCAGAAAAAGCACATTAAACTGTGCTCTAGGAATAACAAGGAACTGTAGTTACCAATTTTTACCTCTGAAGATCACTATCCCATGTGATAGCATCATCACTTCCCTCACTAGGACTGCCTTTTTCTCCAATCCAGGAGCAGCCAGAGCTCTCTGCTTGGATGGGCAGTTCCCAGCAGAGCTTCTCCTCTTCTCACAGCACTCACTTCTCACCCTGTCTGCCAGAATCCAGATTTGTTTTAGCTACAGGACCATGTGCTTTTTGATAGGCTTGTTGTTGTTGTTGTTGACAGATGGATGAGGTTCAAATTCTTACTGTAGCCAGCGATGAATTTTTACAATTCATTGTCTCTGCTGCTTAGTGCCTTGCTTTAATTACTTGAAAGGAAGAACTCTCGTGGAGTAAGAAGGAGTTTTCCAAATACATACTGGCCTTAAACCAAAATAAGCATATAAAATAAATATCTAACACATTAACTAAACAAATAGTTTAGCTCCAGGTTTGTAACCTAGTTCCATAATTCTGTGCTGGCTCAAGTTTCTCTTTCATGTCCCAGAATAAAGGGTTGTGGAAGCTGAGGGACTACTTGAAGGAGCTATCTGCAGTGCTATCAGCATCATATCTTTCCCCCTCGAGTCTCACAATATCATCTGGCTCTTTCAAAGCCTTAGTTCTTGAAGTCTGGTGTTTGCAGAAGCAGAATACTTCTGAGAAGCTCACACAAATAACAATGGGCTACTAGCTCTTTATATTTAAAAATAAAAAATTTAAAAGCTGGTAGACAGATTTATACTTTTGCTCAAATTCTTTTGCATTTAAAAACCTTACTGTTTTTATTTCGTATTTATACTCTTCTTGGAGCGACAAGCTTGTAATAGCAAATAAACTTCCAAAATACCACAAATATGTAGTAAAAGCCCACAGTAGTGTGGTGCTGCCAAGCAGGCCAACCTTGGTTCACAGGCCATAAATCATACACCCACAAGCCACAGGCATCCTTCAGTGTACCTCAGAAAGCAGGGCTGTGCATCACAAAGGGCTGTGGGATTTGGGGCCCGTTGCCACCTACACTGCCATGTGGCCCTCAGCCTTATTTTGCTTCCAAGAGCATGGCTGCACCGCAAAGGAACAAGAACTACAGGCAAATCCAGCCCAGATCAACAACATTTGGAACTTCTGTCCTTTATTCTTCTTCCACTATAGAGCCTTTGTAGGCTCCAGTCTAGTTCTCAATGAAGCAACTGTTTCAAGAAAAGGAGGAAAAAACAACCGAGAAAAGCAGAAAGTCCAAGGGGTGGGGAAAGCCTTAGACCAGAAAGAGAAGTGCAATCCAAGAAAAATCTATCCTTTCTTCTCTTCTTCTTGATTTCCCAGAAAAACCAAAAACAGCTGTTCTAATTTGCTCTTCCCATAGTACTGCTCTTGATCTATTTCCTGATGTTACTCCCATTTTTTCCTCTCATTTACTAATTTGTGATCTTTCATTCCTTTATTATATAGACAGGAAAGAGCAACAGATAATTGGAGCATTTTTCATCCTGTTAAAAATAATTTTCAAGACAAAGTCCCTACAAGCTTCCTCCAACCATAAATATAACCTCCTACACCTCAAAATCAGCGTGTTCCACTTGCTGATTTAGGCTTTGAAAACTACCTGGATTTAGTGTTATTGAAAACTAAAGAAACAAACAAAAAAAAACAACCACAGAAAAAGCACATACTATTTCAGAAATATTTTCTAGCACAGTGATTACTGTTCAACATTCACATCCATTTCTTTGTGCTCTGCAGCTATGACTACATTTTGTGCATTCTTTATAACTCTTGATTAATTCAACAGAGAAAGAGTGGACCATAGGGAATCTTTGTACTGAGGATATTTCTCCTGTAGTCACACTGGTTTTGTGAACTTACCTGTTTTTACATTTTCCCAAGATTTTCAATCACACCATCAAAATCCCTGCACTGAATCTTTTTCCTCTTGGAATTAGATAATGGTTATTGGATACTGGTTGGATATTAGGAAAAAATTCTTCTTAGAAAGAGTGGTAATGCATTGGCATAGGCTGCCAACAGAGTTGGCTTCTGGAGGTGTTAAGAAACATGTCTGTGTGGCACTGAGGGACATGGTTAGTATGTACGGTGGAGATGATTGGACTAGGTGATCTTAGTGGTTTTTTCCAACCTCAGTGATTCTATGAATGCTGGTATACATAAAGGTGTACTTTAAAAAGAAACACCCTCAAGCTACCGCTACCTGCTACATTTTATAGAATGTGTCTGGTCTTTGCTCTGTCCCCCCATATGCTCTCTTGTATGCAACTAGTACTAGACAGCCCTGCATACTTGTCCTTGTCCCTCACCAAACACTTAAAAGACAAAAGTTAATAAATAATGCCTCCCCCTAACTGTCAAATGCCAAATAATCTCTATGTTAATCAACAGTAGCACAGTTCATGGCAGAAATGGAAGGAAGCTGCAACAAAAATCCCAATTATCTATGGATATTAACTGACACCACCTAGGCTGAGGACAGTAATGGGAAATGCATTAGCAGCTTTCCAGCAAGTCCCTTGGCCCTCCTGATAGACAAAAAGCAGCAGGAATATTTCAGTCTCAGAAGAAGTTGAAAGGCTTGGAGGTAAAAGCACAACCAAACTGAAAATCCACAGAGAAGCTGGTGTTCAGACACAAAACAGAGAGGGAGCTTTCAGGAAGAACAAAACAAGGTTTTGCTAGGAATAAAACACTCTGTAGAGGACAGGCTGTGCACAGCTCAATGCATCCCGTTCTCCTGAAAATACTGCTGAACAAACGAGGAACAAACACTTCAGTGGAAGAATACAGAAGTGAGGAGTCGGTCCCAAGATCAAACAACTGACTTTTGACATTACATAAACGAGATCAGCCTGAGGCCACCAGGCCACCTGAGATGATGATAGACTCTCACAGAATTCAATATCCCCAGAAGATACCAACTGATCGTCACCTGGTGGACCGTGAACAGACAATGCATCCCTACAGCAACAAGAAATCTGTCATGGTAGAGGGTTCCTTCCCCATGTTCTGAGATTAAGTAGATGGATTTAAGCTTCAGATATTGGAGAAGTCAGATATGTTTCCCCAGTCACATGTCCCATTGCTGAAAGTATGCATTCTTTAGCAGCTCTCAGTGGAAGAATTGGTCGTTCTTCCTTTTAAGTTCACAAAGGACCAAAATTCATCCTCTCCCATTCTAGACAAACATAAACATCCTGAAAGGAAAAATCAGGTTTTCAAAGTCTAGGAAAGCTTTACAGATAATGACAAGGAATAAAGAAATCAAGAGGCTCCTCAAGTCACTATCTCAGCAGAGGACTGGCAATACTCCTGTCTCCCAAAGAGGGCCCTGTAAGTCCTCCTAAATAAAGAGAGTTAAAATGAAGAGAACATATTAACAACTTTAGGCAAGATGGCAGAAATCAATACCCAGTTGGGTGAGAGTATACCAAGATGAACCTGCCTTGAAAATGGGTATAGATTCAATGCTTAAGAATAAGTGTGATGCACTGGGACTCACTACAAGGTACCGTAGTTTTATTTTACTAATACTTCACAGATCATGCCAAGCGCTCATCAAGTGCTGGGCCCAGTCTCTGAAGACAATCTGAGGGGGTTAATTGGCCTCCTTATTGGGATTTCAATGAAAGAAAAAAGTTTGACAACTTGGGAAGGAGGGAGTAGAAATAATATCTCACAGAAAATAAATGTAAGTACTCAACTGAAATAGACATATATGTAGGTAGCCGTGAAAGTAATGCCTCCTTTTTATTTCCACAGAAACTACAACAGATACAAAGAGCACCATGACACTATTTCATGAAGCAAATTCTCAGCTACAAGATGTTATTTTTCAGCATAGTCACCACTGTTAGCTGATTCGTTCAGATGAGCTGATCAAAACACTATTCATTTTGTGGTGTAACAACTGTGCATAGCCATCCAGAATGTGGCTTGTCCTTCACATCACTTCTGCCTCTGCTGAAATGCACATCACCACTTCATTGTGCTCACATCCACTGTCTGGTCTCCAGAAACGTTCAGCAAGTGTCAGTGAGTTGGGTCGGTGCAAGTATCAGGCACAATTTTTTCTACATGAAGGAATTCAGTTTCACACCTTTGCTTCATACACACTTTCGTGTCAGATGTCATTCTGTCAGACTGCCCCTCTGCTGCCATCTGTCACACAGCAACAAAATATAACAGAATATTGATGAGAAGGTTCCAACTCTATTGCCATACCACCAACATCCACCTCTGACATTATGGGCCAACATAATAAAATAGGAGGCATTACTTTTGGAGTAGCTCTCACAGAAATTTTCATCCAAAAGATGCTACAGTAGTAGAACTAAGGCACCAGTAAGTGGTAGAAAATGAAAGGAGGAACATGTGGCTTCTTCTTCAAGGCTGTATCCAGCATTTCAGGATCCAGGAACATCTGAGAGCTACTACTTGGTGTTTATCACAAACACCGAATTAGGTAAAAAAGGATCTTTGTGTTCTCATTTCTAATAAACCATTTGACTCTCTTATGAACTTGCAGTTTTCAGAAGAATCATTTTTGTAAATTTCATTTACAAATATGAGGATGGCTGCAGAAATATAGACTTGCTCTCAGTGCCAAAACCCGTGATTTGCCAGATCTGAGATGAAATCCAGACTGACCGAGTACGTTCACATATTTTCATGTGTTGCTTATGTAATGAACAGAGTACAGATAAGAACAAACTAATCACTTGTTCAGGATGCAGTTCCTCCCATACAGCATAATCACTTCATGTGAACACCCACAAAACAAGCATCCCACAGAATGAGCCAAGCTTACAGTCATCCCAGAAAGGAAGGAATGAAGGAAGAAATAAAAGAAGTGCTACACTACCAAAATGTTCTCTCTTGATTAAATTTAAAGAAAGGTGAAAGCAAAAATGAAATGCAGAAACCCTACAGAATGCATGCAAAGAACAAGAAGAGCAAACAGTTCTTAGAACAACATACTGACAAAGACAAATATATTTAGCAAAAGAATTCTGACTTACTCATGTCAGGAAATGAAAATCATACACTGGGTACTTCTGCTTTTCTTACGCATACAAAATAAAAAAAATAGAAATGCAAGTTGAAAATGCCTTCACAAGAAGTCAAGAAAAGCCCATTTCCAAGTTGGGCACTTGCAGTAAGATACCAAAAGAAAACAGGTGTGACAATAAAGACTCAGAGGGAGAATCAGAAGCAAGACATAACCATGTGAGCCAGAAACACCTGCACTTTCTTTTCCTTTAGGAAAACAAACAAACAAACAAACAAAAAAAAATCCGGATTTGAAAATCAGGAGTAAACGTGAAAACACATTCTGAACATGCAGAATTTCCTAAGGCATACATCTATTGCAGCAAACCAAACATATGTGCTGTGCATCCGAAGCAGCAATGCTAATGAAAATAAAGAGCAATAAACAACCACAAGACTGCCTTCAATCTCCTCATTTTCACAGGGCTCTCCAAATACAGCTCTGGGAACAGTATAAGGGGGGAAGACACAATAGTATCATGGCAGCCAGAGTTGTTCAGCAACCCTTACCCAGATTGACAGCCATTGCAATGGTCTTGTTTCAGCTCATAAAATTCACTGGGCTACAGTGGAGACGAGGAAAAGCTCCAACACAGCTCTGGGAATCCAGGCATGTAGGGAAGAGGCTGGAACCTGCAGCTTCACTCCACCAAGAAAAACATTTCCATTTTCAGATTAGGTTGCCTGTAATGATGTTTTAGTTTGGTATTACCAAGCCAGTTTTAACCAGTTACTAGTACATGCAAGAGTTAGCCTCCAGTGAATGCCAGTAATGACTGGATTGAAATCAACTGAGCCTAAAAAAACCTATGCTGGAAGGTGCTCACACATGAAAGCAGCATGAAAAGCAATTATGAGGCATATTTCTACTGAATTAAACCATCCTAGTCTAAATAATAAGTCCACAATCAACTGTTGAGAGAGTTTTAGTTCTCTGAAAAAGATACACTTTAAATATATACTCAGTGTTAGAGGGATGCGAATCATATTTGAAGGGAGAGACTGAGATATCCTCTTTCCAGACACCACTTCAAAGCTTTGCTGGCTCCTAGCTTGAGTTAATAGCAAAACCTCAAACAGGAGACCACTTGCAAATGCTAAATCTACTAAAAAAAATAGAATTAAAAATTGCAGTACTTCAGATTCAAAGGTGTCTGGCACAGGCTCAGATCCTGGCCCTCAGAACTGCAGCCATAAGAGTGAGGTGAATTTAAACTCTATCTATAGGCAGCCAGTATAATGAATGCAAAGCATGATGAACAGAAACAGCTTCAAACACTTGGGCTACCAGCAGTGGTTTGGCCCCAAAATCCTGGTGACAAGGTAACTCAGCAAACCAGACCTCAAGGTAAGAAGAGCAAGAACTGTTGCACTGCACTGCTTAGAGGTGAGTAGAAGTCAATCCCTCCAGGGAGGCAGAGTAACCTCTTGTCCTGAACACAATTCCCTGAGCAGAACATGATCAGAAGTTAAATGACTGTTGCTGATCAGTTGGGACAAGAAGGGACAACTGGTTAACAGCATGACTTTGGAAGGTCACTTCCTGAGAATAGGTAATTTCAATATCAGCAGCATCTTCTCCCATTAACTCAGACACTGACAATGGCTGTCAGTCACTGCCTTGTTTAGCTGATGCTTACTAAAGCAAGTATATTAGTAGACCAAAACCGCAAATATTTGGCCTCAGAGAATTTGAAGTATGAAAATGCATTCTTGTCAGAGTCTAAATTAAATCCAAAGGGCAACAATCCATCAGTAACCTGCAATTTTCCTAAACCAGAAATCTGAAGAACCATCCCAGCATCAGCCTGTGTTATCTATATAAATCAGTATAATTTCTTCTCAACTCAGCCTGGCATATTCAGGCTCCAGGCTATCCAAGAGGATTCAGCCAGTCTGTTCTTAGCTGTAGAAAAACAAAGACTGTATTTCTTTACTTCAGGTATCTCTTTCCTGCCCATATATGCAATTAACAGAAGTTATGAGATGCCAGTCAGCACTTCAACTGTCCTTCCCTCTGACATATAGTACAGATGAATTAGTTCCTAAAGATTCCTGATAGACCTAAGAGGCTTCTTACCAGGGCTACTGGGAGAAGCCTCTGGGTCCAGAAGTCCACAGTCAAAAAAGCTGATAACCATCCATAAACCAACAACCACTGGCACACAAATGTTAAGGTTGATTCACAAAGACAGGAATTGTAAGCAGCATTTGCTGTAGTTCAGCAAGACATTCTAACAGATATACTGACCTATACACTGATAAAACCACAAAGAATAACCCAATTCCTAATCAGGCACAGAAAATGGCTAAGTGTCTTTCTTACATGGCCAGACAGAAGGTCTTATCCACCCACTGCACCTTTAACTTGCAAAAAGGCAATAATTCAACAGGCGTATCACATAGGAAGTAATTACTCCAAGACAGGTAGCATCGCCTAAAATTATTTAGTAGTACGTGGCAGATGTGATGAGACTCAAGATGTGTGAAGGAAATAAACACTGATGGTGGCAGAGAAGGCAGTGATGTTCCAGACCTTTGCCATTTTTTAAGAGAGGGAAGCAAGAGCATGTACTAAATGCACCTCTTCTAAACTGCCTTCCCCACCACACCACTTCTCTTTTGCACTTGGTAAAGGGTCAACTCACCATCCTGGTGACCATATCCATCTCCTGCCAATTCAGTCACAATATCCTCCCCATTCAATCCCCACACAGCCACCTCTCTGGAGGAATCTCTCTTAAGGACACAAGAAATAAAAGAAAGTGCATGTGCATCTCCACCCAGCAGATACTCTTCCAAAGTACACTAAGCCAAGAGAGCACAGCAAGAAGGGGCTGACAAAGCAGTCCACATTACCAAGTCTTTCCCAGCTACCAGGAAGGCCCATCTGACCACATGAGATGTGTAAGACAGTGCTGCCCACGTTGCAGACAGCTGTCACACTTACCCAGCTCCCTACAGGGCAGTGCCACGCTCCAGCGAGGCGGCCGGGGACCTCTGCCATGAGGCATTCCGGGGCATTGCAGCACCGTGCCTTTGGGAAACCTACAACAGGAAGAAAGGATTTTAGAGTCCATGTGACAAAGCCCCTTTCAAAAGCAGCAGTTACATCCTTCCTGGCAGCTGCAGCATTGCCGCAGCTTTAAACGCTGCACACAACAATCATCAAGGTTGACTAACCAAAAAAATTGTTTGTTAAAATGCAATTAAAGCTGGCAGTATGAGCAGTTTAGCAGCTATACACACCAAAAATATTGCAATAGTCACAAAATCAAATATTTTTAAGCCAGTAGTGACACCCCACAACAGGTGTCAGCAAACAGATGATCAGACTTTTACAACAGCAGCTGCCTTTCAGTGTTTGGCCACAGTGCTGAGTTGACATTTGCCCAAAGTGAACTCCAGGCATTCATATTAGCATCTTTTAGCTTTATTTTACCAACATCTATCTCCAAGTTTCAAGATTTTAAATAAGACCTTTACATAAAAAAGAAAGAAGGACAAAAGGAACAATCCCAACAAACTGGAATGTATTAGTTTAATCATTAGCTCTGCAATTAATGCAATTTAAGTTCACAGGGATTATGCCTGGAAAAAATAAGCCTTACCAAGGTTCCAAGTCTAACAAAACCTGATTTATAAACATGAAATTATTCCTTTAACTCACATCTGACTGCGGTTAAAGTCACATTTCCTAAACTTAAGGCCAATAGTGCATATTCAAAGTTTGGCAGGTTGATAATTACAGCACATTTTCTTCCAAAACTTCAAAACAAAAATATATATATTCTTGAGAACACTGCTTAATAGTAGGTGACAATGAATGCTGAGTTTGCCATATACAAAAATAACTGGCTGCATTAGTGAGAGCTATCCAAAGAGAAAGCAAGATGCAGAACACCAGAACCTGTTAGTTTATATTTCGTTGCAATACAATGCAGCAATGCATTGCCTGACAGCCACACCAAACCACACAAGAGCCCAGAGAACCCACAGAACCATGACTGGGATTCACATGGCTGACACGCATGAAGGTGCACAGGTCAGCAAACCAGTAGGAACAGCAGCCAGAAGGGGTGGCTGGAATTATTGCTTCCAAACTGAGAACGTTGCTTATTGAAACTTGAATACAGCCTACAGAATCACACTTGACACAATCAAAATCTTTTGCATAGTTATTATTTCATGAAATTAGATTAGCTTTCTACGTAAGTGACAAACTGATTTTAAAAAATTCTTTATCTGACGATTGCTGTAGTTTGAAGAATGAAGTATGTTCTCCTCATACAAAACAGAAGAGATTAAATTGCTTGAATGCAAAAGATAGCTCAGATTCAACCAGAATTGTGCCCAGCAACTCTGCAATAATTGCATACAGAACATAAACATACTTTGTTGAGAACTCATAATATCTAATCAGCTATAATTGTAAATTTTATTATCCATTTGTAAGTTACCAAGGGAGCCAACTAAAGAACATGAAATGCAAAATAATACTCTAGCTGGGATATTTTATTAACATGAAGCTTCTACCCACCCCTTTCCTAATGCCTACAAGGCTACTTTTCTTCTGAATGTATTTTAATTGTTAGCTTCTCTTTGAAGGTATTTCAACTACAATGAGAGAAAGGCTCCAAAGAATTCTTATTGATGTGCTATTTTTCCAAACAGTTCTTTCATATTGTCTACAAATGTGTATGTTGGGATACAGATTTTCTGTTCATGTGCATTTCTGTTTCAGAAGAACATCAATATTCTCACCAAGTGACAAGCTATCTGGAAGTTTCTGAACTGACTACATCAGCACTTTGCACCTCTCCTCTGCAAGGCTCCTCTCCTGGGCAAGCACATTTGCTAATGCACATCATCCTCCAAACTCATCTCTGTTACCACTTATTTCTCAAATTCACACCCATTCTGAAGTCTCAAACCACTGCCAAGAACCACGCTAACACCTGGGTCTGGTGGGTTCTGCAAAAGAGAGCAGATGGTGGGCACCTCACACACGGAGCAACCAAAAACCACAGGTTTTAAGGGATGCTTCCAACATCACCCCATGTCATGTCTTCCCTATTATGGCATTTTGTCAGTGTTTAAGGTTCCACCATGACAAGGACACAATAGTAAGGCAATGTGCGGCACACAGCACAGCCCAGGCCTTTGTCTCCCAGCCCATTGGCCATGGGCAGTTATTTCAGTGAACTATTTGCAAAACCTGTAAGCTGAGCTACCCAAAACCAAATATAAGTCAGAGGAATAGTACAAAAAGAGAAGCAAAATACAATGACCTGGATATAGATAGATGTTGAAATTTTGGATTTTTAAAAAAAGTTTAAATATGGTTGTTCAAAGCCAGGAGTCAAGTGAACAATAGCCCATTTACACCAGCTCTGTCACAGGATCTACATGAAAGCTAACCAGGAGAAAGAGCCAGAGGTTCACTCTGTTCCACATCTTGACTCTGTTGATAGCTGGGAGGAAAGAAAAAAAGTTTGCTAAGGAATCAAGCCACAATTAGCAGTTTTGTTGACACAAGTAGCCACCTTGTACGCTAAAAATGCTTTTTTTACAACCCTAAAATAGTATGACGAAGTGAAAAACAAGGAAGCATCGCTCTTCTGAAAACAGCAGCTGACAATTTTATACAGTGAGGAAATGCTATTTTATAGTAACGACTGCCATATCAGCAATACAGTAAAGTTAACATATTGACACTGACAGAGATCATCTCTGCTCTCCATTAATCTGCATTCTTTACAGATGGTTATTCATGAAAATTAAGCGTGAAGCTGAAAGGTTATCTATGGCCATATTAGCAAACATCTGCTTGTGATTCTGGTTTCATGTTTGCATGCTATTCTTGGAAATGCAACCATTTTCGAGAAGTACCAGATGTGACCAAGTGTTCTTAATCGTAAAATATTCATTTTAGCAAGATAAAAGTTCACTGAAAGAGCAGGGCCACAAGAGAGAGCACATTCTCTGAACACAAGCATAGCGACTGTTTTTCACTGCTATTGCCACTGCATATGCCAGGGGAAAAGCATTTCCGAAGAGGAAAAAAAGCAATTTATTTAGTGCGCCACTACAGATAATCACTCTTCATTTTTAAATATGAAGCACTGAAAGAAATAAACATGAACTTGGTTTTAACCTTAAAGCAGTGACATTGCACATTGCATGAGGTGAGCTATTTGTTGCCCTGCAGCGGGATTTGTAGTTAGTTAGCCTCACGTGGTGGGAAGCAACCTTCTGCAAGGTGACCCTGGGGACCTTGACTTACTCCCAGGTGACCCCACAAGATCCCACGCCACCCACAGTGAGGAAGGAACAGATAACTTTGGGCTGGAAGGCACTGCAGGCAGCAAGCTCTCAAGGGAGGCTATATGAAGAAATTGACGTAGGTTGAATAATTGGTTTAATTCTTTTAGAGCTTCACTATGGTTAACCTAGTTCCTAAAAAAGGTTTCTGCCCCCTCAAAACATTGTCCTTCGTTTGATAGCTATGGTCTCTAGAGGAGTAATGCAGCTAGTTCAAAAGAAATCTGTAGATAAAGGGTCAACATGATTGCATTTTGTAACACAAATCCATACACATCCATCTAGCTCCATGCATATACATACAGACAAGCACGCACACAGATTCTGTTTACAAACTCTCACAGACTCCCTTCTTTGCCAAGACAGCACTTTGTGAAATTAAACGTAAGAAAGGAATATCATAATGAAATATTAGAGTGAGGGATTATGAGGTCAGTCAGCAGCACTTATTGTTCAGATGTGAAGATCTTTTTACAGAGTGGCATTTTAAATAAGGGGTCCTGAAAAACAACAACAAAATCACCACCAAGAACATACATACAGCACCATCACCACCACCAGCAGCAACCAACCACCATGGCCACAACACAGCCAAACACTTCCAGAAGCTCAGACTGCCTGTGCTTGGTTTGGAAGCTCTGGTGAAACACTTGTGCAAAAATGTGTCACACATTCCTCACAAACTTTCAAGGAACACAATGCCAAGTGAAGATTCAAGGGTTTGAATTTATCAAAGGGGCTCAGCTTTCCCATGTGTTATATCACAACAGAATGCTGCACTCCCGGCCTTATCTTCAGTCTGCAGTTCTTCCAGGACTTTTTAATTTCTTTTTTAATTAGTTTATAGATTTAATTTAATTTCAGACTGGCTAAGTGATAACTCTCATTAGGTATAAAGTAAAACTAAAAGTGATGATCACAGATGTGTGTTATTAGTTGACGCTGTTCGCACACCCTTTTATGTGAGGAAGACTGATCATCACAAACACTAAGCATTAAAATGACATAAACCACCCCTTTATGTAGAGAAGACGGATTTTGATTTGAAAGACTACTGTTTCTTAAAATATGTACCTGTTCCCTTCACGTTCAGTATATTCTCCAAATACATGTTTTGCATTTTGAAGACTTCTCCATTAGAGGAAGGCATTTCTTAAACAAGTAAAATTCTCATATTACAGGGCTCCTTGTGCTGGAGTTAAAAACTACAAAGATGGTAAGTCTCACCATTAGTAAGACTGAGTTAAATCATTGTTCTGAATCTCCACTGTCATTTTTTTAAATTAAATTATTCATTTAGAAAACATACATTGCTGAGTTTTCAATCCGTAGTATACATTTTCTATTACTGCATATGCATAGATTTCCCTCTAAGATACTCATCTTTAACTTCGGAATCTTTTTCTCTTTCAAATATTTGTTAAGTTACTTTGGATACACAAGAGTCCTTTGGTAGATTCTTATAACCTCAGAAGTGCTCAGGCCATACAGCTTCTTGAGGTGGTCAACAACAATATGGATAGGGAATAGACATTTCATTTCAAGTATGAAAATTGAGAAACGAAAATATTCTTGTGCTGGTTTTTCAGTATATCAAGAAACTGCAACAAAACAGTAGAAATTGTTATTTTTGCATTCTAAGGATTATAAGCCCCCCTCCCACTACCTCCCAACCTTCTCCTCCCAGCACTGAGATGGGATTTCTTCCCTGAAGCACAAGAATTTGCACAAGGGCTAAATTATGCAGAAGTGTGCTGGGGCATACAAGAGACAGGTCCAAGAAGGGGATTCTTGGAGCTACAACACATTAAACAACATAAAATAAGTTTCAAAATATATAAAATAAATTAAATTTCAACAATTGGATAAGCTATGAAGATATTATAAATTTGTGTGGTTTATGTGGTTTAACTGGACATAAGCCAGCAATGTGCCCTTGAAGCCCAGAAAGCCAACCATATCCTGGAGTATTGTGTCCAGATGTGGAGTCCATCCTCCTTAAGACAGGACAGACATGGACCTGTTGGAGCATGTGCAGAGGAGAGCTACAGCAGTGACCCCAGGGATGGAACACCTCTCCTGTCAGGAGGGTGGTAGGACAAGGGGAAATGGTTTCAAACTTAAAAGAGGGGAGATTAAGATTGGATATAAGGAAGAAACATTTTGCAATAAGGGTGATGAGGCACTGGCACAGGTCGCCCAGAGACGGTGGAAGACCCATCCTCAGAGACATCAAGGTCAGGCTGGGTGCAGCTCTGAGCACCTGTTCTACTGTTGGTGTCCCTGTTCATTGCAGGGGAGTTGGACAAGATGACTTTTAAAGGTCCCTTCCAACTCAGTTCTATGATTGATTCTAAACAGTCTCTGTTGCTCTTTAGCATTCTTCAGGACAAAGGAGGACCTTTACTGAGCTCCTCTCGCAGAAGAGAGAAAAACAAAACAAAACCCCATTTATTTGGAGTGTGGAGAACACTGTGTGAAAACTTATTTTCATTCTGGATTGTCTGGCACAATCTGCTAAGGAAGGGAAAGGATCAATGAGAGCAGTGTTTGAAGTATTTACATCACTCTACTTCATATCTTCGCATCTTAATTTTCTGCTTCCTCAGTGCCCTTTACAGATGTTTGTCCAGAAATTTTGAAATGTCAACCACAAAAATAAAGCTGGGAAGAAAAAGTAACATTTCCTCATTCATTAAAATTTGCCGGCAACCGCAGCGATGCGCCGCGTGAAAAGAGCCTCTTGTTCTGCCCGGCACACAATGCCTCGCGTAACCTTTCAGCCCCTCGGATGCATAGAACAGCATTGATCGCAGCGCCCCGAGAAACAAGGAGCTGCAGAGAAGGGAGCACAGCCCCAGCCATTCTGCAGAGCGCAGATCCCGTCCTCTGAGCACAGCCAGAGCCCAGCGCGGAGCTCCCTCCCGTGGCCGCAGGCGGAGACCCTATGCATCCATCCCGGGCTCCAGCGGGGGCAATGGGTGCTGCCCCCCAACCTGGGCCGCACATCTCGTTCTTTTCCTTCTGCCTCTTCCTCCCGCAAACGGGAGTGCGATTTGCTTCTTCCTAGGCAAGGAAATTTAAAGCGATTCATCACTGCGCTAGATGCGAGTGAATGGTCTGATTCACTGTGAATGATATAAAGCATTCAGAGGTCTGGGCTTTATTGAGCAATCCAGAGACCCAGTGCTGTGCCAGACACCATAAAGAGAATCCCATGAAAGAACTGGTTACAAGCTTTATGAAATTACAGAAGTACAGCGAGTTATAGGAACCCAGCATCTGCCTGAGCAACTTTTTTTCTTAAGCATAAACAGCGCCTTGAAATTAGTTCATAATAATAATAAAAAATTGACCTCACTGTAAATCTATACCTACAACTAACCAAGAAAGGGACAGAGATTTTTTTTTTTTCCAGATAATCACAGAGGAAGTATTTCTTGTATTTAGAGAACACACTTTTCAAATTAAAAGAAAGTTAAAACAATTATTAAGAATTAATAATAATAATAATGTTAAGAATTAACATGTCCACTGCATCATTTGTAAACTTTCAGATGTCATACTGCAATTTCAATCATATCAGAAGCTAACAAACTGCCTTGGGTTCCTGAAGCAGTACAGTTCCAGACAAACAATTCCATTGCAGGTTGTGCTTGGTTAACATTAAAACAAGCATCAAAAGGAAGAATCTCACACCTTAACTCATGTAATGGAATCATAGAACTATTTGAGTTGGAAAGGACCCTCAAAGGTCATCTTGTCTGACTCCCCTTCATGAACAGGACACCAGGGACAGTTCAACCAGGTGCTCAGAGCCCCAGCCAGCCTGACCACGAGTGTCTCCAGGGATGGGGCATCCACCACCTCTCTGGGCAACCTATGTCACTCTCACTGTAAAAGACTTTCCTTATATCCAGTTTAAATCTCCCTTCTTTTTGTTTGAAACAGTTTCCCCTTGTCCTATCACAACAGACCCTGCTAAAGAGTCTGTCTCCTTCTGTCTCCCTGTAGGTACTGAAAGGCCATCATTATTAACTCTCCCTGGAACCTTTTCTTCTCCAGGCTCCACAGCCTCAGCTCTCTCAGCCTGTCCTCATGGGGAAGGTGTTCCATCCCTGGGATCATTTTTGTGGCCCTCCTCTGGGCAGACTCCAGCAGGTCCACATGTCTCCTGTACTGAGGACTCCACATCTGGATGCAGTCCTCCAGGTGAGGCCTCAGAGAGGCAGGATCACCTCCCTCACCCTGCTGGCCATTCTGCTTTTGATGCAGCCCAAGTTTTCACCCCAGCATTTTCCTTCACTGAGCTCCATCCCTCAGAGCTGAACTAGGAGCAGTGTGCAACCCCTGGCTTTTCAGTAGCTATGTCATCTACCTGCTTGAGGATAGGTAACGCTGCTTATTAGCATGCTGACTGCTGATGCATTCATCATTAATGCACTACTGAAAATGGCAGCAGTGAAAAAATTCACAGTAAGGCAGATGAGCATGCAGACTGCACAGCCAGAAGCCAAATGAAAACTCAGTGGCAGACACTCACCAGTCCATTGCTATCAAACTAAGAGAAGCAATGGCTCTGTGCTTTCCTGCTCCTGCTTTCATGATATAATAGCAGATACCTTCATCATATTCTGTGCTGCCAAGAAGCCAGTGCTTGCTGGGAACTGATGAGTAGTAATTCCCCACACCACAGCTCCACAGCACCTACATCAGAAGGACTGCTGGTCCAAGTGCAGCAAGATGCAAGTTGACTTAATGACTGAAAGGGCTTCCAATAACCTGCTTGTCTTTGACCTAAGACGACCTGAACCGCCTGTAATCAGGTCCCACACTCCAAAGGAGCAGAAGTGACTCAACAAATCAATGTTGGCTTTTCCAGGCACATAGCATGAAGCGAGACAAAGCCTCAGTGCCAGCTCCCAGCGTCTGCCTCACATAACACTTTGCAAGCGACAGACTTTGGACTTCTCACACACCCATTACTTGGCAGTGCTGCAGATTCTAAATGCCACAGAGATGGCATGTCAGGCACAGCCCCACACGCAGCATTTCCTCACTCTGTTCTCCTGTCCCAGGAATTGGCATTTTGGCTCAGCTGTTCCCAAAGGGGACTTCCCCAGCACCTCATTGGAATGCCCAGCTTAGGGCCTGGCTCTCTTCTCCTTGAAGCAAAATGTAAAACCTCCCATTAGGTGGCAAACAGCAAAGGCAAGATCTAACACTAATGTACACCCCAGCCATACAGATTGAAGAAACCAACAAATCTTTCCCACTCAATTGGGCTTCCGTATTATTTCAGCTTCTAGAAAACAATATTATGAAGTTAAGCACAGATTAATGAAAACTGATTCCATAGATAACACTTTGTATTTTACTAATTTTGTTAGGTTTTTTTTCCATGTTCCAATTAAATCCAAAATATTCTTTACTATTGAGAAGAGATAAGGTAAATAATTTTGAGAAGAGCATCTGCTGAATACTGTTGTTTTCCTCTATGGTTTCTGAAGAAAAATGCTTGAAAAGCAATTTATGTATAAAATGCACTTTGTCTTCATACAGCTTTTGCCTGGCCTGAAATAAAATAATGAATTGTTCCTACTGGAAGCCACCCAGATGACAAACCAAAACTCTTTTCTTATTAAGAACAGAAAAAGATTTTTGTTTGCAGAGAATCACAAAAATATAGGCTAGATTTTATGACTTTGTGATAAACATTAACTTCGCTAAATTAAAAAAAGGACCGCATTCATTTCAAGCCCCATATTAGGAAAACAATGTTTCCTTTTTATGGCTATCTATTACATACTAGCTGAATTTCAATAATCAATTGTAATTCAGCACCATATCATCTATTTATATCCGCCGCTCTCAGCCAACTGCAGATTACTGCACTCTTGAGAAGTTTGGCCAGGATTTCAGCAGAGCTGGCAAACGCAGGCTGGCAAGCTCTTCGCCAATTAAAGCCTCTATAATGACTATATCAGCATGTATGAAACTGGAAACGTGACTGGACAAAGCACAAACACCATACATTCACACTCATAATGCGTGATTCCTTCACACTTCCCTCCAGTTTTGCTTTGCTGATACTGCAGAGGTGTACAACAGCTATCCCATCAGTTTCCAAACTGAAGACATGTGAGCATTAGCTCTGTGTTCAATTAATGTTAAAAGAGGATTACCCATATTAAAGCATTGTTTATTAGAATAAAAATGACAGCAGAAAGCACTTCCTCACCAGATACATAATAAATATCCAGCCAGAGTGCTAATTATGTCTAAGTGTGCTAACTCCATGTCTAAGTAACAAACACATCTAATCCATCCTCGTGGATTTCAAAGTGAAGATGGATAATTCCACAAGTTTTTCCAGCAAACATTTCCAAGCAAATTCCACATATACTCATAGCAATAAAGGACAGAAACTATTGCCTACTATCAGAATCCAGGCTTTTGCCAGACAGAGCTCAGTCCAAGGTAGGATTTGTTGTTACCAAAGCAATATCCCCTCCCAACTCTCTTGCCAGCATGTGGTCTGTTTCACATGGCCCCAAGAGGACCCTGCAGTTTTGCCCGTTGCCATCCCCATACCCAGCAGTGACCCAATGTTGACTCCACCACATTCACAGAAGTTTCTACTTTCACAGGATTACTATTTGTATTATTTTAGGTACAACTGCAAGAAAAAGTTCTTAAATCAGTGAATAGTATGTCAGTGATGAGAAAAAAGATAATACTGATGCATTTCACTTAAAATAATCATCAGAGGACAAAAAGCTATACACAATTAAATTCTGAAACAATTAGCAGATGTCTAATTATATGCAATCTTTCCTATTATGCTGTACATTATACTTGAGTTATGCAGCAATACTTCTCATTTATGCAATAAAGCTTCGGTAAATTTCAAAGTTAGTACAGAATTGGGCAGCAATGTTGGTTATGCAGTAATTAATTTCACAACCTGCAAAGTTTTTTTTTGACCTTCTAAGAACATATCACATATTGCAAATGAATAAGAAAATGCATATTATTTTTTTTTGTTCCCCTGAAGATCTTCTCCAAGACTTGCGACTTCAACTGTTCCAACTGCATATCAGACATGAGGACAGAGAGGGAGCACACACAGGCATGAGCTACGGTCCTAATACCACATCTGCAGAGAAAAGGAGTAGTAGCATGTGTGATTTAGTGGGCGTGATGGTGATGGGTTGATGATTGGACTATATGATCCCACTGGTCTTTTCTAACTGTAATGATTCTCTATATGTTAGGATGTAAGTTATCCAAAACTCCTAGATCAGACAAGGCTAAGTTGCATTCTTCCAGAGCTATGGTATCCCATAGCCAGTAGTGTGAACATACAGTAGGAGAGCAGTACTTCAGTTATTTGTCGCGTCAAGTCCCTAAAAGGAAGGAAAAAAAAAGAAAAAGAAAAGAAAAAAAAAAAAAAAAAGTTGTACAAGCAAGCTCCTGGTCCCCAAACATGCTCGCTTCAGCTCTTTATTGCTGCTCTTTTTTACTCTTGCAGAGAGGAGAGCCTCAAGCACCTCACACTCCTCACCACACAACCTGGCACTGCTAATGTCTCTTGCTTTTTTGAATGGGTTATTAAAATGATCAGTTATGGCTTTTACCTCCTTTTACTTTCCGTTGAATACATCTAGGGAAATGCTTCACTGACCCATTGGAGTATATAGGGCTCCTGCTCAGCCCTTGCAAAAATAAACAATCATGAGCACAAGGATCCCCCGTGTGGGGGGGATATCCCTCTTCGGGGATACAGATCACAAGAAAACTGAATGAAATGTAAGCAACACGGAGGCAAGCTGAGGAGTGAAATGCCAACTTTGGGGAGTTTGAACAGCACAGAGGTGCATTTTGTATAGTTGGGTCTCCCATCAGTGCCCATCCACTGTCACAAAGCTTGCAAGGACTGCTCCAGAAATCCATCAGAAAAGAAACACACATTTTTTGTAATCCTCACTGAGCAGCAGCACAGGCTGCCCAAAGGGTATGGAGTCTCCTTGGAGATCTGCAGAAGCTGCCTGGACACAGGCTGGAGCACCCTGCTCTGGGTGTCCTGCTGGAGCTGGGTGGGCCACAAGGACCCCAGGATCCCTGCCCACATCAACTACTCCCTCAGCCAAACTCATCACTTCTACAGGGAAACAATGTCTTGCTTCTCCCAGCTGAAAGAAGGGATATGAAAAAGAAACAGGCTAACCTGCATCTGCTAATTAATGTAAACACCTCCTAATTGACTACCCCCTTAAAGTGAAAAATGCAAAATAAAGAAATAAATAAATGCACTGTAAGGATAGGGTACTTTGAGGCCTAAAGTAAAAAAGATTAAGAATACCACAGGATGAAAGAGATACAAAAGATCAGAATTACATAGTAACAAATATGAAAAAAAATTACTCAGAAGTCAAAAGATTTTATAGACCTACCATTAAATTGCACAAAGTGTATCCAGCAATTCCTACATATTCCAATGCAATTCCTATATACTCCAATGGGTCAGTGAAGCATTTCCCTAGATGTATTCAGTGGAAAGTAAAAGGAGGTAAAAGCCATAACTGATCATTTTAATAACCCATTCAACAAAGCAAGCCTTTACCAGCAAGCAAACCTTTACATTGCTCTGCCCCATTCCATTTTGTCCATTCCACAGAATCTGATTCTTTTCCTGGCATTACCCACAATTCTGGCACAAATAATATTATTATACAGAGATCTGGCAGTTTGCCTGAGTGGCAGCAACAAAAATCTCTGTATTTTCCTTGAATCTTTATATAAATTTTGGAGTTAATTCATTTCATGCTGGCTTGGAAAACTATTTGGAAAACTATTCCATTATTTAATGAATTTTAAGGCAAAACATTCAAGAATATAGCTAATTCCAGCTTACACTAGGTGAAAAAAACTATTATTCAGCTGCTAAGAAAAAAAATGGGAGTGCTTTTGCTTATATAAACTATGTATGTAAATTTCATACATCTTAATGTCAAGCATCTGTGCGATTCTCCATCAGATGACTCACGAAGACATCCTTTTCAGTCTGTAGGGTTTAGACATCTGGTACAACACAAAAATGCTCCTTTGCACCACAGTATAACACATTCAAGAAAAAGCTATTTGTTTCTTTCAAATAGCTGCAAATAAATAAATAAATAAATAAATAATTGGTGATGTTTGCTGGAAAATGATGTTTTGAAAGAGGCATAAAGGCCCACATGCCTATAGTGGGCTGGGAAGGCCCTCACCACCAACTCAGCAATTTGAATGTTTGGGAAGGAAAGCAATTACCACCAACAGCTCTTTGAAAGCTCAAGTCAGCAATTTCAGTAATTACCAGGGAGCAAATACGTAGAGGTACCATGGCAAAGCAGCCACATGGGCTTTTCTAGCAAAAGAGACCATGACTGAGCAGAGCATGAGATGTATCAATTGGAAATGAACTAAGATAATTAAACTGGGTCTTCTCTACAGGCCTGAGCTTCTGCCTACCACTATGATAATATCAACCACATGACCAGCACAATTTGTTGTGATGAGCCAAGCCAGACAGAAAGTCCTCATTAACTTAATTCTGGGTGGTGATGCACTGGAACAGGTTGCCCAAGGAGGTTGTGGATGCCCCATCCCTGGAGGCATTCAAGGCTGGGCTGGATGTGGCTCTGGGCAGCCTGGTCTGGTGGTTGGTGACCCTGCACATAGCACAGGTGTTGGAACTAGATGATCATTGTGGTCCTTTCCAACCCAGGCCACTCTGATTCTATGATTCTTCCCTGCCTGCTAGCATTACTTCCATCCCATTTTCCCAGTTATTTCTTCTGTTTCCTCTCCCTTTACCTTGTTTTGTGTCCTCTGTTTCCAGCCTCCCTATGCTGTCCATTCCCATGTTTGCCACCCCTAGTCTGCTTTCTCTTCATTGTTTTCTTCACTGCTTATAATAACTTTTAATTGCTACCTGCAAACACTGATTAATCAAGACAGCAATTTAAAGACAAGACTTGCAGATTTCATAGACTATTGTATCTATAAAACAATCTGAAAATACTTGGGCTGTCAGTACATGTTTAAATTTTTCCATACGTATGTAAAAGTATCAATTGCCATAGGGAGGCAATAGAATATCCTACATATGTGTATGTATATGAAAATTCCACACTGGCTAGGAGTTAGAACAAGACTGAGAACCAAGCATCCTCATTTTCCACTGAGTGAAAGATGAACTTCAGAATCATTAACTGTCTTCTTTGCCTTACAGCAAGAGGTCATGGCAAATGTCAAACACAAGAGAGCTGTTCAATTAAGGGCAACCTTACAAAATCCAAACCGTTACCAACAGCAGCCTGGACGTCATCCTAGCCCCAACAAAGCCACCGCCCCGACAGAAGCTATTACACAAGAGTCTGCACTTGAGAACTGCCAAGCTTTAATCTTCAATGAAGAGAAATGAATGTATTCTCTTGAGAAACAATTCTGCCATACCAGAGCAGTGGTTTCTTAGGAATCAAGGGGAAAAAAAGGAAAAAAAAAAAAAAAAAAAGAAAAACAAAGAAAAAGAGAGAAAAAGACAGAGAAAAGACGAGCTAACTTTTTCCATCTCTTCCATCGCTTATACCAAAAGCTACATGTATGGCATAACAGTACTGTAATTTATCCCAAAGCAATAAACAGGAAATTGCTATTTCAAATAGCAAAAGTAAATAGATGTTCTGAATTGCTAACTTGCCATCTATCTGTTGTCAGGAAAAGAAAAAGATGACTGAATACAAAAGCAATGCTTTCTGGGGTGGGGAGGGGAAGACATTCTGGAAAAAAAAGTAACTAAATCTGGTAGTTTTCTCCAATGGCAGTTTTATTGTTGTATGTTGAATGCTTCAGAAAACATAGCCCATCTAAGCTATAGTAAATTGTCAAAATAGTTTTAGAATAATTTATCTGCAGAACAAGAGGCAGAGAAAAAAAAAAAAAAAGACAGAAAAAAGCAAAAAAAAAGCTGATAGTTCTAGGCACAGTAGCACAAAAAAAAAAAAAAATGCTCAGTACCAATCCACCTCCTGCAACTTTGCAATGATCTGTGGATAAAGGCTTCGTAAAACCCACAAACCTGAACTGTGTCTTGATGTAAAAGTCTCTGGGCCTAAGCACATCAATCAGAGTCCTGAGTCCACGCAATATAGGGTCAGAGTTTCTGGCTGCAGGAACTGTGCACTGCGAGCACTGCACCCTGCACAGGGTGAATACAGCAGGACTAGCTATGTGCACGGGGCTCCCTGAGCGCATTAGTTCGGCTGCCATCAAAGCCTACTTTAGGAATGCGAGATTAGATTATATTTCTCGGTAAGCCCAGAGCTGAGGGGAGGAAAAAAAAGTTGTTATATTTAGTCAGAGATTTTCTAGCTTGGTCAACATATAAAAATTTAATTCTTAGAGGCAGATGATACAAACTTTTGCACACTGCATCCTTACGGTTCACAAGGTCAGAAGAAAAATAAATAAGTAGTGCATTGATTTGCACCCCTGATTTGCAGAAATCAGCTTATTAAAGCTCTCCGTGTTTACGCCTTAATGCCTGCCATTACACAGTATTTCACCTAAAAGTCCAACCAAGCTTTCCTAACAACAAGCAGCAGCTCCATCCACTCAGACCCTCTGAGCACAAGCCATGAGAGCCATCCGCCACTGACTCCCCCAGGCAGCACACAGTGCTCATCTGCAGAGCTTCAAGCAACTATTCTGAAACTACCAAGACAAAAGAAAACTAATAACAAACACCAATTCTTAAATGACAGCATGAGAATAAAACATTAATCACAATGCTTAAATAGTCTGAGAGCCTTACGTCACTGTACCCACCCGTACTGCATGCAGCAGTGAACTTTGCCAAGCAGAGACAAGTCAAATTGTGCTATTCTTAAAGTTCACAGTGGTTTTGCTTTGACCCCAGAAGTAGCAGAGAGTCAGTCCTCAGCTGTCAGCAGATCGTATCCCAGGGCACACACACATAGAGCACTCTGAGCATCCTCCAGCCTTGCTCACCCAGTACCTGCATGCTGGGCACCACGTTGGGACGGAGAGCCCTTAACTCGAGGAGATAAGATTTCTGCCTGTAGGGCTCAAAGGAACACTTCCAACTCACACTGCACAGTCCTAAATGATTTTCCCCCTGCTCCTCCAAAGAGCACAATACGAACATCTTCCAGCCGCAGTCAATGCACGCAACACAGCCTTCCTCATCATCAGCATTATTGGAGGAAAAGTCATTTTTGCTGTACTCCACGCTTACAATCACGTAACTCGAAAGTTGGACACAGTGATAAGTTTACTCACAGGCAGAAGACACGCAGGGATGCGAGAAGCAACCGGACCGGCCGAGGGACGCAGCGCTGCGAAACCGCCGGCACCGACCTCCGGTGCCAACTCGCGGCTCCTCTCTCGGGGTGCAGCTCTAAGCTCAACGAGTTCGGCGGCCGCTCTCGGGAAGCGGCGGTGCCGCCGGGGGTTCGGTGCCGCCCCGGGGGTTCGGCCCCTCAGCGCCCGCCCCGCTGCACACCACCTGCCCCAAGGTCACCCCTCCCCAGGGGGAGCAAACTTTGGGGCGCGTTCGGCGCCGCGCTGCAGCAGGGCGGAGGGAGCGGAGTGGCGGCCGCAGAGAGGCGGAGGCTGCGCGGAGCTGCGCGGAGCCCTCGGTCGCCAGCTGCAACGCACAGGGCGGGCTGCGCGCCGCTTCCTCCTCTTCCTCCTCCCTCTCTTCCCCTTCCCCCCGACGACTTTCAGTTCACCTGCAAGCAGCCCGGCTCCGCAGCTCTCCCCGGGACTGCAGTCACTGCGTCAGCGCCCTCCCCGCCCCGCGGAGGGAGCTGGGCCGGGGCTGCTTGTCCCGCAGGGAAATTTGGGGCAGCCCCCGGGCTGTGCGCAGTCCTCAGCGTGGAGACCCCTCGGGTACCAAACCCCTCCCCGAGGCGGCTGCCTGCTGCTGCCGGTAAAGATTGCCCCCGTGCTGTCAATCAGCTCCCCGGTGAGGGGCTATAAATATTTATCAGGCATCCTAATAGCCGCATCAGCGGGGCGCTTGGTTCGTGTGACTCAGAGCTCCACGAACGGCCCTACGCGCGCGGGCTGCCCCGACACCTAGGGCGGAGCGCGGCTGCTGCAGAGCTGGGAGCTGCGTTAACCGGGCGCCAGCCATGCCCCGGCACCCCCAGCCTTCCTCCCCGCGCGGTGAGGCAGCCCGGTGTTTGCTGGCTCGGGTGGTTTCCCTTAAGGTACATCCGGCGGCCAGGAAGGGGTTGCTTTCTTCCGTGGGACTGTCACGTTTTCTCGGACAAACCAGGCTTTGTGTTCTAATAGAGGTGGGAAGACACCTTAAGCCAGAATCTGAATGCACGGATAGCCCTGAAATAAGCTCAGCTGGGATGCAGTGAACTGTGCAGCCCCTCTAGAAACTGAGGATAAGAGATGATAGTTACAAACTTTATGCAGCTCCATCTGCGTTAAAAATAAGGGGGGTCTCAGTACAGAAAAATAATATGTATGAACGGAATGCAGTAAATTCGTCTCAGTTTTTTCCAGTTACAAACGTAACTCTCAATGCTGAGCAGCACAGCCACGCTGCCAGGAGCTTCCTGAGCACGCGGTGCTTCTTCCAACTGCTGCCATCTTTGTCAATTTTGCTTATCTGAGAAATTTTAGAGGCAAAACTTAGAAAGGTCGAGACTTACAAACCCTGCCTGGAAAGGCACAAACTTGCCTTGGTTTGAGTTTCATTTTAAAGGTGATGTTTAAAATGGAATTAGCTAGAGATGCAGTTTCTGCTTCTGCTTTCCTAGGCTTCATGTTCCCAAGCAGCTGCCACTTATGGCTGGAAAGTGGATGGGCTGAACTTGACCTTTCTATCCTGAAGCACATAGCTTTGTCTGCACAGATTTCCAGGGAAAAAGACAAAAGAAAAACAAAACAAACAAACAACAACAACAAAAAACCCACAATCCTGCCATCACCAAAAAAAAACCCACAAAAACTCACCAACCCAGTGTCTATAGAGTTGCATAATCCCACTTAAATATGACCTAGATCTGCAATAGAACATCATTAATAAATATTCTTCCAAACTTCATACTTGCTAATCTTAATAAATTACAAATTGGCAGCTTGCCCATCTCTGAGATTTTAGAGCAGATGCTTTAGAGGGAGATCCTATTACCGAGCCTTTGGTTCTGCCGCATCCATGCCTGTGCTAAGAGGGAGCATTATCATCTGTACTATAGCAATGCACGGGGGCTGCAGCTGAGCCAGAATTCAGTTGGGCTTTCACCCACCAGACACATTGCGTGAGAAATTCTGTCCTGGAGATTTAATGACCTAAACATATAAGACAGGCAAGAGATGGCAGGGGAAATAACCTGCCCCAAACCATGCAGAAGGTCTATAACAGCACGGGATGCAGGGCTGATTCAGCAGCCCAGGCTGTAATTGCAGTGATGGCAAGCATTGCCTTAAATGACGCACTGAGCACAGTCCTGAAAATCCAATGTACAAACCGTGTTTTCGGTAGGAGTGTTTGTTGTTTTGGTGCCTTAATTCAATTAGGCTTCATTCTTCTGCTAACCATTAGCAGCAAAAGTTGGTCAATACCATTTTGTGTCTTGAAGCCAAACCGTAGTGAGGTTATTCCAAAGGAGTTCTCTTTCACGCTGAAGCTGCCCGCAACTTGCTAAATTGCAGAATTAATGAACTCCGATTAGGTTTCCCAAGGATTGGTGCAAATTATTGCCCCTCCACTGAAGATATTTGTGGGAGGAATTTGTGAGTGACATTTGACTTCATGCACCAGAAATAAAAGTATATTCCTCTATGTCCTGCATGCCTTTGAGTAAAACATAGCAGCTACAATAATGGCAACTCAGTTCACAGTCATAACGTTAACGACAGTTTTCCAGCTTTTAATTTTTCACTCGTAGTAGTGCCAAGCATTTGTTCATTGCCACTGCTTGCATGGATCTTGGGCCACGAGCTCCTCAGCAGTGTGCTTTCATACAGCTAATGATGGTGATTACTGTGAAGCGAGGTTACCTTATAAGAAACTTTTTTAATGGTCATAAATATTATATTGACAGTATTATTATAAATACTCAAAAAAAAGCCCACCACTTTTGTATTTGAGAGTGTTTTAGATGCTGCTGCAGAGGTCCTCCTGTTTGGAATACAGAATCACAGAATTGTGGGGGGTTGGAAGGAACCTCCAGAGATCATTGAGTCCAACCCCCCTGCCAAAGCAGGTTCCCTACAGCAGGTCGCACAGGTCGGCATCCAGGCAGGTCTTGAACATCTCCAGAGAAGGAGTCTCCACCACCTCCCTGGGCAGCCTGTTCCAGTGCTCCATCACCTCACTGTAAAGAAGTTCTTGCGCACATTTGTGCAGAACTTCCTATGCTGCAGTTTCCAGCCGTTTCCCCTTGTCCTGTCTCCACTCACCACTCACCCTGCTACTTCGGTGTAATCAGGACGCTAAAAGCAACATCTTCCCCATTCAGTGCGATTATCAAAAGGAATTCCTTTCCAATATCATCCTACATAAGGTGTTGTATTTCAAAACTTTGTTAGCTATTAGCTATGACTTTTTAACGTCACTAATATCAAGCTACTAGTGTAATAGAATCACAGAGTGGTTAGAGTGGAAGGGACTCTACCTAGTTCCAATCTTCCAATCCCACTGCCATATGCAGTGCTGCCCCCACCAGACCCAGCTGCCCAGGACCCCAGAGGCCCCAGGATCCCAGCAGCCCAGCCACGAGAGCATCTACTCACAAATAGAAAGCAAATTGTTGAGCCAGCTGGAGGTGCTTCACTGTAAGTTGAAGATCTACATTTTTAAAATATAAGTATTGTGATGGGATTCTTGTAAGGATGTACTTAGCGAAGCAAGACACATCTCATTTATAGGAAAGTTCTCATTCTCAATTGCACCATGAGAAATGAAGGAAATTGTTGTTGATGTGATACCCATAAAACTTCTGCATTCACTGATTTTATTGCTCTATTGTCTTTCTGATACAAACATGAGGTCACTTAAAGTTACTGCTATGTCTAAGACTGCTGTTTGCCAAAATTGAAATAGAGATGAGGAGCATGAAGAAAAAAACACATAAAAAAGGGGGGAAAAAAATGCTCCCCAATATTTTTTCACCTTCCAAAATGGAAGAGCCTGATGCAAGATGTTCATTCTTTTTTCTTCTTTCTGCTCCCTGCCTTCTGTTGTCATAAAGGAATGTCAGCTTTCTGAATGGGCACCGAGCAAACATTTGCTCGATCTCTGGGTCTGTGCAGTAACCTTCCTGCTGGGCACGGAAGTATTTTAAGATACCTGAATTGATTAAATATAGTATTGCACTGCTGCAGAGTTACTCAGCGGAGGAAGGCGCAGTTCCCAGAAGGAGTGGTTTGCTGCAACACTGAACCACTGCAACAGCCCCAGGCCCCAGGAGGCTGCGAGCTGGCAGTTCGGGTTTGGAGCCAAATCCGTCCCTTTGCAGCACGACCTGGCATCCACAGCAGTGAGGAATAATTTCAGTCTTTTGCATTTTCCATGGCTATAGCATGCCTTTGTTTTCATTTCTTTCTGGTGGGGATGATCTTTAGGCTTTATTTATTTATTTCCTGGATTTAATTCTGATCTCCGAGCAGGGAGCTCTGCAGAAAAAAAATGTCCTTCAGAAGTTTCTGCATTTAAGGGGAAAGGAATACTGCAAGAAACTTTCTCACCAGCACTCACCTGCCTGCAGCACACAGCTCTCCTTGAAACTATAAGCAGTGGAAAAAAAAAAAAAAGCTTTAAAGAAGAAAAATTTTAAAACATACACCAAGCATTTATGTCTATCAAAGTGTATCACAGGATTTCATAATAGTATGTGGCAGAGCACTCGTCTAATTTCAATGAGGTGTTGAAGCAAGGGAAAAGTCTCAAAAAAAAAAAAAAAAAAAGAATTTCAGTGAAAATCAACCACTTGAGCATCTGCACCAGGGAGAAGACAGGCAGGATCCAACCTGCCTTTAGTTCTTTGATGGCTTCTCCTGAGCCATGGGGCTGCTCTAAATTCCCTGTGAGCTGGTGGGAAGTGCAGGGTCAAGTCTACTGCGGGAACTCAGAGTTGGGTATCTGAAATGTGTCCCCTGCTCATCAGCTTGGGCACACAGCAGTGTCCAGGCTGGTGATCAGGGGACTGTCTCCAGCTCCATCAAGTACCACCACCACCATCAGTGCCCCTGGCTTGCTTGTCAGCAGTAAAGTCCTGTATCTCCTATCTAATCCCAAATTTGCATTTTTTTTCTGGAAAAGTATCTTAAATATTTCAACTCTAAACAGCTATTCTGGATCCCTCAAAGAACTGAAAACTCCTTCTTGCCTTCCCCCATCTCAAATATCTCCTTGCTTTTGAGCTGAAAGAGACCTGATTTGGATGCCCAGTCTCTGGAGGTGTTCAAAGGCCATATTGGATGTGGCCCTGGGCAGCCTGTGAGCTGATGCCTCATTTAGTGAATGGCAACCCTGCCAATGGAGGGGGTGTTCAAACAAGATGATCTTTGAGGTCCCTTCCAACCAACACCATTCTATGATTCTGTGATTTATTCTTCTACTCATTTTGGCACCAAAGTATAGCATGGCCATTTTCTACCCTTCATAGCAATACAGTTTCATTTATTTTACACTTTAACTTGGTTTCATGTTTTCTATGCACTGCTGAAGACTGGCTTTCTGATGCTACAATAATGACCTTGAAATCACAGTTTTGAATAAAATGTATTGAAGAATATATTAGAAAATAAAAGTTCACATAATAGAAGAGGTTTTAGGTTTGAACTCTGTACTGAACTATGAGCACTGAAATTATATTAAAATGCCAGAACTCACAGCATTATATAAAGTGCAAATAAACAGCACCACACCAGCACCAACAGGACCACAAACAGAATGACCTCAGTTCTGCTCCCAGCTATATCAGACATCCTGTTGCTGAACAGTAGAAGTCTGTAGTGTGCAATAGTGAGGAAAAGAATGATAAGAGGAATACATTGGACAGTCAGCTGAACTTGTTTTTGTGGGGCACTGAAAGCTTCTGTTCATCACTTTTCAAGGGAAGAGAGAGAGGAGGAGGACAGTCGGTGTACCTTTCTCTTCACTTGGCCCACAGGCTCAGTAGATCTTCCTGAAGAAATGCCAGCCATTGGGTTTGCAGCAGTAGTGGACCAGGAAGCATTCTGCAGTGAAGGCAAGATGCCCGAATGAAATGAGTGTGTGTGTGTACATGTGTTTGTTGCCTATGTTTGTCATTTCTGTGCCTGTTACTAAAGACAAAAGGACAGCTAAATGCTTAAGGTCATGAAGAGCAGTGAGAAGAGGGAAGCTTATCCTCTCCTCATTTCTACATTAAGGATAAATAAATGTTCCAAAATTATCTGACATATTAATACACATTTATGCTGCCAAATTTCCTCACGGAAAAAAAAAAAGAGCCATATCCTTTACCTATGTTTTTTAACCAGTAACTTATATTGGGAAACCATAATCATTTAACTCTTATTTTCAATGGCTTAATTTTGGTGGTGCTGACTAAAGCTGTGGATAGTCCTTTACACATTCTCAAGCCTTTTAGAACCCTGGCAATGATAGCAATCCTACAGAGAAAATTCCATCAAAAGTTAAGCCTCTAGTAGAACAACTTTTGAATGCTGATAAAGTGTCCTTGCAAAGAGAAACTAAGAAGACCAGAACTCTCAATTCATGGAAAGAGGCATCTGTGAGAATATCTGGTATTAAAATCCTGAATACTGTGGAGATGGTCAATAAGAAAATATTATTTATTTTCACTCACAATTTAAGATCACAGTTTAAACTATCCAAATTTAAAAATAAAATAAAAAAAAAAATTGAAGTGCTCAATGAGATGATGTCTGACTCAGCCTGGAACACAAATGCTTTCAAAGATCACTTAGAAGGACGCCTACGACCAAGATCCAGAAAGTGATATTGAATAAAGTGCTACAGATGCAATATTTAGCACAGAAGTCTCTAAATACATGACTGTCAGAAATAAGGTAAATATTCACTTATACTTACTTTCTCCATAGTGATTTCCACCGGTTTGAGACAGTATGTGGAGTGAGGTGGGACTCTGGTCTCAGCTGGTATGGTTGCTCAGTCTTCAACAAAGTAGAAGATCCTGTGATAAGATGCTAAAACTGCTGCTGTACATTTTGACTAAAGAAGCCTATGACAGACACATCAGGCATAGGATTATACATTTCTTAACGGATTTATAGAATACTAAAGTTTATATTTAGAGTAGCTGAGTTAATGTTCTGTGCAGTGAGTATCTTAAGATGCTGAGCCACTGTGAAATCAAAACTTGGAAGCTCTGAAACAAACTCCTGTACAAACTGGCTAACGGTATGGACTTCATACGTAGTGATGAACTATTGTTAAGCTTTTCAAGATAGTCTATGAATACTGACAATATTGCTTAGCCACTGGGTTTATAGGGATTGTTAGTTCCAAAAGACTAAAGAAAACTTGGTATTAAGATCACACATGTGATTACTGTAGGAAATGAAGTACATAGAAACTATGTTTCTACATAATCCATGCACAAAGACATGTTGACATGCTGCTTTCTGAATGGTGACAGTGATGACATAATTCAAGCTAAAAACTGTAGATCACATTCATAACAAACTGTAACCATAGGCTATGTGGCTCAGAAGGTTCTGCTCCATTATGTCTCTTGAACAGCAATCACATGAGGAGCTGAAGGAGCAGCACAGCATAGCAGAACTTGCCCTCTAATAGCTAACTTGCACTTTGTAGCAGTCTACAGTTTACATAGGTACGCTTTTCTCATTCACAGAAATCAGTAAATGCACCATTTAATCACGCCTGGAAAACTGCAGGAGTGTGTGGTTACAAGCCCTGCCCAGCAACACACCACATGAAATCAGAAGGCAGACAACAAACTGGTCACAAATATGCAATCAATGCCATGTTTTCCACTCTAAAACATACTGCGTGGCTAACATTTTACGTGGTCTCAACTGAAGGCTGCAGCAGCATGCAGTGGCTGAAAGAAACATTTCCCACTACCACCATCACCACCACCACCTGTATCACCATCAGGAGCCCAGCTACCTTGCTACAGCTCCCACATTACCAGTTAAACCAGATCATTTTGCCAAGAGAGGAAAATCTTCTGTCATCGGGGATGGCCTGGAGTCCACACAAGGTTCCATGGAAGCACTGCGTAGGTGCCATGCTCTTTACAATGTTAGGGGTTACTAGGTTTCTCATCGCAAGCTCTGCTGACACACAACCTGCTACTATCTTTTTCTGTGTTTTAAGCCTCACCTTATTTGTTTTGCCATATAGTGATATAAATAATAAGTGGCCTGGGCAGATATCCTGTAAGGATCTCAACTCCACTGAAATCACAGTGACACACCCGAGCGCTGACATAGCGTGCAGACTTCCCAGAGGCAACTAATGCAGAGCAGGGATTGGGCCACACCAAAGCATTGTGTTCATTTGTTTATTTCTGCAGGAGAGCATGCTGAGATGGAAAATCCAAGAGGAAAATAAAACCATTTGGGGAAAAGAAAAAAAAAACGAACAGCTTTAGTAAGCAGGAAGGTGCTGTAACTCGGTGGTATTGACTATGTTGTAATTTCACTGCTCCATTAGCAAGAAGTTTTTAGGAGCATGTCTTCCTTCCTAGGTTTGTACAGTTATTAGAATATAGCAGAACTGTAAGAAAGAAAGCAGCGCATAAGGAAATAAGAACAGCTAATGCAAAATATTGAATTAATATTTCATTATAGACAAGAGACTTTTTTTAAATGATACCATCTATTCAAGCACTCTTCTCAGACTTAAGAACATGGTGTTGTCTTCTCTATACTCATTGCAGAGGCTGATTTTACACGCACAGTCTGTTTCTAAATGCCAATGTGGTGGCTGCCCAAATTAGAAAACAAAGTAATTGAGGCCAAATTAAAAAACAAAACAAAACAAAAAGGAAGAATATATGAAATGTTTTTCTGAATTATCTGCTTTAGTTTGGTATTACTATTTTGATTACATTCAGCAATTTGAAAAGCATGAAGTAAAGAGTAGGGCATGCTGTGTAAAATGAAGAGCAAAGGCACAGCAATTGCTCATGTCCTCCGGGTGCAGGATGAAATGTGCGTTATATGCATCAATCATCCTCTGCTGCAGGGCCTTCTAAGAGGTACTACATAGCTTAATACAAAGGGGAGAGAAACATTGCTATTTGTCTACTTGTTTATGTTCTGTTGGCTTACAGAGTGGCTTGCAAAGGATAAAATTCAGTTCAGTGCTCTGCTGCTTTGATTGCACTCACCTTACTCTTGTCTATAGCATCCCATAGCTTTTTAAAATCCTCTCTAGACACAGAGTGATAGCTACTGTAATGCCATGCATTGCAAATTCAGTCAAACAGTCTCATGAGACTACTAAAAACTCTGCAGATGTCACATTTTTCAGAACTTTGGAACCTGCTAAGTAACTTGGATACTGTCACGTATTCTTTTCCCAGAAGAATATTGGTAGGATGAAAAAAAACACAAGACAACAGCAGGTGATGTTGTTAGCAAAGAAAACGATCTGCTTGAGCCCTGCTGCTTCTCAGGTACTTAGCCTGAGGAGAACCACCATCAAGGTATGCTTTCATTACACGTTTGGGTGTACAGGTCATCACTCACATCGTGGCTAAGCAAGACTTTCTCAGAAGGAACTCTTAAAATGCAGACAGTGGTTGTTAAGGTAACTAGTGATAGGATGAGAGGGAACAGCCTCACAATGCACCAAGAGAGGTCCAGGTTGAATATTAGAAAAAATTCCTCCTCAGAAAAAGTGGTAAGGCACTGGGACAGGCTGCCCAGGGAGGTGGTGGAGGTTGACAGTTGAATTAGCTGGTCTTTGTGGTCTTTTCCAACATTAACTATTCTGAAATGAGATTGATCTGTGTCACCGTAGAATAGAAACCACAGGTATAAAAGTTCTGGTACTTTAAGTGGTAATTTCAACAGAATACCTTCAGATTTCCAATGCCATCATCACAGATTTTGGTGGAAACTGGAGCCCTGGCACAACCCTGGATCATCAGGAAGGCAATGGGGCCAGGAAGGCTATTTCTTTACTCCAAGGGCTACATCACAGCATGGAATCCTGCCTGAATGTTCTCATCCCTGTTTCTGAGACAGACATAGCACAAGCAGTAGAGAAAATGATCTCAGAGTTCACAAGTTCTCAGCTGGAAGAGGAGGTCTAACATCTGAAGTTTCCTACTGAGCAATCTGCTACAGCCAGATTTAACTGAGGCTGGTGTGTGATTTCCTTGCAAGGATGCCAAAAGGCCTGCAGGAAGACCTAGAACTGAGCGTTCAAAGGTTTTTCCTTCCTTGTCTGTGCAGCATGAAAAGAGAGCAACTGAGGGAAAAAAGGAAACACATCTTTATCAAAATTACCTCTGAAAATCTAAATCTATTTAAGTCACTTTTACTCCAATATTAAGCATGAAAAGCAAGTTCTTAATACTTGTAGAATATTTAGAAAATCTTATACATGTGAAAGCTTTGCTTTCATTTTAATATCAAGATGCAACTTGTTATGTTTTGCTATTTTCTGTCTCTTTTATTCCCTTATTCTCTGTCCTTACTTGGTAACTTTTCTCCATTTGGTTTCTATTAACAAAGCATCATTGCAGATTAATATGTTGAACAGCCAG
Organism: Lagopus leucura; assembly: GCF_019238085.1. Taxonomy (NCBI): domain Eukaryota; kingdom Metazoa; phylum Chordata; class Aves; order Galliformes; family Phasianidae; genus Lagopus; species Lagopus leucura. Next base: position 33,853,789 of record NW_024962334.1, on the reverse strand, counting down.
GAACAATACACATGGTTTTGCTCTAATCTTCATGTCTTCCCAGCTTTCCATATTAAGCCTCACCTACCTTCTCCATTTTGTTACACCAATAGAAACCTACGTGTTTCAAATACAACATTTAAACTCTTACTATGCTTATGCAAACCTCATTTTAGGAGAACATTCAGTAGTCATTGGAGACCCTGGAAACAGAACTTGAGCCTAAGGCATTAAAAATAAGGAACAGTTATTGCAACCTAACATTTTGTTGTAGATGTATAAACTTCTAGCTGACTTTTCTCCTTTTTTGATATAAAGTAATAAAATACGGTTATTTTTGTCTGTAAAGGAATCTGCATTCTTTTTGTTCATGTTAGGCATGAGACCAATCATCATTTGAAACCAGATATTCATGGCTCCTGTAAGTACCTGAAATCCCATTTGTTATTTATCACCTCTGGTTTAATTCCTGACAATTCCTCTACATTACCCAACATTATGTATGTTGGTGTTTTTCCTATGGTGCTTGGTGTTCCTAACATGACAGATGAGCTGTTTATTTCACAGGCTTTGCAAAGCAACTTTTAGGCAGTAAAACCTCTCTGCAACTACTGGCTTGGAATGTGTTTGAGCCAATTAAATGAAAGCTGAATGCCATTGCCAACTCCCTTCTCCATCCAGCTCTTTCTGTAATCTGATTACCTGATTTTACAGTTTCTGCACTGGCCAGTTTCAGACTTGTGTTCACAGAGAGAAATTAAGGAATATTCTTTTTATTACCTTAATTATTTCATTCCCAAGAACACAAAATATTAATATCTTGAGAACTTATATACAAAGCGTAAGAAGACTTATATGAGGATAGCATAAGATGACCACCCCTGAGATGTGCCAGTGTTTTTTAATAATAGGCTGGTTTCAAGCACTGAATATATTTTTGGGTGACAGAAAGTGCCTTAGCTGAAGGCTGCTGCTGTGCAGAGCAACCTACGCCTGGCAGCCTGTTGTCAGAGGAGGTGAATAAATGGATAAGGCTGGCTAGATAAGGCACCTCTCCACAGCTGTCAGGAGAGGCACTAATTCAGCATTTCCAAATTATTTGCAGATTCTGTTAGCTTAATCCATTATTTCCAATGTGGATTATCAATTTGACTGAATTTATAAATAACGAAGCTTCATTTTTTGAAGTGTCAGGCACCCAAAGCATTATTTGAAATTGGTGTGTTATGGGAACGTGCTCAGTACCTCTGAAAATCAAGTCCAAAATGAACTGCAGATGTAAAACCAGCAGCAAATAATTAGTTTGATCCTGCTTCCAATGAAGCTCAAACACGGTTTTATTAATGCCACTGGACATAAATCAAGCTCTCTATCACAGCATGTACAGCAATTTTTTCAAATGGGCTATTTCCAGAAGATTCTGAATCTCATTAAGAGATGCTCTGTAATACACTCTTAGACCTTAGAGTACTTCCTCTATCAAGGAGACCTCATGACATTTTCTGTGTTAGGAATTGTGCATATCAAGTTGTTCCTGCTTACTTTTTGCAATTAGATAACTAAGTACAGTGCTATTTATCACAGAATCATAGAATCGCAGGGGTTGGAAGGGACCTCCAGAGATCATCGAGTCCAACCCTCCTGGTTCCCTACACCAGGTCGCACAGGTAGGCATCCAGGCAGGTCTTGAACATCTCCAGAGAAGGAGACTCCACCACCTCCCTGGGCAGCCTGTTCCAGTGCTCTGTCACCGCACTGTAAAGAAGTTCTTGCGCACATTTGTGCAGAACTTCCTATGCTGCAGTTTCCAGCCATTTCCCCTTGTCCTGTCTCCACACTGCTGAACACAATCTGGCCTCACCATTCTGCCCCCCACACCTTAGATATTTATAGACGTATTTATTTTGACTTTTCTCTTTTTTAAATGTAGACACTGAATATCAATAACACCCAATGTTGTTACTTCAAGATCCACTCTGTGCATACTGAAAAACAACAGGGAAATGCTAGCAAGCCACATTGCAAAGTTTTTGGAGACCATCACAAGTTTTGAACAGAGATGCATACAACGCACACTGGCAGCATTTGATATGAAACCTATCACAAGGCATGAGCACATTTCAGTTGCTGCCTTAGTCTTAGTCCTTATTCCCCTACACACACCAGCCCTAGCATGAAAAGAAGGTAAATGGTTCAAAGAGGCCAACAGACATATTTTCTCCTATTCCTCCCAAGCCATGCTCTTTAGAAGAAGCACACGGAATTTGACCTTGCATTTTGAAAGGACACAGTTGTAGAAGTGGCAAGTGGCCCCATTTTGAAAGGATCTGATAGTAGAGCCAGAGGGGGGCTGTAGCTATCTCATCCCTCCTAAAAACCAAGCCATGAAAAGCACCTAGTGTGAGGCCGCACTCCTGAATTTTGTTACCTCCTGAACAAAAGCCTATTTGTCATGGACTTTGAAGTGCTCATTACATTACTCTGCAACAGTGTACGAAGTAACTTATTTATGGCTTGAGACTGAATTGAACAAGGAGAAAGACAGCAGCAGCACTCTGTGCTATCAGCTCTGAGGCAATGTGTTATGTGCTGAAGAAGTGCTACACATCTACAGCCTGCCTACTGCGTGCTTTCTGCAGGAAGCTCACATATGGTGAGAGGTTGCACAAGTCTTGCTGCACACCCCACCTATCACTCTTGCAGCCCACCACACTGCCATTCAGCCCATTCAGTTTGCTTTACAGTTTCCGGTTATCTTAGCTCACTTAAGAATCTAGAAGAAACCAAATCTTACAGTTCAGCTCTGTCTTTGCCTCAGTTTGAAGAATAACTTTCATTTCAGAAGAGGAACATCAGCAACAAAGCACGTGTGACTGCTTTCTCATAAAATAATACATCTTCACATTATGAGTCTATGAATTAAGACAGGATTGTTTGAAAAAGTCTTCCTAGACAGCAATAGCATGCTACAAGGTAATTCAAGCATCTTCATGTAACACAAGGATGTGGCTAACACTGGCACTCATCCAGTGATGACAACGTATACTCTCCTGTATTTATTTATCATGTGAGATATCAAGTCTGTAAATAACCTGACTCTTCTGATTGAGATAATTTTATTACTTGCATTTGAAGGATTTGGGTTTCCACATGTCTTCACTTTGGGGGAAAAGATTAAAAGGAAAGTCATTCCCATTTTTCAAGAGAGAAGAATCAGACCCTGTCCTGACACTTGCTCACGTGACCACCAAAGAGAAGCACATGGATAGAAGAGAACATATAACCTTCTTTCTTCCAGCAACTCAATGCTTCACTTCTCAATAGAGAAAACTGAATTTCTGATAAGAGAAAACTCAAGTTCATGATGTACAATAGTTTCATGGGAGAGTGAGCAGCCCAGGAATCTGAGAAACAACTGGAGTGTAAGGTATGCTGTAGAAATATCTATTCTGACATTGCAGGAGTAAGAGGATCAGCAGCACTATTCCCGGCACATTCCTTGCAATGATTCAGTAAGAATAACTGTGCAAGCCTATGTCTTTTTGTTCTGAAAGCAGTGCATCTATTTACTGCAGCTAGAATCCTGACTGAGAGGTATCACACCTTTCCACTTCATGCATTTTGTTACTGATAGCTCAGATCAGTGCTCATTCTCATACAGGTTTGCTTCACCTTTTGATGGCTTAAAAAATCCATAAATGCCAACAAACATAAATAAAAACAATCCTCAGGCCCAGAACAATACAATAAAATAGAGACAAGACACACAGAACTCCAGCTGTAAAAATCTCAGTTCTCATCCTTTATAGAAAAATAGAACAAAAAATAGAATCCTTAAGAGACATCCCTGCCCTTCTGAATTCAAGTGCTCCGTGCCCAGGCTCTTCTGTGTATCACTGAAGACTGGCCATGAAATAATTGGTAGTCACAATTTTTTGTTGGATGACTTCATGCTACCTCATGGAAAACTGACCATCTCAGTTCTGTGGAAGCAATTTACCTGAAATCAATACCAGATGAGTACTGAAGAGTTAGAAGACCCAGAACTCTGCCAAGTGGACCCAGAAATGCAGCTCTTCTCCCAGCAGCCATCCTTCGCAGACTCTTCACAGAGAAACTCAGTGGTTATGTAATCTGTCAATTAGATGTTTGCTTTTTTCCATAAATTTAATTAGGTTTTGATGGATTCATCAGTTTTCATCTAAATTATTTTTGGTGAATTCTAATTGGTTCCTGCTGTGGCTTGGCAGCCACATAACTGATCATATGCCTATTTAATCCACTCATGGGATATTTAACAAATTGTTAGCTATTTCACTGTGCACTGAAGTGTGGCTCCACCAATTCTTTTTTGCTGTCATGCTACTGTGGCTATTATGACAGTCCATTATGTGATTTATTTTATGAAATAAATTTGAAGTGTTACAAAAACAACAATGTATCATGCTCTTCACCCAAAATATAATAAGGCCAGGAGACATCTCTAAGCTTGTGCGTGTAAAACACTAATACCTTTCCTTCCAATCTGCAGACAGTAGTTTGCCTTTTCTGACATTAGTGTACTAAGTAAGACATATTGCAGAAATAGTTATGTGATAATTCATCTTATCCTTCTAAAATAAGTACTTAATTGGTTAAGAGAAAAAAGTAATAGGCCTATTTATCAGATGTTTAGGCTTGTCTTCCTGGGGAAATAGCCTAGAATAGTTATTGCATACTAACTCTTCATGAGGGCGTTCCTAATCCATAGTGAGCCATCTCTGCCTTAATTCACACCGGGCATGAAGGCAGGCTGGGCATTACACTTCAAATTCACTCCCTGAAGTTGTCTTGCAATAACTCTTCAAATTTCTAAACAAAACAGTTCAAAGAGTTCAACAAAACAGCTGCAAACTTGTACAATTCTTTCTTTATGTAGTAAAATGCTCATTCTCCTCCCCTGATGCAGCCTGTTGGGCAGGACCAGAAGAGAAACCTAGGAGCACAGAAAGACCTTTCAACCAGCAGTACCTGGAGAAAAGCTCCACGTGCTCCCACTCTTTTCCTCGCTACCCAACTCCTTTATGTTATGTGGTATCAATTCTTCTCTTTTCTAACTTTTTCCTCTTCCCTGTTGAGTGGTGCACTCCTTGGGTGCTTGGCGTGCAGAGCAGTCTTGCAACACCTCATGCTTTCTCTGGGAATGTGGCACAGAGTATTCCTTCTCCTGGCACAGAGATGCTGAAGCAGTGAGGAGGATGGTTCCTGGCCAGACCTGCCAGTGTGAAGTGGTGTTTTTTTTTCCCCCCTCTCTAAATTAAATAACAGGGTAATGATGCCTGTAAAGTGAAGTTCTGAAAGACAAAGCTGACAGATGTACAGAATATGATCAATCACCCTCTCAGCAGAAATACTAAGTTTTCTCAGAACATGGTAATTTCAACATGCCACAATTCACACAATATCAGACCTTACAGAAAATCCATACCTGATATATCAGAAAGTAAGACAAAGCAGAGTTGCTGCTATGCTACTACAGCAAGCTACCTGCAGCATTATCAAACTTTGTTATAATTCACATGTTGTAGGAGAAATACAGCAGCTTCCACATAACTGCATTTTCCTAACAGTAGCTGAGCACTTGCTCTTGGCCATGTTAGGTGAATAAACAAGTGCAGTAAAGAACTTTCAAACCAAACCATTAAGAATGACAGACCCTGGTGGATTAAGTCATGATGGTGAGGTCAATGGGATATGAAACTTGACTAATGATGCCATGCCCTTGTCAGCTTGCATTGGCAAAACACATTAAGGTTACCAGCAAGCCCTATGGCGTAGTGAAAAATACTAAAAGGAATTTCAACCTGAAATAGGTCAACAGGAGCAGAATACAAATACCTGCACCCCAAAGACACTTGGTGAGGAGGAGCCTGGCCAGTGACCTTAGTGAAGCCAGAAATTTGCCTTTTGGTTTTCATAGATATGACATACCATTAAATCCCTTTACCTATTTTCTCTATATTGGTTTTCACTGTATATCATAAGGCATTTCTAGATGGTAAATTGTGCAGCCAAGATTTGCATCTCATTAAGGATCTATATGGGTCCCCAGTTAACAGGACCTTCACCCATCTAGGGTAATCCTGCTCACGCTGAGGACCAAAAAGAGTTATAAAAGATTGCTCAGCTATAGTGCAAGAATGATCACTCTGCAGAAATCAGGTAGAAAGTATCATTTGAAAATTCCTGCGTGCAACATTCTATGTAGTCAGATGGGTAGATCCATGAGGAGCCATCAGCTGCCCCCTGTAGAAAATTCTACAAATGAACAGGAACTCTCTGGTGGGGACAACTCCAGTCAAGACAGAGCTGCTCTGACTGTGCACTGGGAACCTTTGAAAAGGGAAGAGGATACTGAGACTGGGCTGGACAACACACCAGGATTATCACCAACCTGTGTCTCTTTGCCAGGCAGAGATCAGTGGTACATCTGGTTCCTCAGACAAGAAATCAGCCTTGGAAATCTGACTGCCTTGCAGAGAAGTTGATTGCATTTTACACCAGTTTGGTGTGGTATTGAATCAACACTCAGTGAATAAGAACTGAAGACAACTCACCTGATCACTTTTGTGACTGCTAGGCATACATATGCTTACTGAGTGAGCAAATAAAAAAATACTCAATAGTCAGATGCACAAAGGAACAAGTGTTTTCACCTCCAAGAGGTAATCACAAGAGACCCTCAAGTCAAGCAGAACAGTGAATATACAATTGTTTAATTGCATCATGCTTATTTATTTAAATTTTATTTCAATATTTACATTAGATATATTTGCTTAAGGAAAAGTTTGTTTTCTCCTTCCAATGAAGTAAATAAAATTAGGCGAGACTGGCTAATTAAAAAAAAAAATCAAATTGGAATCAGAGTCTTAGATGTATTTATGCTACTAAAAGCGAAGAACCATTGAGATTCTTAGAAGTGTCTAACAGGCCTGATGCCTTACTTTTGCTAATGTCAAAAAGGGTTTTACTGTCAAACTGTCAAATGAACGGCAATCTGAAAGATAAGAAATAGAGTATTATTAGTGTCAGTACCAGAAAATGTTAATGTGGGTGATGTTACAGTGAATGAAATCAGACAGACACAAGTACTGAAGAACAAGCAGAATTCAGAGAAGGAAAATCATACATTGAACAGAAATGTATGTCATTAAGGATCACAGAAATGCTAAATTTCTCAAATAGTAGTCATTCAAGAGACATTTCATGGAATATAGTGACCTCAAAAGATAGATAAAATTGGATAGGAGTAATAATCCCCTAGTGAGAAGGCAGGTGTTGTCAGCTGTACAGTCAGAACGAGAAAAGAAGAGTGTAACAAGTGAGAAGGATTGTGTTTGTGTGCTATTGCCACAGCCTTTTGAGTGAGGGACACTGTGGAGTTCCTAGGACTGAACTGCTGAAATGTGAAGAGCTGTGTGTTGTCCCTGGCCTAACTCTCCTCCTGGTTTCTGTGAACATACAGATAAGCCTCCAGAGCCAGGAGTAATGGAATGGTAAAATGCATCCACAGGAAGACCAACTTTGGCAAAACTTGTATGACCATGATTAACCAAGAGCAAATAAAATTTGGGGATTTCAGTTATGTTATGAACAGCAAACAAAAAGCAGAACCAAAAGCACAAACGGGTGAAGTTTCTGGCAATATTATCACTTCAAGTAAAATAGGAGGCAACATAAGAAGCCTCTACCAACATCTGCAAAGATGAAGCAGCACAGCTATGTAGGATTATTGCCATCAGTAGGCAGAACAGAAAAGCATATGCAACCACAACTTGACCCTAAGACAGAAGCAAGAAACTCTTCTAATTCAGTGTCCATTTTATCAAAAATTTGAACTGACTATAAAGTCACAAATATAGACCACAAGTTGTCATACTGAACAGGAATTGGGCACGTACAAAACCATAAGAACATAAGTTTCAACAGTAAAACATCAGCCAAAATCCAACCTAAGAGTGTAAGGCAGGAAAAATATCTTTGGAAGAGCAATGGAGCAAAGAACCGGCATGAGCACAAAGTAAGCTGTGAATCAGTCAGGCGTAAGGAGATTAATGGAAAGGCATGGATAGATTTTCTTTAAAAGGAAATAATAACATTAGCAACTATTATAGTAATAATTATAATTGTTTTTATTTGCCTTAAGAAGGAAAATGCCAGGTTGTTGTGGGTTTTTTTTTTTTTTTGGGGGGGGGTTTCAGGAAATAAAAGGTTTCATTTTGGTTTTCACAATCATGCACGCATACAAACTTGCAACTGAATATAGGTTTGCCCTGAATGTCTATCTATTTTAAGTTGAAATCCACTTTCCATCCAGCAACCACTCACCAAAATCACAAGGGAAAATGTAGCTGGTTATTCAGTGTACAATAATGTGGTACAGAAAATGTAAAACATTGTTGCAGAGGAAGGCAGGTGATGCTGCATGGTTGCTGTAATACATGTATATGCACGACAAGAAGAGTAACAAATTCAGTGTAAAACTATATTCAGTTGCAAGTCTGTATGCGTGCATGATTGTGAAAACCAATAAGAATCCTTTTATTTCCTGAAATTAGAGGGAAAAAAAGAAAAAAAAAGAAGGAAGACGTCAAAATGAATGCCTTTAGCAAAGCATAGTTTCTGGGTTCAGGCCAGTAGAAAAGCGTTTGAAGAACAGTTTTCAGAAGCTGTAACAACCTCATAATTAATCATTCCTTCAAACACATCAGGAGCAGGAAGCTATAGAGTTTGTAGTCCCGTTAATTGATCAAAGTACAAAAGGAGCTCTCAGACAAGATAAAGCAGAGGAGGAAAATTAAATTATTTCTCATAGCCTTGAAGGAGTTCAGGGAAAATTCTAGGCTAGAACCCTTCTTCATACACATCAGAGGCAATGTGTCAGAGGAGCTATCTCAGAGTGAGCTCATTAGAAAAATCTATAGCAGAAATTGTAAAAATTAAGGTAACAAATTGCCAGGCCCAGATGATTTGAAATCTGACCTATTAAAGGAAGCTGCTAAAGCATTTAGGGCTGCAATGGCACTACAGAGGTGGCAAATATGATGACAAGTTTTTAAAAGTTGAAAGGCGTTATCTGGATTGCTACCACCTAGGAGCTTTCACAGCTTTACTGGATAATTGGTAGAAACTAAATAAGTGAATGCTGGGGGAAAGCATATTACCCCAGAGAAGTAGCATTCAAAAAGGGAAGGCATACACTGAAAACCAGGCAGAGATCTTTGAAGGAATCCAAGAAGAAACCCAGTAAAGAACCTGAGCACAAGGGGAAAAAAGACAGTCTGTGCTGGAGCTGCTAGTGGCCCATAGCCTTATTTCCAGATGGAAATGCCTGAGGAAGAGAAAAAGACCTGGGAAGATGTAACCAGTAAGTCCAGTGAATATTCTTAGGGCCACAATCATTCTGACTTCCAGAAATCCCTCAGGCAAACTTAACTTTGATGCTTTTCATATCCCACAATGGATTTGTCATCTGTGACCTTACCCAGTCCACCTCTTGAATCCACAAAAACTTACACTGCCCAAGTTCTGTGTGGCAATGAATCCTGAAATTTAAACACATGGTACATGAAGAAACACCTTACTTTTTGTTCTGCGCTTTCCAGTAGTGCCCTTCAACATCCCCTATTTCACACACAGAAGAGACAATGAAATTCACCAGAATTCACCCCACTGGACACATACTAATTCAAATTTAGTCTCTTGGGATTTCTGAAAGGCATTTGACAATATATTTCACTAAAAGCTCTTTGAAAAACTGTGCTGTGACAGAATAGAGGAGGAGCTCCTTCCATGAACCAAAAAAAAAAAAAAAAAAAAAGTGAAGACTTGGAAAATGAAGAATAAGCATAAACAGCCAATTTTCTCAGTGCACTAGGGACACCAGTGGAATCTTACAGGATCTGTTCCATTCAGCTCAGTTCAGAATTACCCAGAAAAGCAGGTGAATGAGGAGATGACAATGTTTTCTGTTGATAAAAATTTAGACGCTAGAACAAAAAACAAATGAACAAGAACAACCTGAATGATAAAGATTAACTGTATGGTTAAGAGGCAAATTGCATTCAAAGCAGATAAATGTAAATTAGCAAGCATGAGGAAAAACAATCCTAATTTTACATATGCAGCGACAGCCTCCAAATTATCATTATAATTCTGGAATAAGATCTTAAAAATACAATGGATGATCTATGTGAAAGTGTCAGATCAATGCTCAGAAATAACAAAAACAAGCAAATTGAATGTTAGAAATTATTAGAAAGGGAAAAGAGAAGAAGGGAGAGGATGTCATCCACTGTACAGATGTGAGGCACCTAAACCTTGAATACTATGGACAGTTCTGGCACACTAATATCTTCAGTGTACAGCAGGTCTGAAGAAAGTGTTCAGAGATGGTGGATCAGGCTGACAAAGGTATCAAATGGCTTCTGCATCAGAAATGATTAAGTAGATTAGGCTTTTGCAGTTTGAAGAGAGATGACTGACTGAGACCACAAGAAAGGTCTATGAAACCAGGAGTGTACAGGGAACACAAATGGGGATGTTGCACTCATCGTGTTTTCTAATAGAACAACAAGAAGTGTCAGACAAAGTTAATGGCAAATTCAGAGTGCTGTAAAAATAATACGTAGCCAGTTGTGAATGTTGTTCCAGAGATTTTTCACTAGTTTCCCAGTGATTAAGTGAATTAGAGTAAGAAAGATACATCCTGCTCTATTAAATAAGATGACAGATTCTGTAGGCCAGGAATGACAGGTCACCAGAAGCTGGGACATTATGCTGGGGAAGTGCTTTATGGCTGCTCCGGCTTTGTACTCCTCTTGTCAGCTGTTATCAGAGAGAAATAATGGAGTAAATGACTGGTTAGCCTAACCCTGTACAGACTTTCTCACGAGTTTAATCAGGTCATTCCAGCTTCTAAGATTGACAGCTAATAAAATACTTATTTTAGCAAAGTAAACTTATCTCACTACAGATGGTGAGCACAGAACCCCAGTAGACTATGAAAACGATCAGCTATGAAAGAAATAAGTAAAGGCAAACTACCAAAAAACTGACACAGGAGCAGCTCTTCAGCAAGAAGTCCAACTGCCAGTGAGAGATCCATGTGCCATTATGGCAGCTAGCGATAGCCAGCTGTGTTGGGTTGCCCGTGGCAAATGGTATTTGTGCCAGACATATCACTTCTTATTTTCAAGTGCAACAAACACCAGGATGGTGGTTTAAACCTTACAGAATCACAGAATGGCCCAGGTTGGAAGGGACCTCAAGGATCATGAATCTCCAACCCCCCTGCCACATGCAGGGCCACCAACCTCCCCATTTGATACTAGACCAGGCTGCTCAGGGTCCCATCCAACCTGGCCTTGAACACCTGTAGGGATGGGGCATCCACAACCTCTCTGGGCAGCCTGTTCCAGCACCTCACCACTCTCAAACCTTACTTTGTCAGTTTGCTGTAACTACAGATTGACAGATGAGGAGGTCAGAGTTTGAACTTCACTTTACTTCCTCTGGCTTTGGGTAGTACTGTCTGATGATACTGATGTAATTGAATCCTGCTCCTTTTTTGAAGCCCCAGCTGGGAGAAACAAGCAAGATGCCTGTAAATGGGTACATCACATAGCAGAAGTACACAAGGACAAGCCTGGGATTCTGTAGTGCTGAGAGACGTTCAGTCATCAGTCTCTATCATACGTAACTGACAAAGGAAGCACTCAGAACAATTTGAAAAACTGAAAAATCCTGAAAGATTTTAGGTTCTTGCTGTTAAATAGACAAAGCTATACTGAAATTTGGCAAAAAGCTCCATACTTTTTGTTACAGATGCTGATAAAAATTGCATTTAAAAACAAAAAAGTAGTCTCCAGAAACATCACTACCACTTACTTCCCAAAGTCTTACCCACCTACCCTCCCCAAAAACAAACAAACAAAAAAAAAAAACCAGACTGCAAGTCATCCCTAACTTCATTTTATATTTATTGCTCTTTTCTACAGTGCTTGATAGAGCAGACTCCATCTGCTCTCCCTCTACAAAAGCAAGCACCAAACCACCATACCTCACTTCTCCAAGCAGCTCCATTGATCCAAGCACAAACCTCATCATAAGGACAGTACTTCTCAAGTTTATAGTGATAGTACTCCCCAACAACTACAACCACATTCAGGTGCAGTTATTAGCATTAAATGCTCTGAGAATCAGAGCCTTAAGGACTCGATTTTAGCTGATTTTGTCTGAGACCCAGCTGAAAATACTCAGCATGTTTATCCCATCAGTGGGAAATGACAGCCCACCTGCAGAGGTTTGAAAAGGAATGGAGACTTTCCTGGAGCTTCTTGGTAGACTTCAGTGAGCATACCAAACAGAAATTGGAAAATTCAAGCAACAAATTGTTTAGAACTGGCAATGCATGGAGTCATAAAAAAATGAAATCGTGTAAGAAATCTCCGTGTGTCCTTCATCAGATAATTGAAAAACATCCTGTAAATTGTTATGACTTGTTTTTGAGCTTGCTTTTCATGAATTGATGTTAAACTGTGACTCTTTGCTGGGCCATTTGCAAATAGGAAGATTGTCACATTAAATCATTATAAAATATTTTCACATTTATATTCCTGTCTTAGTCCACATTTCTCCAGTGAGGCCAACAAAACAAGTTCCCCTTAATTGAAGTGACTCCTCTGAATGCTAATTAACTTTTCATTGAGTTTGGACATTTTCATATTTCTGATGCCCTTAATTTGCTGACAAATTCAAGGAGACAGCTGAGCTCCTCTGATGTCCTCCTGTTCAGTGGAAGGAGGCATACAGGGAAATGTATTATTTTTTTTAAATTATGGAGAATGTTCCACTTCTCTGGATGTTGACAGAAGGTGAGAGGATGAAATAGGAGTGAGAAAAGTTATCACATCTTTGTTGTTCACGTTTTTGCTTACTGGCAGAATATCTTTATGAGAGCACAGGCTGTGCTAGAACTAGAAAGCAAAATGTGTAGTTTGTTCGTTCATGCTGTGGCATAAAGTTGGCCTTTCATTCTTTACAAAACAGACCTCCCAATAAACAGATGCAGAAAATGTGAAGGTTTTCTCAGTACAGCATTTTGTTTTTACCATTTGACAGATTCTGTTTTCAGCAGAAACACAGCCATTAGGCCTTACCTTTCATCCAGCCATGCACACTCCTGCCGCACAAGGCACATTACAGCAGTAGGACAGGCGCTGGGACCCTCACTTTGCGCAGGTGCAAGCAATTACCCAAACTGGAAAGCAGATGAGAACTCATTTGACAGACTTTGCTGTCCATGAGATCTGCCAAACAGAGTGTTTTCTGTTATATTTCTCCCATTTCAAATGTTGATTGGAGATAGGAATAGAATAGGAGTCACAGTTTTGAGGGCAGAATTAAACACATCTGATTGGAACAAGAGTGGACACAGAATCGTTAAATTTCTAACCAAAAAGCTACAAGTTCAGAAGGCTGAGCTTTTTTTCTCATCTTGTGTGTACTTGCATTTTCCATTTTCAGTTGGAAATAGAAGTCATAAAATCCCAGACAGATGTTTTTTCACATTCCTGTAATTAAAATACAAGAGAATCATTGGGGAAAAGCCTCCAGTTCCCAATTGAGAAGAGCTGCCCTGCCATTTAAGTACAAATCCAACAGAATTTTGGTACTTGTCTGAACAAACCAAAGGCCAAAACTTGTCTAAAGCCTTGAAACATAGACTGATATTACACATAGGTTTTCAGCTCGGCTATCATAAAGATCCTCAATTACAGGGAGGGAAAAATTGTCTTTATCTTCAGGCTTTGAGACATGGCAAGACTGTAAAGTGCTTTGCTTCCTTACTGAATAAACTCATCATTTGCCTTAAAACAAATAGAAACCTTCACATTTTACCAAGAAATGAATGTGTTGGAACAAAGAATCCCAGTGGCAGACTGCTCTCAGGACGGTGTACTCGTGGTGTTGGCAAGCTCAGCTGTTAGCTGGCACAAATCATAACAAATGTTTTTCCATGTACTATAGTTAATTAAATATTGAGGGGCTCATTTTGGAGAGCAGAGCTTGCTAAATCTGTGCCTTGAAAATACACTCATAACAATGACAGGGCTTTTTTTAGTCCTAGCTTCACAGTATTGTGAAGAACAAGGTTGTATCACACTTCAATTGATTAAGTGCAGATTGCCCCGGTAGACAGATTTGATTATGCTGCAAGTATAAGCTTAGGGAGAGTAATTAGGAGTTTCATCCTCATTCTACATCTTCATTTCCACATTTAGATTACAAGAAGAGCCTTTCAGGTTTCTTAATTTATTTTTACAAGATATCACAGATCCACAGCTGTTGGCAGCGAGTGCAGAAGAAGGTGTATTTGCAAAGCATATTGAGCCCTTAATTATGAAGGCATTTCTTGTTTTGGTGACCTCCATCCTTGTCAACTTATCTATAGCCACAGTCAGCAATAGCTGTGGGAGAAATGGAGCAAAGACAGCTAAACTGTTTAGGCAGCAGCATTAGTGCTGACTTTGATTGGTTTCTTCACCTGTTCAGTCTTCTATTTAAAATTGTCAGGTAGCTGGCAAAGCATCCAGGAAAGTTTATGTTTGTCCAGTCATGATTTCCAGAAGAGAGTTTCTTTGCCCTTGACTTTTATCCTTCTGTTTTGGAACATAGGCACAAACTGGTGGCCAGCAGGGCGAGGGAGGTGATCCTGCCCTTCTACTCTGCCCTGTGAGACCTCACCTGCAGTACTGTGCCCAGATGTGTAGGCCTCAGTACAGGAGAGATGTGGACCTGTTGGAGCACGTCCAGAAGAAGGCTACAAAAATGATCAGGGATGGAACACCTCTCCTCCAAGGACAGGCTGGGAGAGCTGGGGCTGTGCAGCCTGGAGAAGAGAAGGCTGCTAGGTGACCTGATAGTGGCCTGTCACTACCTACATGGAAGCTACAGGACAGACAGACTCTTTAGCAGAGTCTGTGATAATAGAACAAGGGGAAATGGCTGAAAGCTCAAAGAGGGCAGATTTACATTAGATATAAAGAAAAAGTCATTTAGAGTGAGTGTGGTGAGGCACCGGAACAGATTGCCCAGAGATGTGATTGATGCCTCATCCCTGGAGACTTTCAAGGATAGGTTGGATCAGGCCCTGGACAAGCAGATCTAAATGTGTTGTCCCTGTTCATTGTAAGGGAGTTGAACAAGATGGCCTTCAGAGGTCCCTTCCAAATCTAAGGATTCTATGATTTTATGAGCTGGGTTTAGAGTTCTACATTAACCTGATGTTAACGAGAGATAAGAAAATACACACAGTAGTCTCCAAAGTTGAGAAGAATAAATGCAGTATGCATAATTTTTGCAGCACTTTCGTATTTCCTGGTCTTCTGGATTTTTAACGTATACAGTCACAGCACAGCCTGCTATGACTGCTCAATGACTGCTCAAAATCAAGAATTGTGTATTTGTTTCAGAAACCTTCTTTCCTGACACTGATTTCTTTATGGAAGGCATTGTTTGGGAATCACAAAACAGGTTGGAATATTACTGAAAGCATTCTTGTTTAAAAAAAGTCATGTCAGCAATGTGCCATAGTTCTAATTACTGCAGAGAAATTAGCAAATAATTATATGCAAATAAATGAAGCTAATCAAAGTTATTAACACATTCTACTAGTCAATCATTTAAATTGCTTTAGGCTACGGTACAGCATTGGTATGAAAGAATTAGCTTAAAAGGAAAAAAATACACAACCACTTTATTATGTGAGATACCAGCATTTGTATAAACATTTCAAATGTGGTATTAAAAGAGCTAATCCATTCAGCATTAAATTGGATCGGCTCTGGTCACCTATGTTACCTATATTATGTGAGTGCTTCTGTATGGAATGGGTGCTGACAGTCCCATACATCCTGTTTTTCAGGTTCTTGTAGAATTGCGCCCATTCAGTTAAGAAAAATTTCTATGCTGGATTTTTGCTTCAGGCAGCATTTGTTACTACTGCTGTCTGTTTTGAACATTGCTGCCCAAACATTTCTGGCATTTCAGCAAGCAAAACTTGGAGAAACAAACCTTTGACAAGACATTCTGCTTCTAAGCTGCACTTTTTCTGCCCTGTGAAAATCTGCCCAGATTTTTCCAATTTCTAAACACCAGCAGGAGAGGGGAGCGGTTTGTTCTTGTTGGGTGGGGACTTCCATTTTCTCAGCATGGTTGCCAAGCATTCTCTTTCCTCTGGTCCCACTCCAGCTGCCCCATGACAGGGAGGGCACTGACCACTGTGTGGCTCAGGGCTGGGGCCACGACGCATAGCCAGAATGAATTGCTCTGCAGCGGGAGCTCCTCATGCACAGCAAAGAGGACTCAAGGGGCAAAGGAAAGAGAAGGAGAGAAACAAGGATGCCAAGAAGGCTGAAACTCATTGATGCTGGAGGAAAGGATGTTGGCTCAATTAGATTGGGGTTGAGGCCAGAAGGAAAACAGAGGCAGAGGAAGGAAGGATGTGATTCATGGTGAGGGAAAAGCAGCAGGGTGGAAGCTGGAAGCAGGAGGTGGGTGATGAGAACACAACTGGCTGCTGGATGGGCCCCAGAGGTAGCAGCACAGGCAGGAGCTGGGCTGGGCAGGCAGGGTGCAGGGAGTGGTGAGACTGGGGCCAGCTTCGAGGAGCTGAGCAGATTTTGCCAGTTTGCTGTTGGACTCTTACCCCAGGGATGCTGGATTGTAATACATGGCAGTATCCTAGTGTGGTGAACAGAGGTGCCTGGTTGTCAATCCTGCCAGCATTCACTGCAAATAATTCCTTATTTGCTGTCCAGAACTTCACTCTTCCTGTTCTAGGTTCTTGTGACTCCAGTTAAAGGAAATGACTGCAAAAATCAAGAGCATGTACTTAGAAAGATAACAGAAATGTTCGACTTGAAGCATTTTTCATTACTACATTTCCCATACACACACTGACATACTTAGGTCCACACTCCAAAGTTTCTCTTCCGTTTGTAGGAGCTCTGAATTCCTTCTTTCAGGCCTCTTGTCATGAGCTCTGTGCTCAGTGAAGCAGCTTTTCCATGTTTTCAGTGGCCACAACTTCAGGTATTGAAACACCAAAATGTTGAATATTGCTTCTCTGAATGCAAACAGTCCTCACCTGGGAAAAAAGAAAGACTTCATTTTACTGTTTACAGATTATAAATGACAGAGGAGTCACCATTTTCACATTCTGGAGAATCCCCTTGTATACATATCAGTGTTTCTAATATTGCAGATATGGGACCCCATAATTCTTCCTGATATCAAAGCATTTTCAGCCTGTGACATTTTTATCTATTTTACCACATTATTCTATTCATGAAACTTTCACTGTTGTTGGGTTACAAGACTGATTATATATGTCCACTCTTCTCACCATTCAGTGATATTTTATCTTCTTTTTCATCAGAATCTTTTGAAAAATCTTTTTCTCTATTTATCTTTACTTTTAAGTTTGAAGACGTGAACAATTGATTTTATGTATGTTTTCAGCAGAAATCACAAATTAAGAACACATTACCAAACAGAAGGAGAGTCAGGATATTTTGCAATTCATGTGGTAAAATGACAGAGAATCTAGAAAATGCATGTTTAAGTATTGCATAGGACATTACAATGGTATGTTGGGTCCTGATTTTTTCCATTGTTTCTTCTCTTAATCATCATTAATAATTTATATAGAACTAAACACATTTATATAGAAGACTCACTAGTCACATTTACATGCTAAATAATTGCTGTGTGTAACTAGAAAAATGCAGCAGTAATAGTAGAATAACTGCTCAGAGCATCTTCAAGTCCTTGAAAAGCAGAAATATTTATGGCAATTGTGAGATTAAGGTAATTACTGTAACAATACATGACTCCTACGTATGTCAAAGGAATATGTGCCTTTTTACATCAAGCCAAATGGCTGCATAGGCCACTAGGATTATTTTACAATGCTGCTTTAGCTGAGCGACAACATCTCCCAACAACTTTGATTTATGTGCCTAATAATGGCCTGCTTTATTTAATATATACTTTTGACAATACTGTGGGGCTTCATCTTCTGATGCAGATTAGTGGCTGTGTGTTTTCTTTGGTAGAAAGGCTCTGTTCCGTGTCATCATCTGTGCAGATGGCAACGTTAGCCACTGAGCATTTACTATATTGGGCACTAAAACTGAGATTTATGCCACATCTTTAGAGGTGGTAGTCAGCTGCAGTTGCTATTACAATTCAATTTTTGTATAATACACAGTAAACCTCCACTGAGAATACTTTTATACTCTTTTAATGCGCTCCATATGCTGAAAGACATAGTTTCAGATTAAGGAAGGTTTATGGTAGATGTGTGCTAAACTTTTTGTTTTCACACAGAAACCCCAGAGGCCTGCTACGGCCCCGTGTTGCCACCTCACCCCAGTCTGGGGCTGGCCCGCTCCAGTGCTTCTGCTCTTTCTCCTATACTGCCATCCTTTTTATGTTCTGCACACAAACATCAATCCACACCATCCTTCTTGTCCATAGATCCCCAGTTTCTGTTTTGTTTTTCTGTAACTTAATAATGTACTTGGCAACCAAAGAAAATTAAGATTCACTGTGAATTTTTGAAGCCAAACAAAATCATCGCTACAGAAGGAGTCAGAGTCTCAATGATGGACCTTATAAAACTGAAAGGCAATTGATGTGTCTTTATACAGAGGGAGGAAAAATGCATTCCTATTCTAGGCAAATATAGAGAGAAATGCGTATCAACCTTTTAAACATTAGCAGCTTCCCATGCAGATGAGCACGTGCAATTTCCAGGCCCAGATAGCAACATGGAGGTTTGGAAGGCAGGTTTTGCTTCCGAGAGAAGGGAATTGCCTGCTGATAGAGCAGTATGGCTTCAGGCCGGGTGGTCACAAGGAGCAGGGCAATGTAAAGACATCTGAACAAGGAGAGAATAGTATCACTTTAAAGGCACTGCAGCATCCCAGGAACCTTTGAGCTTAGACACCAAGGATTCAGCAGAATAATAAATGAAAACTGCAATATTCCTGATGTGATTACATGATTAAGGATTTTAACAGCTGGGTAGAGCTACCAGCAGCCCATCAGGCAAAGATGGCAGAAAGGCTGACTCAATGTACCTTCTTGAAGAAATAAGCTTATTGATGTAAGGGAAGTAAGCATCTCATTGAAAAGGAAACAGCCAAAAAATTGATTAAGGCAGGAGGAAGATCCTTCAGAAAACTATTAAGCTCTTAGGGCAGGCTAAAAAGTGAAGCAGAGAGAGGGTTCACTCGAAGAGACACAACTGTGCTGCTCAGGCACTGCTGAGCAGCGTGCTTGGAGAGCACTCCAAGCAATGCTAGGTTTGAATGAAATCCCCTACAGACAATGAACCTCAGGGGAAAAGCCAGGATGTGCCTCCTGGGGAGAAACAGTGGAAATAGCAAAATGTTCCAAGAACAAACTATATTTCCACCAGAATTAACTTCTATGATATCTGTCAAGTTAAATGCCATTTTCACCACATGCTAGTAAATTTTTTCTTTCCAAGCAGCTGGCATTTTCTTAGGATGTTCGGGTCGTGCCCCTATTGTATAACCACAATGAGCAGCATTGAAACATTTCCCAACCAAGTAGAGTCTGAACGCTATTTCTTAACTAGCTGCACATTATTTTGTCTCTCTGTTTTTTGGATGCAATTCAGAAAGCTGTGGACTCCCTTTGTGAAATTAATCTCTCTTTAAATAATCGGGTTTTCTACTTTTTCTTTACACTTACTTTTCTAGGAAAGGGATTGTGAGTTAAAGCTTCACTATCAATGATCTGCTGGAAATTTGAACTGCTTGAGAAGGAAGGAAAAAGAGTGGGTATTGCTATGGGACTACTGTTAGGAAGGCCAAGCAGCCATGTACAGATACACGGCTTTCTGGCTGCTGCAGTTTAAAACCAGTGAGCTGACATGCTGCCATGGCTGCTCATCCACTTACACTATTACCACTGAATGGGAAGAAAACGTAGTGTTTACTCATGCAGCTGAGAGAAAACGAGGAGTGGTAAATACGGATAGATCAGTAATATAGACTGAATGATGTGGATCAATTTTCAATGCAGGTGGTATTGGGTGACACACAGCCTGAATATGACCAACACAAGATAATAGGTTTAGGAATAATTAAAGTTGGGGGGAAAAAAAAAGAAGAAAAAAAAAAGAGGCTTCTACTATGCATTAATATTCTCTGGAAAAATAATTATCCTACGGGGGACATTGTGGGTAATGGACCGAACATGATCTCCCTGCTATATGCTGTCATCTGAAGTGTTACTGTGATTTCTGGATTGATAAATGCATATCTATAAATGAGTGTGTGCAAATCTTTGCTGGGATATAAGCTTCACTCCCTGTCTGGACCTGCTTGGAGGGCGAGGGCAGCTCTTCCCACGGCCAGGCTGAAGGTACAAAGTGGCCACAGCAAAGCAGTTTTCTACATTTGAGAGGCTGGAGCATTTGTACAGAATGACAAATTTCATGAGCCCTCAAGCTTTCAACGACCTTTCTGTGTCCTGCAGAGTAGAATAGGTCTGAAGGATGTCCCAAACAGGGCAGCTGACAATCCGAGGTAGTGCAAGGTCATCAGCACAAATCCTGAAAGTGGGTGGTCATCTGGCACAGGAATAACACTTCTGCCACAAATCAGTCTTGGTTGTAGGCATATACAGTTACACTATGTCCAAATCAATGTAGGCTGGCGAATAAGGCAGTCTGATGCTTTTGTCTGACACAGGCAGACCCAGTCTGGCAATTCCTGCAAAAACACCTGTACATACAATCATAAAATCCTTAGTTAGAAGGGACCTTAAAATGTCATCTTGTCCAACTCTCCTGCAATGAACAGGGTCGTGCATAGCTAAATCCAATTGCCCAGGGCTTGATCCAGACTCACGTTGAAAGTCTCCAGGAATGGCACTACTTCTTCCTAACTCTGTTCATCTTGGTGCCATCCAGCTGACTAATGTGAGCCAAAGGCACATCCTGTGGTGAGGTGCCTGCACCCAGGGACACTGGGAGACCTAGTAGAAAGTGACTGGAGGGGGTACAAAACTGCAAAGGCTTTAGTACAGCTCTCAAACAAGGCCTACTTTGAACTACTGCCAGGCTTCCTCTGCTGAGAGCCCAAGAGAGACATCAGGCAGTCCCCAGTGGGAGTCCTTGCTCAGGGTCTCTTATGTGCACCTTCAAGGTGTGCAAATGGAGCAGGTGGCAAACTCCCAAACCCATCGTCTCCCATTGAATGGGTAACTGTCTGCCCAAGTACACTGCATGCATCTTTAAACCAATGCTCCCATGTTCTCTGGTTAAGAAAAAGGCAGATTTTGCCTCAAAGTTATGCTCTTTAGAATTGCCACAATAACTGGGACTGTACAGCTCCTACTCAGGAGAAAGTGTCACTCTAGGTATTCTGCCTGCCCTGGGCTCTGCCAAAGAATTTCCCTCTGTCCTCCAAGCAAACAAACCCTGGCAAGAGATAATCAGGCTTTAAGGAGCTGCCACCTTGTCTTACAAGCAGAGAAAATCAATGGGTTTGTTCTCCTAAATCGTTCTCTAGATGCAACCAGCAGTGATATGGGGTTTGCTGTCTCACACGTTTTGCCCATACTGGCTGGAGTCGGGGCTGCTCTCCACCACCCCTTCAGGAGAGTCCCACCTCCCCCTCTCCCCTGCCTGCCCTGCTCCATCCTGACAGCATGCAGCACAGCAAGTGCTTCCTTTCAGACCACACAGGCAGCAATGTGGAGATGATGCATCTTTTCCTGGATCCATCTTTCCAGCGGAAGAGAGAAAATCCCTCTCCTTGGGCAAGCTTTTCTGAGCCTGGCGTTTGGCTTCCCTGCACTCTAACGTGATAACAAACATCTGGGTAAACCTTACTCCCAGACTGGGCTGTTCTTGTGGTCTCCCTGTCCCAGCTGATATTTCCTTCCTCTACCACTTTGTAGTGAATTCCTAAAATCCTCTCTGCACATTTTTTGGAATTAACAAGGATTAACAAGCACCTGTCTGCATGCTTTGCCTGGAACTATCTCTCAGCCCAGTGTTTCCAGTACCAAATGTAGGGGAAATAAATGAAACGGAAACATGACATATGAGAAGGCTGTGGTAAAACACAAAAATCCTGAGCACTAGGCAGAGTGGGGAATGTGTAACTGAAGGCAAAGCATGTTCTTGGTAAGGATCTAGAGATCATTTGAACATGCAGACTGTCAGGAATCACTAAGGACATAACATTCAGGAAGAACTAAAGGCATAATAGTCAAGATTTTTTTCTTCTCTGTAGAGAGGAGCCTTGATTTTCTACACTGCGCATGTTAAAACCAGAGGATTTCCCATTTTATTTATTTTCTTTAAGATTGCTCTGAAAGCATACTTTGGTAGCACAGCTGAGAATACAGCATTAATACTTAGGATTTTTTCATGTAGTGCCACATAGCCCTAGCACCTGGAAAGTATATTTAGGGAACTGAGATATATTTGAATGTACAATACAATTTATATAGCGTAAGTGGAAAGTGCCAAAGACAAGGAAAACTTGAATTCTACACAGAAATGAAAGATGACTGTGGTTTTCTAACCTGCATGATTAGCAATAAGGATTTAGTGGTCCGGATGCTCTTGAGACTGTTATATGAGAACACGAGTAAAATGAAAGATACTTTGATCTACAGTTCCCATTTAGAAAACCCTAAAATTAGCTGCAGTATATCTGAGGTGCTGAGTGTATCTCATAGACCACTGAGCAGGTCTGTAATTAACTTTGCTTCTTTGAGTGCAAAAGGACACGTGATGGATTATCATCCAGACAACAGGCCTGGAAAGGCAGCTCTGTCAGGGATATATGCATATATAATGCTCCCTGCTAATCCTAGCTCACTTACATTGTGCAGTATTTGGCTAAATTGCTCAATTTTGGAAAACACAATTTTTTTAAGATCTCTTAACCAACAGATAAAAACGCTACAGGAAATGGCAGCTTACAGCAAGCACCGATGACACACATAACAAAGCCCAGGATTAGTGCCAGGATTTTCCATTCACAACGATTCCTTCTTGACTACTATGCAAGGGTATGTGGGGGAAACTTCTCAAACCTTCTCTACCTGAAGCCAAGAAGCAACAGGGCCCAAGACTATCTGGCTCACCTTGGAGGGGAGCACAGGGCTGAGGTGATGGGGACAGGTGCACTTCTGCTGGCACGTCCACCAAGAGCTGTGCCAACACCTGGCAGGTTGGGCAGTCCCCAGGCGGGCTCCTAGACACAAAAGGTGCCCCCTAGGCACAGCCTCTAGAAACCTGGAGTGGCCCAATATCATGTCAACATGGGGGAAATATTCAGCTCTATGTGATTTTATTGTATTTATAGCACGCATGCACACATACAAAAAAGAAGGGGGAAAAAAAAGGATCAGGAAAAGAAAAAAAAAAAAAGAGTTGAAATCAATACTTTTGCACAAATAAATAATAAATCATCGTTTTTTTAAAATTTAATTATTAGTACAGGATCTACATACAGTGCAGAGATTTCAGCTCATCTTGCTGAATTTATTCCCACTGCATTGCCGTTGCTAAGAAAGGCTCACAGCCCCTAGAAATCTCATTTCTTCCACCACTAGGTGGCTCGCAAAGAGCAGAATGTACAACTGCTCCATCAAAGATCAGAATAAACACATACAGTTTGAAGATTATTACATGCTGTCTCCCAGTTGTCATACTTCAAAATGTTCTATAAATCACCAAGTTCCCGGGGTTAATGGTAAATAGTCCCCTGAGAGAGCAGAGCTGTCACAGCCACTGTTCTGAAAGACAGACATCGCTTGTGAATGTGTAGACAAAAAACATCTAAATGAATAATTAGTATTTTTTTTTCTTCTTAAAATCCATTTCCGCTGTGTGAGTATACATCAGAGAGCAATGGAAGACGTTTAAATTCATCTAAAGAGCAGTCTTAGCACCACATTATATTTTAATTTAACAAATCAACCAAACAAGAGGCTTGTTTTGGTTTATAGTGAGTAGCTTTATTTATAGTTGTTAGCAGTTTATGACTCGGGGTCTAACTTTCTATTACATATTGATTTAGATTAAGGACAAAGCTTGCAAATCAAACCCATCCTTACTTGAAAAAACTCAGTGATAGGCGAGACGCCTGGGGATAGATATACATCTGCAATCAATCAAACCTGCTGGCTTACAGCACTTTGCTCTTTCCAGGTCAAGTAAAATAAACAGAAAAGACAGCTTCAGGAGAACCTTAAGAGGCAGATTATGTTATCTGCTACCTTGCACTCAGCTATTATCCTACCATTGATGCATGAATTGCCTCCCATTGAGCACTGGGACTTGTTGAACAGGAGAATGTCAAAAAGAACAAGAAAGGGTTTTAATTTTCTCATAATTCAAATGCTGTAAGCGCTGTATGCGAATCTCCCATTGCTTACACAAAGCAAGAGGCACCATTAAACACACTGAGTACCTCCTCAGAGCAGTCTTTGCATTTCACAAGCAGATAAACCACTTTTCACACTCACGAACGAATACTTTGGTAACCATGCATACTCACCACAGCCATAACCGAGAGTTACTGAAGGAGAGAAGACCCAGAGAATCCAATCCCTAGGCTGACGCCAGCCTCACACTTACACGGCCCTCCTTGGCATCTCTCAAAAAACACTGACTCTGCTCCTGCCCCACAGCCCGTGCTCAGACTTGGGTATTGAGGTGCTGGCAGCAAAGATGGAGCTGAGAGCCTTGGGTCTGTGTCAGCATGCAGGGCCTCAGCTGGAAGTCTGCTCAAGCAAGGGGAGCACTCGCTGTCACACTTTTGGCCTCAGAGAGAGAAGGCTCTGATTTCAGCGAGGTGAGGGAACAGAGCACCTCAAGAGAGCAGTGGCAAAGGCATGAAGGAGCACCTTGAGTAACAGCCCTGCCTCTCAACAGAAGGCAGCTGCAAACCTGTTGCAACAAGTAGGGAGCTACAAGATGTAGCAACTTGCTACAACAAGTAACAGTTTCCCTGGGTATTTGTTTCTCGCTACAGTTTTTCTTTTTTTTTTTCTTTGTTTTCTAAATACCTCAACCCTTTAGTAGTATCTTGATAACGAATAATGTATGCTGTTCTTGTTTCATATGATATTGTGGACTTAAGCTTCCACTGTGTTACATGCAAAAATGCACACAGATTTGGCTGTTTGGCTTCCCACAAGCTCACTAGCGCTGGAGCTGCCGCTGCATGAAGGTCTCATTTTGCTGCAGGACACTGTTGCACCGCTCTGTATCCCTTTCCTGCTGCAGAGTCCAATTCATTGTCCCTTTGTCAGTTCAAAGTCATCCACATCTGTTTCTGCCTGCAGCAGCAAATCAATAGGATGAGGCCTTTGCCCAGAAAGGCTGAAGCTTGAGAAAAGCCCAAACAAGCCCAAAACAAAGAAAAAGCATCCGATAACTACACAAAATTCAAATGAAATGCCAAACCTGCCTTTGAGCTCCCGCTGTTCCCACTGACTCCCAGAGCAGGGCACACTTCTAGCTGCTGAGAGGGAAGGCAGATCTCTGTCTTAAAATGTTTCACTTCTATGAAACAGCACTAGATTAGCACTAGATAATTACATGCTGGCTATGATCCACATTTTTTCTCTTGAGATATGTGCATCTGGCCTGAAATATTGCCAAATCCAGACACCTATTCCATGGTCCAATCAGTTGTAGAGATTATGGAATGGTTCAGAGTTTTGTGCTTGTCCCATGGCCCAGAGTGGCTCCTGGTCACTTCCAAAGCTTTAGTCCATAGTTTCAAAAACCAAAAACCTCTCTGCAAGATGAGCAAAGTTTCTTGCAGAATGAGGGGATCTAGCAGCCCAACATGTCCAAAATCTAGAGCTGAGTGGATCAAAGTGACAAAGAAAAGGAGAGGGACTAATTTAGGCAAACACAGTTTGAGGATTTGACTGTAATGAAAAGTTGCTGGGGTGAATAGTAACTCTTTGCATTTTGCATGAAGTGAAATTCAGGTCAGATATCAAGAAAATTTCTTCTCCAATGGAGTGGAATGCATTGGCATAGGCTGCCCAAGGAGGTGGTGGTGTTACCATCCCTGGAGGTGATCAAGGACTGTGTAGATGTGGCACCGAGGGACATGGTTAGTGGGCATGGGAGGGATGAGTTGGCAGTTGAACTTGTATTCTCCAAGTATTCTCCAATCTTAATGATTCTGTGATTGATATGCTTCCAGTAAGATTCTCTTTGTGCCCTTGTAGTGAGCATTAGGGATAAAACTGTGAAGAGTAAACATCCGGACTCATCTGCAAAAGAAAAGTGCCATAGTGAATGGCAACTGAGCCTGGCATCAATTCAAGAGCTATCAAGTTCAACAACAGGTGAGCAGAGGAATGACTAAAAGGATATGTGATTGCCATCCATTTCGCCAGAGAGTCACCTGATCACTCTCTTTGACTGGGAAATTTTGACTATCAATTCTAGGGTAAAAAAGTACATTTGGAGTTAGATTACCGGACGTATTTTGCAGCCTCATACTATATATGATATTTTTTATTTTAGGCTCCCCGTTGAAAGATGCTTCTTCCTATCTATATCTATGAGACACTCAGCTATGGATAGGTCTTTTTTTGTACCTGGCATCAATCTGGAAAATGTTTCCCAGAGAGTACACTGTTTGAGTACACTGTTTGCCACATCTGGTTGCAGTTGTAGGCTCTCCACTGGCTACTGAGCTCCACACTGCTGCGTGTATAAACGTGCATCGCTTCTGCAGCAAAGGGCACCTGCATAGATGCTCTCCTCAAAACCCTTCTGCTCTGAGGAGAGTGTACAACCAGCAATAGGTGAGAAGGAGCAAACACGTCAATCTTTCTCTTTTCAAACGGAACCAGCGATCACATACTTAGCGTTGCTATTTTCTGAGGAGAATGTCTGTTCCTACAGTGCCACCTTCAGTTCTTCTTGCTTATTATCTCAGTTTTACCCAATCTTTTTCAGAACTTCAACTCCTTTTACAGAAGGCCCAAACAAAAGCACTGCTGTGCATTTCTCTTTGATAGTAGCTTGCAGTCTCCTAAACAAAACACTTCAGATCCAGTAGGCAGTACTTGAAAATTTCTCAACAGTGCAATTTGTGTCTGTTGCTTATGAGCACATTCTCAGCTGACAAGGCAATCAGTTATTAGCTGAGAAGGAGCAGTAGGAGTAGGGAGAGGTACATGGAAGTAGCATACTATGAAGGAGTTCTTTCCCAAACAAATCTGGTAGGCGTCAGTGTATTCTGTATATAAGATATGGATCCGCATGGCTGTGGTGGTAAGGTTGAACATATACAACAAATAGAGGGAAAGGGCCTGTCCTCACCCACACACACACAGAGCAGCTGGCAGTGCGTGCTCACTGCAGATGAGTTTACAAGGCAAGAGCTGCCCTCAGCCAGGCTCTCACCCAGAGCACTTAGAAAGAGGAGCAATGTGAGGTGCCCTTTCTTGACCATTTTGTGTCAGGTCCAAGTGTTGCACAGCTAATTCAAGAAGCTTTGTGAAAAGACACAGCAAAATTTCCCTAGAGGCTGCACATCTCTTCTACAGTTTTTGCTTCAAACTGGGGTTGTGGAGCTTCCAAGGAGGCTGGGAAGGCAGCAGTCTCTACCCCTGTGCCTTGGGCAGTCCATAGAGACAAAGGGGAGACAGGCCAAGGAGAAGTTGGCTGGGGAATTGGGTATTACAGATGTAAGGTTACTTAGAGTATAAAAATGGCTTTTGGCTCTTGCCAGAGTAAAAGGTGAGATTCATTGTGAGACTGAAACATCTACATTTAAGCATTTAATTGCAAACCTTTGCTCATGAGTGGGCATCTCAGTTCCTATTGCAGTCAGTAGAGGTCTAATCCTTTATTCAGCTGCCAAAGAACTGACACCTAGTGCCACTGAAATGCCCTGGAGTGCTCTGGCTGGCCTCCAGATGCTGCTGCAGAGGAGCCAGGGTACCCTCTAGGTCCTGTATTATACCCACAAGCTGTACACAGATGCATCAGGTAGCCTCATGCATCTCAGAATGCTGTTATCAGCACTAGGAAGGGGACAAATGAACAGGGTCTCTCAATGACTTCCTCATCATGAGCACATTCTATCTCCAGACCCTACTGTATGTGCTTGACATGTCTCCCCTGAGACTTGCAAACCAGAACTTCATCAGCTGCAATGGGAGCTTAGTAACCTCATCTACACATACATTAGATGACTAATGTCAGATGTCCCAGTCGGAATCCTGCCCAGAGTGTTTATCACTCCACAGTGTACATTCTCACTCATGACTCAGTTCCACGAGGAAGCTGTTGAAATCCAGTCGCAGCACCCAGATAGGAAAAGTCTCACTTCCCCATCTACTGAGAAGCCTAAACAGCCAGTGAGGGTGCTGGGGACTCTGCTGAGACTATGGTTCAGAGGGAGACTGAGCCTAAGGAAGCACAACAGACAAGGTGCAGGATCACTGCATGCCCTAATCAGAAGCCCCAGCAGAGGCTCACCTGGCAGAGCTTTACTCTTTGCTCACAGCTTGCTCAAACTCAGGAAAGCTCTCAGGAAGCACTGGTTGGGACTCTGGAGGTCTAGGCGAGGTCCAGGTAAGCAAAACAAAGGCTCTTCCCTTCTTTTGCTTTTAGTAATTGCACACTGTCAATCATGAACAGAGTAAAGCAAGGCCGCTTAGGTACATGGTAGATCATGCAGAAAACATTTCTCCCACAAAGGACATTGTTAATAATTTTGAAAGCACTGCAGGGTAGGAGATCCCAAGGACACACTGTGCTACCTTGTGTGGTCACTTCAGGGCATTTGAGAAGCATGGAAAGGGCCTGATAGGTGCACACAAACCGCAGCTCAGTGTCAGCCCCTGGAAGCCAGCTGGGTCAGCAGTGCACACGTGGCCAATGAGACCATGACTTCAAACCTCACATAGCTGGATTTTTCTAGCTAAGAAATAATTCCCTTGGTTGCTTTCTGCCTTGAAGTGAGTGCAGTTCTCTGTACCTACAAAGTGAGCGTGACACACAGCAATTACTATTTACTATTTTTATTCCTACCCTGCCCAGCATTAAGTAGTTGAAAAAGGTCTGTGGCACTGTGAGTTCAGATTTTAACGCAACTATGTAGAAGCCAGCATCTTTAATGGGCTGAAACATGAAGTATTTATTTTAATTTAGAACATTCAGATGCTGAACCTAGACATGGAAGCACTTTCACCAGGCACAGCCCATACTGCCAGGACAGCAGCTGAGGCTGTCACTCCTTACAGCAGTGAGAGCTGAAGTACCTGACACAGACACATACCATACTCATCTACCACCCCTGACCTTAAGAATTCTGCTTTAGGGGAGGGTCATAAAAATGATCCCCATGACAGAACACCTCCCCTACCTCTCCTGCAAGGACAGGCTGAGAGAGCTGGGGCTGTTCAATGTGGAGAAGAGAAGGCTCTGGGGAGAGCTGATGATGTCCTGTCAGTATCTACAGAGGGCTGTAGGAAAGAAGGGGTCAGACTCTTCGGCAGAGTCTGTTGTGTTAGGACAAGGGGAAATAAAATAGAGGAATTTTAGATTGGATATAAGGAAGAAGTTTTTAACAATAAGGGTGGTGTGGCAGTGGCACAGGTTGCTCAGAGAGGTAGTGGATGCCCCATCCCTGGACATACTCAAGGTCAGGCTGGATGGGGCTCTGAGCACCAGATCTAGTATAGGTGTCCCTGTTCACGCAGGGGAGTTGGACCAGATGGCCTTTAAATGTCCCTTCCAACTCAAACAATTCTATGATTCTATGATTTTAACCCACATCACAGTTTTCCTGAGCACACTGATTTATTGCACTGTGGTGAGAGGAAATGACCTCGCATAGATAATGATTGCAGGCAAAAATTACCATTTTTTGCATGCCAATAAAAAGGGCTCTCCCACTGTGCACTGCTACAAAGCAATGTGTTCTGCACTCTGGGTGGAGTTCCAAAAATGCCTTACTGTCATTAGCTTGCCTTTCTCTTCACTTGACTCACTAATTCATAAGTTAGAATCCACATATTTGCTATGAAAGTAAAGTTTTGTTCTAACATATTTATCCACAGCGTGAGATTAAAAAGAGCCCTTCACAGATGGCATCTACTGTGAACTATTTTAGGATCACATGTAAAAAAAGGACTGAAGTGTTTATATGTAAAGCTTTAAGATTCTCTCACCAATAAAAGACATCTTTGCATTTCTTCCACCAAGTACATTCCGAAATGTGCAGCACAGCCCCCTGCCTGCTCACTGACATGGCATTTGAGCTTCAGATTAATGTCCTCCCAACTGTTTTTCTGACAAGACGCTAATGAACCAGCCCGAGCAGCTCTGCCTGGGAGGAAACTCATAAAACAAGAATTGGAGATCTGGTCCATAAAGAGAAATCGCCCAAACTTTATAACTAGTCCATCAAAGCATTAACAAAGATTTCCAGGAGAAACAAGAACTCTCAGAGGAGCTGTGTTTCTTTCTCTCAATGATACCTTGTAGGTTTGCACATTTCTGGCCTTTAACCCTTCTCAGTAGAGTAATTGAGAGAGAGTTATTGTTATATAGCACCTCACCAGCGAGTTACCTGACATGATTTGCTCACAGTCCATTTTCTGATGAACAGTCTCTGGCCCCACTACAGTATGTGCTATCAAAACAAGTAGTATCTGATATTAGTTTCAAACAACCAAACTGACGAGATGAAGGGCCATCACATGGGATTTCCTTGTTTCAGTTAGGACATGGTCTAAGAGAAGCAGGCAAATGCTTCTCTTCTCAATTTCTCAATTAAAAAAAAAAAAAAAAAAAAAAAAAAGGATGAAGAGAAAAACCTATTTCATCACAAACCAGTGAGGAATTCGTAGTAAAGCAAGAACCAGAGCTTATATAAGAGACATTACACACCTCATTAGGGAATTCAAAATATTTGACAAGGCAAAGCCTGTCGAGATCTGTAAATAAAGTATGAATGTGGGTGCTTCAGGGCAAAAAGCTGGAACAAGCAGATCCCAAACAATACAAAGGTGAGTTCAACTCTCCCACTTAAATCCTTTTAAAACACTTTAAAAGTTCCTGAGTTTCTTGGTGACATTCTGTTCATTCAGCATAGCAAAATGCTGAGCAAATGACAAGGGATAGAAAATCTGACGGTGCAGACTATAGCAAATATGCC
The DNA here is from genome assembly GCF_019238085.1 of Lagopus leucura. NCBI lineage: Eukaryota > Metazoa > Chordata > Aves > Galliformes > Phasianidae > Lagopus > Lagopus leucura. Next base: position 33,822,497 of record NW_024962334.1, on the reverse strand, counting down.
ACAGTAAAGTAATTACCTTTGAATGGTAAGTGCCAATGTGGAATATAAAGTTATCTCACTGATGCGTGAGAGAATGCGAGAGGAATTTATTAGCATTTTTTTATAGAGAATAAATACAGTCTTGCTTATAAATTAGCAGCAAAATGTTGTTGATGAACAAAAGCCTAATGTATGGAAGCCTCTCCTTGAATCTTATGTTTGCAGGGCTGCCAGATCCAGCTATGTGATCCCTGCTCCCATGAGCTCTGCTACTTCAGTGGGACAGCTAAGGACTGTCCCATTGCAGATCTAGACTCAAAGCCTACAGATTGCTCAGTGAGCAGAGCCAAAAGGAGGCTGGAGAACAGCACACTCACACCCTCGTGCTGTCATTTCTAGACATCACAAACAGCTCCTGATCTCCCAAAATGTCATTGAAACCGAGTTTACGGAGATTTGCTGAGAGCTCGGCTCAAGGGCACTTTTTGAAGATGAGGAGCTCAACAAAAGTCTCCAATTTGCAAAATGCGAACCTGCTGCAACTTAATACAAGCAACAATTTTAAAGAACTGACAAAGGGCAAACTAACCAATGAAACTGCCTGTTTTATTACTGGTAGAGAAAATGAACTGTCTTCACTTGTGATATAGTTTTTCTTTCCTGAGCCTCATCTCTGTACAAATCACAGCAGCACACATCAGACAACTGCAGCACAGTGTAAGACACACTGCAGCAATTTTAACATGTTGTGCCAACTTCGTTATATTCACCTAGCTAATCCATTTAGGCTATTAGCAAGCTAACACTTCTGTATTCACAACTCTCTTGCAGGATGTTACCACTGAAACTAATACAAAAATTAAGAGCAAACACTCTGTCCTCTAGATAAAGGTGAATGACCTAGCCAAAACAAAAACCCTGACAACGCACTGGACTTGCAGTACAGATTTACTGCAATTTATCTGTATCCTGTGTAATAGCAATCAGAGAAATGTTTGCTTCAAAGGCCATTATATTTAGATAAAGAGAGACAGAGAGAGGGGTATGCACCAAACAGCAGAATAAAATGAGCACACTTTTTTCTGTAGGCAGATTTGTGAGAGAAAAGCCTGAGTATCATTGCTAATTCAAACCTGATAGCCCAGCTCATCCCTCTTGACCGAGATCAAACTCCTCAGGATGGTAACCCTGATGGGGGAGGAAAGGAGCTTATTCCAGATGATTGCCTTATCCTCACTCTTTCTTCAAGGCAAGAAATACAGACAAAATAATTTTTTCCCATAACGAAGTTGGAAGATGGAATACTGAGAAAAAAAGATGATGGCCTAATATGCACTATTCCATACAAAACCCCAAAGACAGACGCAAAATTGAACCTATGAGTTGTTTCCTACAGGCAGCCAGCCACTCATCCATAGACCTTCTGGATCAGCACTACTCCTCCTCAGGCACTGCAGACCAGCACCAGCTCAGGCCCAGTGGTGAGGTACCCACAGGGCTGATGGGCAGACACATCACATCTCTGCCTTGCAGCACAGCCATGAGCCCCCGCTCATTCTGTGATCCTTTCATGAATGTTTGTCTGATTCAATTTGCATTTTACTCTTCACAACCATTGAACTGATGCTTTCAGAAAACTATCCACATTAAGTCTTACACTTTTTCCTGAGTAGTACTAAGGAATTAAATCAAAGAATCACAGATTGGCTTTGGTTGGAAGGGACATAAAATCCACCCAGTTCCAACCCCCCACTGTGGGCAAGGCTCCTACCCATCAGCTCTGGCTGCCCAGGGCCCGATCCAATCCAGCCTTGAATGCCTCCATAGACGAGGCATCCACAGCTTCCCCAGTCAGCAGTGCCAATACCTCGCTGCCCTCCAAGCAATGAATTGCCTCCTAACATCTAACCTAAGTTTCCTCTTTTAGTTTAAAGCCATTCCCCCAGTCCAATCACCGCACACCCTTATAAAGAGTCTCTTCTCAAATCCTTTACTGCGAATCTTTATACTTAGAGGTTTTCAGTTTGGGTTGGGTTTTTGCTGTTGTTGTTTGTTTTTTGCTCTATAATTACTGACATTGAATTTTGTTTGCCATTTTGTTAATCCATTGACTCTGCAACTCCTCTTGGCTAACATAAGGCCATTCTGAAACTGTTGTTTTTTATCTGCATCATCAATCATTTAGTTATTCACCTCTTCTTCATCTGTCCATTATGTTACAAGACCAAAACAAGATAATATCCCACAAATAACCTCCCTCTCTTTTGTCCAGCTACTTCTGTCTTTTAGTCAAATAAAAGAATTTTTCCCATTTCTTTCTCTCTCAAAGCCTGACTTCCTCAGAGCATATTCTTACAACAGTGTTGTGCCTCCTGCCTGCCCTGCTCATACTGCACTAATGTTAATCCCTTCATCAGCGAGAGACTTGCCAGCAAAACCTGGGTGCACACTGGGGATCAAGCTATGTCAGGATTTTGCTCTTACATACACATTCATGAAACTGCAGAACACAATGCTATCTCTGTCAAAGACCTCCAAAAGCCTTTCAGGTTTTTCCACATTGTGTATTGTAACTGCAACAAAGCTTTCTTTTTGTCTGTGAGACTTCACCCTGGCTGTCCCTACATCTCTGTGTTTAGGAACATCTGTGGTAGCACATCCTTTTTTGCCATCTTTGACCAGTGATGGACACTATGATGCACAGAAAGAGCCTTCTTATGAGTGAAAAGATTGCTCCTTCTAACTTCCAGTATCTTTATAGTAGCTTCTCCTGATCTGCTTGATATGAATGTCAGACTCACTAATCCATCAGTTTCCAGTTTTTCAGATCGACTCTCAATTCTTTTTTAAAGACTGGTATCCCATTTGTAGCCTTTGTTGTTGTTGTGTATAACCAAGATGTTATAATCGCAATATAATCAAAAGAGTAAGGCAAAGCAGACAACGATCACAAAAAGAGAATAAGTAGAAGAGCTTACCCTTGGGTTGAGCTCACCAGAAGATACCAAAAGAGGGGATCTCTAGAAGAGATCCTTCCCCTCTGGTAGCCAGCTCTTAAATAGGTCCAGGAGGGGTGCAGCCTGGCTCCACCCCTTCCGGCAGCACAGGAGAATTGCCTTCAGCTGTGCTCCTCTGGCTGACTCAAGGCTCACCTCAGGTGATCAATCAGAGGTTCAGGCCGTGACTCAGCAGCTCCCATACATGTTGTCATTAAGTGCTTTATGCAATAACTCAAACGGGCCTGTAGTTTTGCACCAAAATACACAAAGCTCCTGCATGAATTTCTTCTTGTCCTGGGAACTGCTTAGATTCATTTTACTGACTTATTCCAAACCCTTCCTATGGATGCTTCAGTTTCTCACATTCATCTCCTGCACAGAATGATCCCACTGTCCAAATCATTTTTGCAACCAGCACTAACTGAAACACATTTTTAGCTCTGCTGAAATGTCTTGTCTTCACAGAGCTCTTTTTCTACACCTTCATCACATATTTGCCCTGTTGACTTTTTGCCCATCTTCCTGCCTTAATGCTTTCGAGAAAGGTGTTATAGCAGCCTTCATACATTTAGATTTCCCCTCTAATTCGTTGTTGTTTTATTTTATTTCAGTTCAACATCCAACTTGCTAGAGGTTATGTTTTTCTTATTTTAGTACAGATAAGCCTTCCATTTTTTTTTAAAAGATGCCTTTAATGTCATTTAGCAATTTCCACTGCCTTGATGTCTGACCACAACAGAATTTTCTTTTCCTTTCAGTCTTCTAAAAAAACTGATCTGGTAGGTGGCATAACTCTACTGCACACTTTTAAAATAGCCTTCTGAAGCAGACTCAGTGCTGCCAATAATCACTTTGCAGCTTTATTTCTGATTTCCTTTATACTGAATTACTGTGGTCCTACTTCCCAAAAATCCTAAGTGAGCTGCATGTATCGTCTCAGATTCCAGTTTTCAGTTCTTAAGCAACAACACCAATTCAGATCTTCTCATGGGAATGACCCCACTGACACAGGCTCTCATGAGAGGCTTAGATAAGGTCAATGGACTGGCATGAAGAAGGTCTTTGAGGACCTGAAATATTCATCCTAATAAAAAAAGAAAATATTTTTTCCATATAGCTTTTTTGTGCCATCAATGTCTGTCAGCCTTCTACCCGATTTGAGACATTTGCACACCACAACGATCACTTGCCTCTAAATTGCATAAATTGGTCATAGCCTCATTATCCAGACTTATGGAATATTAATTCTTCAGGGAATTAAGATTCAAAAATTGTTATAAGAAAAGGACATTTGTAATTAAGAACAAAATTTAACCTTCTTCTACACAATCAGTCTGTTTTACACATACTTACGATAGTTGCATCTCCCACATGCATCCTGTATCTCTTCACAGAATCACAGAATCGCAAGGTTGGAAACGACCTGCAAGATCATCTAGTCCAACCTCCCTCCCATTCATATTAGTACCACAAGCTACTAAACCATATCTCGTAGTTTCTCATCCAGGCGCCTCTTGAACGCTGCCAGGGATGGTGACTCCACCACTTCCACTCTACTCCTTCCTTCAAAAAGCAGCTTAAAGAGCTGCATCAATCGTCATATCCTCAGGATTCACAAACTTGCTGTGGACTGGAAGAGGAGAAAGGTTTAATCGTGCAACTCATACACTTCAGTGTCTCTTCCCAACCTGTCTGAAGGCAGCTGCCATCATTGTGCAAAGGGAGAACAGCTACATCCCACAGACCAACATGAATCACGTAAGTGCTCAGCAGTACAGAGCAAGAGGAACCCACTTCTCTGATCCACACCAGGCATGACATATATGCACCTGTGGAGACAGTGAAGGCCACACCAGCAGCTTGGAGAAACCCAGGAAACGTTTGTGCTGAAGGTGACCCTGAGAGAGGAGGCACAGCAGCTTCACAGCTCCTCCAGGCCAATGAGTCCTGCATACATGAATCCCTGTGCAAGAAGCAGCAGATCAGCAAGAAAAAAAAACTAGAAAGTGACTTCAACCTTATAAGCCTTAGTTGATCTTTCTTCCATAGGATCTAATAGCTCGATGCTCTAATAGTTCTAATGGGCTTTGTAGTGTGATGCTGTTTATTTTTCTTGAGAGAGCTGTGCTTCACGGTGGTCTTTGTCTTCTCCTTTGTTTTAGACAGAAACAGGGTCAAATTCTGGCTTGCTAAAAAACAAAATTTGAAATAGCAGCTTATACCACACTGGCCAGATGCAGCAGCCAACAAATCCACCTCTTACTTTAAAACTGAGATATCCAACCAAAACAACCACCACAAATGCAAGGGGTGGGTCTAGCAATCCAGAAGGGGCCTGCTACTTTCTAAAGCTGATTTGTTCTGGGATGTCAGCAGTGTGTGTCCAGTGCTGTCTGGGTATCTTTCCCTGCTATGCACCCAAGGACACACAGCAGTGGCATATCCTAAGCAGGTGCATGGCACTTGCCAGCTGGAGCATGGGTGACTTTAAGGTGCCCAAGTCAGGTTTACAAGCATTCCCATGCCTCTGGACTTTGATTTGCAAGGAGAGACAATGAGGAAGTTGTTTCAACTGCCCACACAAGGCAATGTCAAAAGCATGCCCCAGTGGGTTTCAGAAAACATCACTGCAGTTTTGCACCTCTTGCAGGGCCAGGTCTCTTCGAGAAGGCTTTGGTTGTTTTTTTTGAAATTTATCTCAGACATCAGCTGAGATAAGAATGGGAGCTGTGGATTTACTCATCCTAACATCTAAACAGCAAGGAAAATTAAAATTCATGTTGTAAGAAGCCCAGCTCAGCCTTTAACAAAAAGCTCCTAATGCAGTGCCAAAATGACTCTACTGGGGAGGAAAATGCAGTGTCACAGGATTGGTGAAGAGATTTTATCTCTTCCATTGACAAAGGGATAGGACATATTTCAAAGAACAATGAAGGGAACAAATTCATAGAATCATTAGAATTGGAAAGGACCTTTAAAAGCCATCTAGTTCAACCCCACCTACAATGAACTGAGACACCTACAGCTCTATCAGATGCTCAGAGCCCCTTCCGGCCTGATTGTGAATGTCTTCAGTGACAGGGCATTCACCACCACTCACCTGTGCCAGTACCTCAATGCCCTTATCGTAAAAGCTTTTTCCTTATATACAATCTAAAGCTGCCCTCTTTTAGTTTGAAACCACTTCCCACTATCCTATCTCATCAGATCCTGCTAAATAGTCTGTCTCTTCTTTTCTTACAGGCTCACCTAACCGCCTAGCAAAGCACTTAAAGTGAGGCTGCTTAAGAATTCTAGAAATCACAGCAAAGGAATTATTTTCAGAAGTTTATCCTGAACGTTCCCTCAGCAGTTTTATTCCCTCACTAATAGAAAATCCATTAGGGATGTCATTTTTTAGTTTTAAACATATTTTCACGGTCATGCTGCAGGTAGACTACCAAATGTTTTTAAGATGAAGCTGTTTTTACACTTCAGTGTGACTACAGGAGTGACAAACACCACAGGTTACAACACAGCGACCTTACCTTTTTCAAAATCAAATCAATTGCACAACAGGTCATACATTCACAGATCTGTAAATACAAAGACTCTGTAAACAAATGACACAGTTCAAGACTCAGTGTGAAAGAATTCCCTTAAAATTAAAACTTCAATTCATATCCTAAGAGTTAAAATACAACATCTCTGTTTATAAATTACAACCAACTTTTCTTCTCTATGGGCAGCCTGTGGTTCATAAGCTCTGCAGGAGTTTTGAATAAAAATATATAAGTAACAAAATACATGAGAAAAACCAACACAGAAAAAGGAAACAGTAAACAGATACCCTAGCATCCCAATGAATGAAGGAGAGAAGAAAAAAAATGTATATATATATACCTCTTCACAGAGATCTTACATATGTTTCTACAACTAGCTGAGCACAGCTTTTTCTGTTGATAAGAGATCCTTTAATTGACTTCATTTGAAAAACATCAGGTGGGTGATTAAAATACTTATTAGGTATCTGTCCCACTCCTGTCAAGGCTGATTGCAGCTGAATCAGGTTGATAGTGAACCTCTCCCTGAGGCGGAAATGATAATGCACTGCTTGACTGACTCCCTGGGTCAAACCAAGTGGTACAAGCCATGCTGCAGACTATCTCCCTGGCTGGCATATAGTATTAGCTACTCTTCAATGCAAAGTATATTTATTATTCACTGCCAGCTAGCTTTCCACAACCAGAGAAATAAATCAGACACTCAGAGAAATAGAGAAAGTATCAAAGAAAATCACAGTAAAGGTGGAAAAATGAGAAGGGAGGAAAGAAAATAAACACTAACATATGAGCTTAATCACATTTGCTTACCCATTAAGAACTAATTTTTCTCCTGGAAAGACTTCTCTCTAAACACTCACTTGTATTCTGCTCCTGTCACGCAAGCATGGAGTACTTAACCAGCAGCTGTGAGCAGGGCCACGTGCAGGGCCTTGGTCTTGCATGCCCTGTGCTCATGTGAACCTTCTGGGGAATGAAATATTTAACACCAATGTTGTTACTTTATTGTCTAGAATCCAAAACAGGATATTACAACTATTGCAGTGAAAGTGGGAGTTTTATAGGATAAATTTAAACAACATATTTCATAGACGTTCTCTCTAGAGAAGGTTTTTGCCTATCTGAAACCAACTTGCTGGTTAACAGAGAGATTATGACACTTGTACCCAAATGAAAAGCAAGCAAATGCTGGGAAAAGACCTCTATTAAGTCAAGGCAATCAAGAAGTAGAATAAAATATACTTCTTACAAGGAGATATCTCTCATGTGAGGTTCTAAATTCAGTTGGTGAAAAAACATAAACGGCAGCAAAAAATCCCTTCCAACTAAAAAAATTCTATGATTTTAGAATCATTCTTTCTGCAGTTGTGGACTATGGTCTGCCCTGGGATATGGAAGACTGTCCACTCCCAAAATGCTGTTTGCATCATGTGAAACAACCTGTCTTCTACAGGAACAGTTCCCTTGTGCCAAGAAGAATATGGTATCTTTGCCTATCTCACCAATACTTTTAGATGGCATCTGTATCAACAAGAAAATAAGAAAGCACTGGGAGTTGGACTTGATGATCCTCATGAGTCCCTTCCAACTCAAGATGTTCCATAATTGCTGCAAACTACTATGGGGCCTTTATGACTGCTGCTTTGAGCTTTGGTGGCAATGGATGTCTGCATAGGGATTCCAAATTCCAACAAAACAAAGTTCCTGCAAGTTGAAAGAGTGGCTGAGCTGAGGGTGTTTGTTTGGAACAGATTTAAACAGCATCACAGCAAATTTGGAGTGAATTGTAACCAAATCAAAGCTGAGGACAAAAAGTTAACTGGTAGAGAGAGGGCAGAGGAGACCTGGAGTGCAGCAGAGCTTCCATCAGGGCAGACATGGGGATGCAGCAAATGGTGCTCAGGAGTAGCTGAAGAATAATAAGCATCAGAGAAGAGTCAGTGCCAAATGACAGAATAATGCCCTTTCATCTCCACATTCAGGCATGGCTGACTGGTATGTAGAATGCCAGTTTTTCAGAAATCCCATTTACATTCTGAGACATTGCAATCCCCTGGGCAGGTGAACTGACCTCACTTGGGCTTGGATCACTGCTTGTTGACAGCTCTGTTGAAAGAAACTCATTTCACGAAGGAATTTCTGAAATGCAGCCAGCCATCACTGACCTTTCTATTAAAAACAACATTAAACTCATTCTTGAGCTCAGGACTTCTTGAGAAAAAATGCAAACTGCACATTTCTCAGGGAAGCAGATTCTAATAAAAACATGCATTGTAACATTTGGCTTTTGACTATCTATCTGTCTCCAGGACTGGAAAGTTGTTTGAACCACAAACTTGGTGCCTATGTACTCAATTAGTGGTAATTGTTCAAGTTTTCTAGCACTATCCCATCAGCAAACTATGAAACACAGCAAAACTAATGAATACTCTGAGAAGAAATGAGACAGGACATGTAGTTGGACATCACAAGTTGATCCCTCATTCAGTAGGCACTAGAAAGCAACTGCCATCAGAGGGAACAGAAGGACAAACCGCAAGCAGTACTCCTGGATCTTCACTCCAGTGCACACTCCATCTCATTAAATCCCATCCCATCTCATCATACCCAGCCCAAGCAGAACACAGCAGGGGAGCATTCTGGAGGAATCACCAATGACAAGGCAGGCTGCCAAACTAAGGCCTCTAAAGAATGAACTGTAAATAACTGCAAGCAGAGATTTGTTTTCTATCATTCATCTCCTACGGAACACTGTTTTCTACCATCTGCAACGAGTAAAGCCACTCCCTCAGCCTAGGAAACCGCAGGAAATTCATTAAATGAGGAAATAAAAGAAAACCATTTTTTTTGCAAAGCAGATAACTCCTTAAGTTTGGTAGACATTGCTATAATTTTGTTTTTAATGGCAACATATTTGTTTAGAGCAAGCTGACATTGAATGTGGCACAAGTGGTTCACATACAATGAGTGCTGATCAGCTGAAAGCCCTGAGAACACCAGCTTTACAATAGTCCTCCTAGTGCAAATCGTCTTAATGCTCCATTACTCTTAAGATCACAAAAGTCCAGGTAAAAGGCTTCTCCTTCAGCTTCACGGTTTTCTCTCTCTGTTCCGACTGAAACATAGTGTTCACTATATTCCTCTAGAGATTTTTTAAAGTGAGATATGAAAAGCAAAAACAATTAATGTCTAATGAATGACATTTCCCCCTTTCCTCCCAGTTACCAAAGTAAGTTTCCAAGCATTAGTTCAATTTAGCCTAATGGTAGCAAATGCTAAGACCATTAAGCAATACAGAGGGAACAAGGAGTCACAATGTGTTACAGCTTATTAAAGTGCCTTTAATGCTACCTTAAAAGCTCATGATTTCAATAGGCCTGGAATGTTACGTTAAAAAAAAATTAACTCAAAAGGTAGATTTTTTTTATTCAGTGGATCTTGTGTACAACACACAATGACTTATTCATCTTAAGAACGTTCAGAAATAAAGTCTCTACAGGAGCAGAGAGATTCCAGGACCAAGGCTATTAGGCATGGTGGTAACAAGTACAGCTAACAAGACTGACAATATAAGGATTTACATCCTCTTGCAGACAGAGTTCTTTTGTTGGGAGAAATACATATTCCTCCTCTTTTGTGTTCCTAAATTGGAGTTCTCTGCTTAAAAATTTATTTTGATTCTCACTGCTCTTGTTGCGTGCTTTTCTTCTAAGGAGAAACAACTGGGTGAATCTGAGAGACAGACATAGCATTCATAACGCGGGTCTGCAGCTGCCTTCTGTTTGGAAAGCTTAGTTTAGCAGACTTAATGTTATTATTCATTTATTTGCATGGGCTTGGTAGGTCTAAAGTTACATTACACCCCAAAAAATATATTTCCATTTCAATTTTATTTCTCTTTTATCCAACATTCCCTCCAGGCTGAGAGAGACCTTAAAGCTAAAGGTTAAAGCTGACATTTATGGCTCCATATTTTTGTTTATATTTGCACATAACCACATAAAAATGAACAAATCTCATTTCCATATACACTTGGATGCAACAGCAATTTTCACCAGCACTTGGTAAGCAGAAGACAAATGTTTTATTGTTAGTACTCCAAAAACGGTGATGACAGTAATTTGACCAACCTTTTGAGCAGGATAAAACAGACGGCAGAACCCTCCGTGCACTATGCAAATTTTAAAAGTGTAATTAGATGATCAAAATTCAAATTAAGTTGTAGAGCACATCATTTTCTTCTCACAGTATTGCTGATTATCAGAATGTTTTGCATGGATACACTCTTTTATGATGCAGTCAAATAACTCATGGACTTTAAAATTCAAATCATAACTTCAGTTTTTAGCATTGTCACAAATGTCGAAATACATCGGCCACAGTGAAGAAATCATTCTCCACCAAATTATAATTTAATAAATATTTGCTATGTGTATTTTCCATTTCCTGTTCAAAATCCAGTAAATGCCCCAGCACATTTGTTTTTAAAACGTTTTATCTCAACACTTGCACTTTCTGCCACAAGACCTACCTTACCTACATTATGAGTGTTGTGTACGTATTAGAATAAGAGGCTTTATTACCAGACTAGTATTTCCTCTTTGTTCAATCTGCAGATACGCATAGCTTTCAATTCAAACTGAACACATCTGCCAAAAACCTCATGCCATCAAGACTAGTCTCTCTTATGTACATGCAATGGAGAAAATAAAGAAATTATTATTTTCTGTGGTTAGTTGCTAGCCCAGCATGGCTTTTTTGTTTTTGGGTTGGTTTGTTTTTTTTTTTTTTTTTTTTTTTTTTGTGGCAAACATAATTCACTGGATCATTTCAGGCAGCATCAAGAAAACACTGCATGTAAGTTCAATTCACAAAGAAGTCTTTATTACTTTTCCATTCGTCTGTGTCCAGCTGTTGAATGTCACTGATTCGCTTATCCCCACAAATGGCTTCATTCATTTACAGGTTTCCCAGCAGAGACATAAATCGCAGAATCGGAAGGGACCAGCAAAAAGACAAAGAAGGCTGTATCACTTTCCATGGTTTTACTGCTACTCTTTCTTTCACATCACTCCACTCAGCTGCAGTACTTGGATTTGGTGCCCATCTGCAGCATGAAGGACCTAGACAGGGAACATCATCCCCAGGTACATCTCCCAGCTACTCCAAAGTACTATGAACATTTCCTCTGTCATTAATTCCTACACAATTCCACACAAAGTTTTGGTTGCATGAAGCGAGACCTTTACACAGGTTATTTTATATAACAATACATAAAGCATGCTTCACCTTTTCCCTCAAAGATGGATCCTGTCCTTTTGCTGTACATTAGGGTTGCAATGCTTAGTTATTCTATCTCAATAAGTAGTCATTGGCATTTTTCATTGGAAACAAAACTAAGAATATTAGGCAAACTACTATACTAGCAAATAGAAGAGGTCAAGGCTCATCCTCTGACCTTGAGACTGAAGGACAAAGTCCAGCTTTTATCTCCTGCCATCTGGGATCAGTGCCCAGATGAGGCAGAGCTCTGGGTCGGATCCAAGCACTGCTGGGGAAACGTGCAAGTTGGCACATGCCAAAACTGTGCCAGGAACTGAACTAACAATCTGGTTATTAGCCCAGGCTTAGATCCTGGCATTAGTTAGATTATAAGTGTTGCCTTAAAGGCCTACAAAATCTATGGAATGCAATAAGAGCAAGTACATTTTTTGTAACCATTTTGTCATGCATCATCTTGATTAAAAGATTAAAATAGTTGCCTTGGAGACATTCTTCTAAGAAGTTTTACCATGTATGCTTGCAAATTCTCAGCTTCCACGCTGAAAATAACTAGTCATCTACATGGAGAAAGAAAGCCCCACTGACAGTATCTTAGAATAAGCTCAAGAGAAATGGAGAAAGCAAGGAAGACACGATTGGTGTGGCAGCAAGCAGGCATGGAGCAGCTGCATGACAGCTAGATGACGGTCTGCTGTCAGTCTGTATTAGTAGAAGAGGATGACGGGTGCAAGAATACCAGTAGCAACAGGCCAGGTGGGATCACAAGCAGTTTGCAGCCTACCCCATAAATGATTGCTTGCCACCTGTTAGTCAAGCTGTACTACTTGTTTGCTTCTTCCAAATTAAATCATAGAAAAATGATTAACAGAAAATTAACATGGCATTACATTGGGGAAGAACTATTGCTGCTAACTTACATTTCTGCTCTGAATGCTTGGATGTAAGTTTCAGAGTAACTTTTGATATTAATAATTATATCATTGTAATCATCTTACCCTTTTATTAGTATTTCATCTTACCTTCATTTTACTCAATTCTGGGCCAGCAGTTTTCAAATAAATGCCCTCTGGAAACTTACTACTATTCCATTGCTCTTTTGTATTGTTCTAGAAATCTGGTCTTTTTCTTCTTTCATCAGGCCCAAATCCATGTTATTTTTTCTGTAGAGCTAAGCAAGACACCAAAAAAAAGTTCTTTATAATGCTAAAAAGATCAAAACCCTGTCCAGTTTTTCCTCAGTTTAGGATATTTCAAAAACTTAAATCATGTTACTTTGCAAGATGAAAGTACAACAAACAGAATGTGTCTGCTCCCACCACTATTACTTTTGCCCTGTCTGTTCTTCTCTTGTATTAAAGCAAAGCATCCCACTACTTAGCAATTACAAGTTACAGAAAGAGGAGTCATCCAAAGAGTAAACAAGACTCCCACTGTAGCAGTTTATTTCCATAGTGATAAGCAAAACCACCTGGCAGGAAACAATTTGTCCAAGCAATAGCATCAGTATCAGTACTTAGGTTTATTAACTACCTTACCTCCCTAGCAGTCTCAAATCATCTAGCCTGTACAGAATGACTGTTATTTAAAAAAAAAAAAAAGAAAAGAAAAAGAAAAAAAACCACAAAGAAGGGAGAGCATTTAATATATATATTATTTCATTACCCAACCATTTCTTGCCTTTTTATTTTAAAGGGAGAAGACATTTTTTTCTCTCAAGAAGTTTTAAATGGAGACATTAGAGAATCTTTCAGCCATCAAACCAAAGGCCACTATATCAACTTTTGTAGCAAGGACAGCACAGAGAATACCCATGAAACCTCATGCACGCACAATCAGATTTGTGTTGAAAACTTACTTTCCATGCAGGAAACCCAGCAGCCTCATGCTGATCCTCAGAGGTAACGGTTAGCTGGGGAAAACATATTTCAAGGTATGAAAAACTCAAGTGAATCACACTTTAGTAATCATGCAGGATGCATTTTGATACATGACAAAGCAACAGATAATGAAGAATTGTTAAGATGAAACTTCAGAAAAATACCAGATCTGGCTAAAAGACACAATTTAAAGCTTGTTTTTCATTTGTTTATCATTCTATTAAGTTAAAGAACTGTAGTGTTATTTCTGAACCTGTAATTACTGTCAGCAAGGTATTTTGACCTATGATAAGAACTTGTTTGTGTGCGTATATACATATGTGAGTGCATGCATGGATGCATTTGCACTGGATAAATGTCTTTAAAAGCCCAGATAAACATCTTAGGACACATATTACTTACAGACTTTATTTTCAAAAGTGTAGGTGCCACAACATCAGCTACAAGGTGTGTCCCCAGCAGTAAGTTGGTGTTTCAACTAAACTATTATTTTGATTTTTTTGGAACATAAAAGTCATTTGGCTTATTTCACTCATCTGCTACAACTTGTTTTCCACTTCTGCAAGCTCCCAGAAGCACAGACTGGTTTTGTTACCTGTTTACACAGTGCTTACCACAGTCTTTGTCAGGACCCACATATATGGTACTGTACCTAGCATACATAGGCATGTCACCTCTGATGAATTTGATGTCACATTTAGGCACACAACTAAACATCCCTATAGGTCTTGAACGACTCCAACTGTATCTAAACTGAAATTACAGAAAACTGTTCCCATGTAGATATCTTCTGTTCAGATCAAGCCTGCACCTTCTCTGGAAGATCTGGGATCCCTCAGAAAAAAAATTTGTATTTTTCTTCTCAACTAACAAAATATTCTTCTAAAGTATAAGATCTTCAAGAACAGTGGTTTTAATAACATTTCTGGAAATATTACACCTCTGAGAATTGGATGATGCCCTTTTCCCCTCAGGTTTCCTCCAGGAAAGTGCCTGTGTTTTCTTGTTTCTCTTTCCCAGGATTTCTCAGGAATTTCTCTTACTAGTAAAGCCTAATGAGATCATAAGTAGGAAGGCAGCCTTGCTTAAAGAACAGCAGATACTGTACTGCTCCATTCATAGAACATTCAGCTTAACAGTTGACATGCCCTGACCCTCTACAGAGCAATATATTTTTAAACAATACAGAATAGAAGGAATAATGTCTTCTAAACCAACAGGATTAAGAACATGATAGGAAGATATTGAACTTTCCCAAGCCATGACTATCACATAAGGCAGAAGCGTGAGATATTTAAACTCCATGTGGGCAATGTGCGACTGATGCTTTAGCAAGAAGAATTTATATGTTCATCCTCCCACGTAAACTTCAAGATTAACACGTAGATCTGTCTCTGAAGCTGATTGTTTTGTTTCAAAAAGAAAATTTGTGCCCTTCTCATAAGCTTAAGGTATTTTTGCCTGAGTAGTCCCTGTGAGACACTTCTGGAAGTGTCCACAGCAGATTTGCAGAGCAGAGCCTGGAAGCAGTCCCCACGGAGAACATCTCTTCTCTTGCATCACCTGGGCACAGCAGGACATATTGAAGTTCAAACTGCAATCATACTCTGTCCTGTGGTCCTATCCTCCCCACTGCAAGTGAAGGTGTTTTTTGTTTTTGTTTTTTAATAATAAACTGTTTGGAGAGAAATCCTTTATGTAATAACACAGTCACGATCTCTATTTTCTTTATCATTTAAGAAAATGTAAGAGTATAATCCTTGCCCAGTGACTTCTACCAGCATAGATAAACTCAAAACCTGGCAGACTTGACCAGGCTACAAGATCAATGAATTAAGCTGTAGGTTTTTCAGATAGGGATCTTTGGGACAAGGATATAGGCATTCATTCTCACTTTAACTTCTAGTGTCCTATGGATAGAATAATAACACATGAGCAAAAGCAAGAGAACAGAATACACAACTATGATGTATTCTTTGAAGATTTTCCATCTGTGCAACTTCATGGCAAAGCTATGTCCCTCCTTGTGTAGTTTTCATTTCTCTTTCAACCCAAGTGTCCACGATTCTTTGCACCTACATGCTTTTTATTAGGCAACAGGGCCAGTTCTGGAAGAACATCTTTGCACTTCAAGTCTGGAGAATTATGTATTATTTGACTTGCATCCTATTTGGACAGTCTGCTTCATATATGCTGGTCTAGGCCTAAAGTCCTCCAGACTTCAGTGCTAAAAGGAGTGTAAAAAAAAAAAAAAAAAAAAAAAAGCCCAGATGCACCAATCATAACCCACAAATAATAGAAGAGAGATTGAAATAAAGCTGAGCTCTGTATTTCACATCTCTATTGCAGAACACAGGCTGTGTTCAAATGCCGATGACAAATGCACCAGACTGCTAACCTTGTGCCTCTCTTCAGTTACAACACCTACAGGCGCTCTTTTGCTTTGGATGTGTTGCTGCTTAAGCCTTTATCCTTCCATTTGCATCAACTTCTGTTCTGGACTCAGTAATGTCTATCTACTGTATCACTCAGTGTAAAACATTCCACTTCTCAAACACTAGTTGCATTGCCCTTCTCACATCAAATGAGATAGACATTCTCTTGTCATTTAATTTTTAGTTTTATGACTGCAAGAGTGTTTAGCAATTTTCTGCTGCTTCTAGTAAATAATTCGAAGAAAACAATCATGGACAAAACACAGAACAAAGAACTCAAGGAGGATAACTTCAGCCATTTATTGCTGCTACTAATTTTACTAACCTTCTTACCATAATTACTTATTGGCCTACTTACCCAGTTATCCTAACCTCACAGCCTTGACTTCCGCTGCACTTGGGATTCAGCGTTAAAAAAAAGCTTAAGTCTGCTACTGACAGTAAGTGCAACCTAAAAATGGAACAGAGGAAGAGCAATCATTCAAATGATGTCATCCCAAAAAATGTCATTTCTTTGACAATAGTTCTTATCACTGTGAAAGTCCAAGGATGCACAGAATGGAGGAGGAACATCTTCCACAGACCAATTGCTACAGAAGGGAAAATTCCCAGGCCTTTCTTCAGCTTCTAAATAGGGCAGTGATGTTCAAAGCTAGTCGCAAGCTAAAGAAATTATTCTGAGTTCAGTTAGGTATGACGATCAGTTTGAACTGATCTGAGCAGTAACGGCTTTAAATTACAAGATGATAGGTTCAGATGAGATGATAGGGATAAATTGTTCACTGTGAGAGTTGTGAGACGTTGGCACAGAGAAGCTGCCCCATCCCTGCAAGTGTTCAAGGCCAGGTTGGATGGGGCTTTAGGCAACCTGATCTACTGGGCTGAGGGAGTGGAACCAGATGTCACAGCTGTGGAGATGGGGACAGTGAGTCTGGATTCATTCTGCGCAGGAATTTCTTTTCTTCTAAAATGAGTGCAGTGATACAGGCTGTTCAGAGCTGAAGGGGCAACTCCTGGAAAGACAAGGAAGATAACTGGTAATGACTGATGGAGTCTAGAACCCTTAAAGTATTTTTTTGAACTGGCTCCAGGCTACCAAGAGTGCAAAACAATCAGTGGGGGTAGAGTTTTCTACCAAAACCATAGTACTGATAAATGAACCACTTTAGAGGATCACTGCAATGGGATGAAAGCTTCTTTTAGATTGTAGAACTGAATATTTGAAGTGTTGAATGCATATACCACCCATCCCTGTCAAAGGGCACAGCTGTATATTGCAAATGCGTTAGGTTTGTCCCAAGTGTTTGCTGTTCTAGAGGCCTGCAGTAATTACTTCACATGCACTGTTACAATGATAACCATTATCCATCCAATTATACATCATTGGAGGAGTGCAGATGTTTGGTCTTAATTATATGTATGAAAAGTTTAAAAATATTACAGGTAGAAGCACATTCTAGTATACCTTTCGACAAACTCACAGCTTTTAAGAGTCACAACATACACACGGCATTAACAGCATGCTATTCGTTAAGAGCGTGTTGCACTAATTGCAGCTCAGTTGAAAATAACTTCAAAAATGCTTTTCACATATAACCTATTTTCTGTTGTTGAACTAAACATTGCACTTATATACAGTTCACCACATCAGTTTTTGTTTGTTTGATTTTGTTTTTTCTTCAGTGTGTTGTAAAGCTTTGATTCTCCTCCTCTTTAACAGTACTGATATGTGCTCACAGTGTTTATAATTGATGCTCTGGGTATGTTTAGGAATTCTGGCACCAGCTCTGTCCCTCCCCATCAGCCCAAACTACATCTATTCATAAGGTTAGAAAGTGCACACCCACATACATAGATCTTTGCAAATCAAGCAATGTAGCAGCTGAGATTTTCAGTGCCTTTTAATCTCAGTCATTAAAAGAGGCTTCTAATCTTTTAGTAAAGCTCTGTTCAAACTGTATTGTAATCTGTTGATCTCTTTAAGAAGCTACTGAATTCCTCCATCACAAGCATCCGTTTGTAGTGACATGTGACAAATTAAGGTGGTGTTTCTTTTCAAGGTTGGTACCCTTTTCTGACACACTAACTCAAGGCAGTGAACAAGGAAGGTTGAAGTTTAGCCAAAAGCACATTTGGCTCATACTGGCTTTTAACCTTGAGCTGGGCTTCTGTTTGGCTAAAACCTGTGAGGAATGGCAAAGAGGAATGAAACTGGAGAAACATCAGAAACAACATAACTGTTACTTTCATTCCTATTCTTCGGGCATCTGACCCTTCATTTATTCACAGGTTCAGCACTGTAAATATTAAGAGTTCTGAACACTGGAGAAGTAATCGTTGAGTTATCATCGCAGCAAAATGTAGACACGTGTGATACTTCATTTAAAGGAAAGCAGTTTTTGCTGCAGGTTTGAAGCAGTACAGGGTACCACATTATCTCAGCGTACATCTCCAGTGCTAGAACTGGAAGTCAAAGCCATACAGCAGAACTCACTTCACATTTTCTGTTATTAAAGGTATCTCTACTGAGAATTACTTATGCACATACTGCTGCAGAGAATAACACTATTTTCCTACAAAACTGTTTATCCAGTTATATAAGGGGAAAAAAATAGTCCATCTCATCTGTCAGTGTAATATACTACAGTTTTTTTATCTCCTCATCGTTTTTTAAAGGCAGTGAAAAGATGCTGCAATACACAACTCATGGTTAGTGACAAATCTTGGAGGACATTTTTCCATCCCTAATCTTGTCTGGGATAGAGATGAAAGCAAATGAATGATATGAAATAGCCTGAGAAGAAGGAACTTGCTTTGCAAATTATTACTGTCAAAGAGCTGGCATCGCATTCTGCCTTGGCCAAAGTACACACAAGTAAAAGCACAGCAAGTCTCTCTTTCTGGCCACAGTGAACTTCACTGAAAGAAATGTGTTTTTAATGATGAACTATAAGTAGGACATTTTTACAGATGCTACTTGTGTCATACACATCATTCTGTTCAAATAAGAGACTAGCATTGCAATGTTATGCTAATTGAGGGATTTTAATTATTAGATATTTGAACATAAGGTATTTCTTTTGGCTTTTATAAGGACTCTTCATAGCATAACAATTACTAACTAGATCTATTGTGCAAGTTTAACCTTCAAATACTTACATTTGCATAAGTAAATGCTATCTTTTTCTCTTATTAAGATCTTCAGTATAGATGTTATACTTTAGTATACAAATAGTCACATGCACAAGTACCTACCCACAATCAAGCTCAAAACAAGTTTGCCAGAAAGGAGTTACAACATAAAGAAAAACAGCAAAAGGAGCCCAGCAGAATAGAAAAACAGAAATGTCAAATGTTTCAATTGCATCTATCATGAATTAGCATCTACAAGCACAGAAAAGTAAGAAAAATAAACTATGTGTATTGAATCTACCATGACTCATAGCAGCTCTATTGTACTTTCTCCTGTTTATAAAGTACATTCACTGTAGTTCATGGCACGCTAATGCTGTGAGAAAATTGTTGCTCCCATCTCAGATACGCAGAAGTTGAGTAAAAGAGCAGTTGAATGGCTCTGCCATTTCAGAAATCTAACCTACAGTTCTCAGGAAGGGAGACAGACTTAAAGGGTGTATAGAATACAAGGTGACCCAAAGGCAGAGGAACTTGATGTCAAACGTGACTTTTTAAAAAGTAAAATAATACAGACATCACAAAACACTGTGTTTTCCAAGGTTTAAGAGGTAATAACAGGTACCATAGCCTGGCAGACTTCTATGCTTTGGGGCAAAAATGCCAACATGTAAGCAGGTTAAGCAACTACTCTGCTTATTTTGGGTTATTACTCCCATGCTTGCAGCCAATCTGCAGCCTCTCGTCCTTGGGGATGCTGGTGACCCCCTCAGTGCTGCCTTGTCCCCAGTGCCCACTGTTCTGACCCCTGGTGATGCAGGAGAAGCAGAACACCATGGTACAGCAGCCTCAGGAACAGCTCTGAGCAGCTCCTCGTGAGCTGAAGTTGTCAGGAACTAATGAATTTTAGAAAAAAAGAGAGGGAAGAAAGTACCAGGAATAGAGCATGGCTGTAGGTTGACAGAAGAATGGAAAGAGCAGAGCTGAAGATAATGCAGGAGAGAGTGATAGAAGCACGTGCTGGTGGGACAGTGACAGCATTGCATGGGATAATGGATGGTGTAAGCCAGTAGCCAGAGCTAAGAAACTCTTTGATGTGCACCCAGAGTCACATTTTGACCTTTAAAGCCTGTGCACATCTAGGAGCTGGCAACTTCCTTCTAAGCCTTCAGAAGAAGAACAGAAAAAAAGAAGTGTAAATGTTTTACCTCACTGTTACTGCAGACCACCTCATTATTCCGTGTCAATGTTCAGAGCCACGTGGCTCTGGCCTAGCACTCTGTTAGCAGGGGTAGTGTGGAACTCAGACTCCCAAGGGTTGGCAAAGCAGCTGGCTTGTTTCAGCCAGGGACCTGAACTGAGTTATTTCAAGTAATTCCCTCTTTTTCTTCCACAGCAATTGCTGAGAAGCGAACTATTTATAACTGTTATACCATTTTCCTGTTTACAGTCGCTACGGCTTTCTATTAAATGGCAATTTAGTCATACATGGGAGTTTTATAGGTCTGTAACACAGTGCCTTCAGTGCTCTCCTGGGGCTACAAACTCCTCATACAAACACGTTAGCATTGTAAGAATGCGCACAGAAGCACTGCAAGAAGTATGGGCACCTTGAAATCTAGGTCCTAGGACCAACACCCTCTGCTGAAAGCCAACCTGTGCTCCTGAGGCTGGAGCTGGACCTCACTGAAGAAACACAGGCCCTGCACTGCACAGGGTATGCAGCCATGCTACACACCACACACGTCTGCACCAAGCCAGAGCTGCTCTTTCAGAAAAGGAATTGGATGAGAGATTTTGCTGAGATGAGCTCTCCACCAGCACAGCAGTAAGGAGTCCAAATAAGTTCCATGTTACATTCTCTTTTTCCCCTAACAAATTTAAGCTGGAAATTTACAGCCAAGCACGCAAGAAGCGTCAGACTTTCATAACATCCTATTCATGTAATGTTTCCTGCTGAGAATTCCCTTGCTACTTACCAACCTTAACACAGCTGTAAACACTTAAAGTCTATAGTGGTGGAATTAATACTTCAGAAACTTACTGTTCACAAAGGCCCAGCTGTGTGCTCAGATTATGTCATAAATTTTGTGAAAGTGGAAACAACACAAATCAAATCTCATCAGGTGTGAAATTTCTAAAATATACTTTGGGTTTGACTCCCATGTATGTATCCCATTCCTATGTAACTTCTGTGGGGGAAAAGGTAACACTTTGCAAATAACCCATTCTTAATCCTTCTTGAGTGTATAGAAAATGCAATTTCTTTTTTCTTATCGAATTTTTACCTTCCTCATCCACAATCACTACAGACATCTGCACGAGGAAGGGAATTATACTTCAGAGCTGGCCTCATCACAGCTTCAGTTAAGGAAAAAAAAAAAAAAAAAAAGAAAGAAGATGACTGGTAGTTGAAATGCCCACGTTGTAACTGTTTGTTTCTTTGCTTGCTTTTTCTTGTCTTTAACCACCAAAGTACCTTTCCCCACTGTAAGGCACTTCTCTTTCCTTTTTCCTTCCAGTTTTTGATAGCATTCCCTGTCACTGAAAGCTACCCAATAATTTCAGCCCTATGTGACAGGAATAAGTACAATAATGTTTATGAGTGAATTAAATGCATAATGGTGGCAGTAAATAGACTGAAACAAATATCCGAACAGCAAATAAATCTGGATCCAGACTTGCATTAGGTTTACAAAAAATTACATTCCACTGGAGATCTCAGGGTGATCAAATGTCAGTGGCATTTCCAGAGCTTTAAAATGCCTCCATAGCTATAAAAGTATTGGTGATAAATTTTAGAGTCTGCAGAAGAAACGTAAGCGTAGCGGGCTCAGAGCAGGTTTGAAGATCTTTGTATGAGATATGTTAACAGAGTTGTGAGAAAGACTGATTCCATGTAACTGTGGCATATAAACCCTTCTCCCTCACACCTCTTCCTGGATAGGAGTGGTACAGGACACCAAAGGAGCATCAGTGAGACACACCATGGCACAGATTTTCCTGCACAGAGATGGTACCTGCCTCATGTTTATCTCCTCTATCAGCACCAGTGTGCAAGGGATTTGCTACAGCTGCTGCCTGGCAAAAGCCCAACCCAGAGAGCACTGAGATAAAGTGCAAGGCCTTGAGGAAGCACCCAAGGCCTTAGCAGAGATTAACTCAATCCCTTGTCTGAAGTAGAGCATCCGCTGTTGTAATGCTCACTTGCTCTCACGGCTAAAATCCAGTTGGCAGAACGACTGCAAACACTAACATTGCTGCTCTCTGGGATGACATGGTTCCTTACAAATACAACCTACCTGTAGCACGTTGTCTTTCATCACCTGATGATGAGCCTAACGCAATGCATCATGTAAGCTTCCAGACAACAAGGTCAAAAGAACCCTTCAAGCAGCTATTCACCCACTAAATAACATTACAGAAATCAGAGTTTCAAAGGGGTATGTGTGAAGTGGTTTTGACATGCTGAGCTCCCCAGTCCTCAGTGGCACTGAGATGCCTGACAGAACCCAGAGACTAAGGCTCAGCCTGGAAGAGCTCTGGTCAGATCAGCACAATGAGGCTGTGGGGGACTCACAGCTGCATACATGTGGGCTGTTGATTAATCTTACATGCAATCAAAGCCTATTTCAGATACTTACTGTAACTTCAGGTTTGAGTATACAAATAATATTTGATGCAGTGTATAACCTGCATTGGTGCTGGTCATGCATATCTGCTAAGCTTCTTAACTGAAATTAAAGTGACTTCTGTAACCCATACATAAAGCCTATGTGTCGGTGTACTTCTGGCCACTGGTCAATGCAGAATGTGTTATTATTGTCAAACAGAGAAAGCTGACGTATGGATAAACCAGCACATCTCACTGCAGGAACCACCTTACCCCCTCACTACCAGCCTTATCTAACCTCATGCCAGGACTGCCAGAAGTGAAAGAACATTTTATGTTACTGTATAATCAACAAGTATACCGATACATATAAGTATACTTATAGAGAGAAGCTGACTGGAAAGATTAATACATTAGTGAGGAATAATTAGAAATGAATGCAAAGCTTACCTGGGTCCTAGGCTCACAGAAAAAGGCCCAAGAGGAACAATCTCCAGAGAGAGATCTTTCCTTAGTGGCAGTCAGCCCTTAAATGGGGTCTAGGAGAGGTGCAGCCAGGCTCCATCTCTTCTGATCACACAGGTGAATTGCCTTTACCTGTGCTCCAGGGCTGACTCAGTGCTTGCCTCAGGTGATCAATCAGAGGTTCAGGTCATGATTCAACAGTTCCCATACAGCTATGTGTTATGGATGACAATTGTGAGGACTCCTGAAAGAAAATACAACAGGAAAATATCTGGAATGTTGCCATAGAGGATAAAACTGATAGAGAATTACTGTAAGCCTGTCCAGCCATTTTAGACAACATTTTGCTGTAAAATATGACATTCTTTCATTTTTTTTGCTGAAACAATTTCAGTGTGGCAACAAAGTGCCTCAAAGAAGCAGTCCTAGGCTACCCCAGCTGTTTGCTTTGTGATATCAAAGTTCATAATGCTTTTCAGAATAACTATCTTAAGAAAATATATTCTTCAGTTTACCTAGCAGGGCCCATGTTTGTCTGTCTGTCCATTTTAAAATATGTTTGTTTCTCCAGCCAGAACTATATCAACAGCCTCTACAAGGAGAGAAAACCTGCCATGGAACACCAGCTGAAAAGTGGAAATCTACCAGGAATCATAGGCACAAATGTTTTATACAAGTTGCTGTGAGTTTATACAAAAGGACAGCTATCTAATTGAGAAAGCATCCGTAAATATTTACTTCCTGATAATGAAGATAAGCTGCATGCCAAAAATATAAAAAGTATTCTGTTCACTGCAAAGAGTGTGTGCACTGCTTCTCAAGTAAGTTCCAGCTGAGATTACACCCTTCTCATAGCATTCTGCAGTATAAAACATAATCTGTTAGCCAAGGCAACTTCACTTCTGGGCATATTAATCAGAAGTAAAAGGTCTTATCCTACATTTACTCAACCTATCGGTTCAAATAGGATGCAGTTCAAATAGAATGGGCACAAACATTCATTACGTAAAGCTAAAGATTTCTTTTCCTTGATGATGGGAAATAAAGGAAAGGAAAAAACAATTTCTTCCTGGCTCCTAAAAGCAGAATATTGTTTTCATTTTCAATCTACCAGTCTCCTGAGTTTTCATTCTCAGTTTAGTAAAAACATAACTAACTCATTGTGAGATAACATTTTTATTCTAACTAACAAACATGAGTGCATTAAAGGCTTCAGATCAGCAGTCACAGTGCTATGCAGGCTGACATAACCATCTTTCAGAGCAAAACAAGTCCTTTCACAATGGCTTCATTTTAGGCACTACCTTTCTCTCCAATTACATACAAGCAGCAAAACAGCTGTCAACTCATAAACTCATTCAGATGTCTTATTTAATTAGGTTTTATTGTACAGCAGAACTAGTTTCTGGGGTTAAACTTGGAAGGGTAAATGATCAGTGATAAACAACAAAATTAAAGAGATTGTAGGTAGGATTTGCAGGAGTCATATCAAATTATGAGGATAATTAATGAGACAATTTTATCATCACTCCTACCTTAAGCTACAGAAAGTAAGGTCAGCCCTGTGAGTAACTTGATCCAGTGGAGCTGAAATTTGCTAAGGAAACAAGTCGCATAAACACGTTCCTTAATTGTTTAGTCAAAGCTCAATCTCTAAGTCTAATGACAGACAGATAGAAAATGCATCGTATTGTTTATTTACAAAAGGAGTACATTTTGCTCACAGGCTCTTTCTGAAAAAAATAGCAAAAGAAGCTCTGCTGGAGTTCCAAAGATCCTGTTATTTCTTAACTTGAGCAGAGCATCAACGATGGGAAGAAGCATTGCTCTTAGCCACATTAGGTTAAAGGGACAGAGGTCACCAAGCTCCAGACCTCACCCAGAGATCTGAAACCATGTGTTTTCTTGCCCAGAAATGAATAGCCAAAATATGAAAATATAGAAATTTTGTGCAATTACAACATGGCTAACCTTCCATGACAAAATGGCATCCTGCAACCTAAGGAATTCCTGACATGAAGCACTCAACCTGCCATCTAACTCCCACTTCTACTACAGAACACAAGTGAGGATGGCATCACCAAGTTGCTGCGCAGCCTAGAGAAGCACACTCCAGTTCACATTTGCTCAGTTTAGAATTAAAACATATTCTATCTCACTTAACCACACAACTGAACACTGGAAACCAAGATCTCCTTCTCACTTATTGCCAACAATATGAGCCTGTTTCCCACAGTCCCCAGACAGGTCTCAGGATTAGCTGGGTTATACAAGTGATTACCCAAGGTTAAAATAATCTGGTGCTGAAATTATGAGCAAGGGCAACATTTGTCCTTCCATAGATACTGAGTTTCCCTTACTCACCACTGAGTAAGGGAAAACTTGCCTCTACTTGTGCTTTTGCTGGGAAAGTTTGTCTCAAATGGGGGATGGCAAACAACTTTGCCCACTTTTGGACCACTGTCACTAATAAAACACTCCTGCTCAGGCAAGATGCTTGCAGCTGGACTCTGTCTCTCAGCTGAATTAAAAACAGCAGTGTTACAAAAACAATTCAGTTTCCACATGCCTTAAGCACCTAACGTACTATTTATCCATTTTCTTCTGAAATCTACACAGTATGTACTGCAAGCCACTAAAGTACTTGTTACATGCTTCAACAATACATCCTTAATGGCTTTTAAAATCAGTTCAACAGTTTTAATTCCTGAAAGTCAAATGCGTGCCACTGACATCTGCAATGGCATCAAAACTTGTAGGAACCCTCTGGGAACTCATCCCAGAGTTCAGTGCTGTTCATTTTACTGCTACTTTTTTGTTGATATTTTAACAGGATTTTTTTTTTCTCACACAGTGAACACTTGGCAATGCCAATCCTTCTCCGCTCAGCTTACTCCATCACTGCTCCTGAGCTTTGAGTATGTGCACAATTCACAGTACAGTTGAAACTAATAACTTTAAAAGACCTAAAGTAAAATCAGTGTTTTAGAAAAAGTATGAGATACTGACAACTTTGAACAAATTCATAGTATCCAACTCAAAGCTATCAGACTGGACGCAGTGTTTTTAACATGAAACACATCCCTGATACTCAGCAATGCTGTATCAGTACTTCCGTGCTCAGTCAGCTGAGCAGCTGTTTTCCTCATCAGCTCTCTCTCTTCCCCATGAACACAACCGTGTCTGCATCTTTGCCACATTCTCCCCTCAGAGTTCAGCCTTCCAGAGATTTAGTTAAGGTAAGGCACCAGTGGACCAACCGGCAACACTCCTTCTTCCACCACTGTTTGACTTTTAAAGATAAAGCATGATTGTGTGTGAAAAAAAATGGGGAAAATACACTCTGAATTTAAACCAGGACAGTTTTGGAAATGACATAAGTTTCTGATTTCCTCTTTGCATCACATAAGGCAAACATACATGCAGTCAGTCCTGCAGCTCATTATCAGAACACACGTGCTCAATTAAGACTGCAGCATCTCAGCTACTTATCTTTAATCCTAATTTTAAGCCAGCGCTCTCCTGTTTGTTTAAAGATGACCTTCTATTTTTAGAGACAGGCAAAGATTGGTATGCAAATACACACCATGCTATTTAACAGCTTATAAGGCATTTCACTTTTAAAAGGAAAGGCAAAAAGCTGTATTTCCTTATGATACGACCTCTATCCAAGTAACTGAGAGAAGTACAGAGGGAGGGCTAACCTAAAACAAGCCTGGAAACGGCTGCAGAATAAAAGTTACCAGACAGTCCACAAAATGGCTTGGCTTGGCAAGGACCTTACTACCCACCCAGTCCCATCCCTCTGCCATAGGCAGGGCTGCCACTCATCAGCTTGAGCTGCCCTGGGCCCCATCCAATCTGACCTTGAATGTCTCCTGGGATGGGGCATCCACAGCTTCTTTGTGCAACATAAGACCCAGCGAACGCTTGCACTGCCCAGCAGGGCTCTGTTTCACCACAATCCATGGTACCATTCCCTGGTACAGACAAGAATCCCTCAGGGCTTTCTCAAGGGCAAATATTTATGCTAAGACCACTTGTAATTACAAAAGAATTGAAATACTTGTCATTAAGTGTTTGTTTTTCTTTCACACCTCCAGACCACCCATAATATCACTTGTTCACATTCATCAAATATTACGTCCCTGCTTCCCCCCCACTCACTGGGGAAAGTAAGGCAAAGAAGGTAAGTAACGGCTCTTGGGAATGAACTTCCAGTTCCTCATGCCAGGAGCACAAAAGATAGAAAAAAAAAAGAGCACAAGTAAAATTATATTCTTTATTCATTCCATTTTAGCTGAGAATATTCCTATTATACAAATACTGTATAAATTCCAAAATCACAATATATTACAAAATAAAAAAGTACAAACTGCAGTACTTAATAAATATATCTAACAAGTTAATCAGAAAGTAGAAGAAACAGAATTTAGGTTGGAAACATTTAAATGTTTGACCCAGCAAACCATACAAATCTCAATTTAAATACTTTTTAACGCAGAATACCATTCCTGATTTCTTATTTAGAAAATAACATCCAATGAATAAAATGTTGTGATCAGATAATGATTTGTTGGTGCAATACAAGCGCCAAAACAGAAGCAGGGCTCATACAAAAGACACCATAACCCCAGAAACAGGAACACAAACACCGAGGTGCAGCCAAGGCAATTACTGCCAAAGCGGTAGGCTATTATCTAGTCACAACATTCTATTGCAAGTTAATGTTCTGTTATTACAGATAAATAACATAAACGGCGCAGAGGGTGAGCCAACCAGGCAACGAGAGGCCAGTTTACTCAAAACAGTAATTAAATACAGAAGAGTCAATTGCTCCCCACGCGGTGCACATGGAGCCGCATTCCAGCCGGCTCAGAGGACCTGTTCTGCACTCGAGGCAGAGAAACCAACTGTTCTGAAAGCAGTCTTCTCCTACTTTGCCGCACTTGAACAAGAACTATTGTTTTGCAAATACCCAAGTTTCTTTCACCAGTTTGGGAGGGTCGCTTGACATTGGCTTCATTTGGTAAAAATATAAGGTTTATGGGTAAAAAACACAGCAAAAAATAGCTGTTACATCATAAGCCTTATTTACAAAAATTGTTACAAATGTTTTTGGCTATGCAGCTCAAAGCCAGATACTAACATGAGATGTAAAAGACGGACGTAACAGTTTAAAAATGTGCAAAAAATACATTCTCATAGAAAATAGAGAAACGGTGAGGAGGGGAGACACAAACATACACAGAGAACCTGCTGGCAAATAATCCGAGGCTAGGTTTCTACAACAGAATACTACAAACACGCCTGGAATTATCCCCCACGATCTACCGCTCGTCTCAGTCCGGGGTGCTGCTGCTTCATTAAGGATTAAGGCATCACCATCACGGCCAGCGCACTTCCGTCCATCTGTCCCTGCAGCCCTGCTCCTGGGCAGCCTCACGAGCAGGCGTTCTGCTCGATGTACATCTTGGAGAGGGACACAGCCATGGACTTGGCCAGCTCCTCGTCCCGCCGGCGCTGCACCTGAGTCTGCCTGCACCAGGCCTCGTACTCGGGGTTGGGGCAGACGCGGTCCAGCACGGCGTCGTAGTGGCCGTTGCTCAGCCAGCTCAGCCAGATGCTGGGCCGCGTCGGGTCCTCGGGCCCCAAGTAGTGAACCATGGTGGAAACGGTGGGGCTCTCGGGCCGCCCGCCCGTCGTCAGGTGGATGTTGACGTTCAGCATCTGCCCCATGGCCAGCAGCTCGGGGTAGCCGGCCCAGGCGCCGTCCTGCGCGGCGGCGATGAGGAACTCCCCGACGTCGCCCTCGATGATGGGGCCGAAGTGGTCCAGGTGGTCGGCGATGTAATGCACTGTCTGCTCGCGGAGCTCGCCGTGCAGCCGCTGGTCCCCGTACACCGCCTTGCAGACGGCGCGGTACAGGCAGTTCCCGTCGGGGATGATGTGGAAGCGGAAGCGGCCCTTCTCCCGCAGGTACCGGTCTTGCTTTTCCACCTCGGCCAGGTACAGCGCTAGCTTCTCGCTGCGCTCCGCCCGCCGCGCCCCGGCCGCGCCGCCGCCTTCCTCGTCCTCCCCGCCGCGCTCGGGCTGCGGGCCGGTCTGGCCGGCGGCGGCGGCCTGCAGCGCCTGGCAGTGCTCGCTGAGCCGCAGGCTGCGGTTGCTGGGCTCCTCGGCGCCGCTCTGCACGACGCCCTCCAGCCAGGCGCGGCCGTGCGGAGCGGGCTCGGGCCGGGGCAGCAGGCGGATGGGCACCACGCGCTCCAGCGGGCGGCGGCGGCTGACGGTGAGCTGCGCGCAGGAGCTGTACTGCGGGCCGGCGGCGGCGGCGGGGCCGCTCGGCATCACCTCCAGGCAGGAGGAGAAGGCGGGCATGGCGGCGGCGGCGGCGGGGCCCCCCGGGCTCGGGCCGTCCTTGGCGGGGCTCTCGGCGGTCGGGCTGGGGCTCGGCCCTGCGGCGTCGCTCGCTGCGTCGGCAGAGGGGGGTCCCGGCGGCACGGAGACCTTGAAAACGGCCGCGGCGCTCGGAGGGGCCGTCCCGCCCGCGGGGTAGTGGGTGATCACGGAGCTGTAGAGCTGCATCCTCGGCTCCCCGCGGGCGGCGCTTTATAGGCGGCGCCGCCGGAGCCGGGGCGGGGAGCGGCGGCGGGGGCCGCGCCGGGGCTGCCGGAGAGGATGAGCCGCCCGGGTAAAAATAACCCGGGGCATCGCCCCCTCCCCGCCGCCCCTCCCCTGCCCCGCGCTGCCCGCTGGGCCCGGCGGCGCCCGCCGCAATTCCGACTGCGCCACAAGCGGCGCGGTCCCGCCGCCAGGTCCCGCCCCTCCGCGGGAGCGCGCGGCGAAGCGCTGAGGCGCTTCTGGAAGCTGCTGGGGGCGGGGCGGGGAGGCGCCGTGTTTACCTCGTGGCCCACGCACGTTGGAATGCGGGGGGCGGGGTTGCGATAGGCCACGCCCATCGGCGGGGGACGCGCCGCGGTGAACGACTGTGGGAACGGTCGGAGTTCGGCTTAGGGAAATGTGGTACGAGTACATGTGTACATAAAACTACGATATAAGTCATCAGCTAAAGCGTGGTACATATAGACGTGTACATAAAACTGCGATATAAGTCACCAGTTAATAATTGGAGAGGAGAGATTTAAAATACATTCCCAAAGATCATGGGCTATTGGTTTATTGATGTCGGTGGCACCTTAAATCAGCACGTGTCTTTTTGCCTTAGCTGTGATATAAATAAAGTCGCATCTCACCCGTCAGACATGAGCAGTGACGCTATCTGCACACACTGGCTGTGATTATGTTATGGCAGGCATGTTGAGTAAGAAGTCCCACTTCATGCTGGGTTAACACAGGCATTCAGTCTTACCAGAATGGAAAAGTGGATATTGTGTTTAAACTTCAAAGATATATAGGGAAAAATAATAGATTTCAGAATAAACCTAGGGATGAAAGGTTTTAGCTTCAGTTCTGCAATTCAACCAGAAGAAAGGAGAAAAAGAGCGAGTGTGGTGGTGAGTAACCAACTCCCTTTTTATCTTCTCATCATTTATTTTCCCTTGTTCTTGTATTATACTAAAGAAAAGACATAACTGATCTCTTGCAGCAGACTACTATGTTAAAAAGAACTGCTTCTCTGGATACGTGTTCAGGGAACTGAGCCCTATCCCCAGTCTCTGCAGCTGGTTCCTTGGCTACCAGCAATACAACACAGTGCCATTCTCTTCCATGTTTTGATCTCTTTGATACCTTGGCTAACCCACGTGTGGAATGAAAAACATTGAAATTCTCAATACTAAAAACTGTGGGTACCTAAGGGAACAGTTTTCGCATTTGCTTTCCTTCTTCATTTTGAATAAAATACAGCATCTAATTCCATGCATTAATGGGAATATTTCAATTGAAATGTAAAGAGTCAGTACGAATCCAAAATTATTGCCTCCAAAGTTGAAGTGTGAGAGGTACATCAGATATGAATCGGGCTCTATGGTCCTAATTATCCACCACAGACAGAAAGCTGATACCTGTAGAACAAATGGTGATGTGCGTTAGCCAGGAGCATTTCTGGCAGCCTGTTAACAGGAGGATAAAGTATTACAACTGCTCTGAAATTACAGAGTGACTCTCATGTGTCAGAATGTTCAGAACTTTGTTTTAAATATAGTTTATGAGATCAGTCAGTGAATCTTTATTTCTGGACAAATCATTTCTTAGAGAGTAAAATATACCAATCAAGTGGTGCTAAATTGAAATACTTTTCAAGCAAAGGCTTGGGGCAAAAGAAAAATTCCTGCTTGGTTTTACTTGTTAATCAAAGCCTTACAAGGTACATTTCCAAGATGAGATGCATTCTAGTATATTCACAGGTGATCTAATGTAAAATCACTGGAAGCTGTCCCTTCCCAGAGTGTTTAAAATGTGCCAATAGCTGTTGTGACCTTTGTCATTATAAAAATGATGTACGTTACTTTATTCTCACCAGCTCTTCTGCATACTTTTTTTTTTTTAGTTTAAAAAAAAAAAAAAAAAAAAAAAAGACAAAGATCTGTATATTTTTGCTTAGTGAACTGTTCTGCCTGCAAGTAAATGTCAGAGGTTTATACTGGGTTTGAAGTCTGAAATAGTCTGGTAACAGGAGGAGGGAGTATAGAGGAAAGAGGCAGCTCTTTCTGTTAGAGAATAGTAAATGGATCCAGCAGAATAAGAGCATTTCTGTTAAAAACGAGTGCTGCTCTTTGAATACTTAATGCCACAATTTTCTTTCTACTAGGATGTTACAGAAACTCCCAGTAATGACTGTTCTGTCCCTCCAAAACCACTGGTTATTTGGAACAGCAGTACAATAACGGATGGGCAGCTGTGTTATTCTGATTATTAGTATTATTAGTATTTGAGAAAAGAAAGAGATTCACTACGTATTCCCAGATTTCCATTGTGTTAGTACTTCAATGCTGTGCTTCAAGATATTTTGGAGGGGGAAAAAGGTTATTTATAGCTGAACAAAAATCCAAGGAGCATCCTGAAATGCACATTAACAACACTTGCAGCTTTTGGTACAGTTACCAGATCATTCTACAAACAGGTATCAGTAACATCATTCCCATGTTTTCACTTAAAATATATGTAACCTTCTTAGTACTGTTAAAATACAATCAAAATCTGTTACTAGGTAACTGAGCAACATAACAAACAGTTCTGCCATTGTATGAGAGTTAATTGCATATTGCTTTTAACATACTAATTACCTCCCATGTGAAGGAAATAGAAAGAAAAGTTCACCTCAGCATATTTTACCTGTGTTATTAAATACTGACAATGTAACATGGCTAACATTTTCTGTGACTGAGCATCTAGAGTTAGTCACACACATTTGGCCTGGGTGGAATCCAATATTTCTAGAAATCAACAACAAAAATCCCATTGTACCTCTGCAGCATGAGCATTTCATGGCTAGTTTTCAGCTTTCATTGTAGGAGTTGCCAACAGTCAGCACTTACCTGAAAGGTCATTCGGTAAACGTCTGACATCTGTTTGCAATAATAGTAGTATCTTAACCCATGCTTTGATCCAAGATCACTAGGTGAAGAAAAGGGTGGAAATAGAAAGGAATGATCAAGTCCTATGAATAAATTCTTGTGAATATTAAATTTCAGGGAAGAATTTGAATTTCCTTAATACAAGACCATCTGTAAAAGGAAGGAGCATATTGTGCTTTTGGTGCCTTTTGCTGCCAGGAGGTGCTTATTTGCTCTGAGTTGCATGTAGAGCAGCCACTGGGGAAAAACTGATCTTTGCTTTACAGCATATAAAAACTGGCTAAAACTCAATGCACAGATGGATTGCTTCCATAAATTCCTGTTTTGCCATTTCTGTCACTTCTGCCTGCATACTCTGTCACGTGGGCATTAGAAGGCCTCGCAGAGCAAGCAGAACGTACTATGGAGATGCCTTTCACTGTCTTCTGTAATGTTCCCAGGCTTCCGGTTCATTCAGTGTAGGCAAATGTAAACATTTTGCTAATGCAGAATAGATCTTAAAGCAATCCCTGTGGTAACAAAGCATAAGCATCTCTTGAGGTTAAAATTTCTCCTGACATAATCATTACCACTGGTTACACTGCACATTCCAGGAATGGTTTAGATTGTTTACAAGGCAAACCACAAGCATAGAAACAGCTGTGGAAAAACAGCGGCATTCAGTGACGTAAAACTGGATGCCTAAGAGTGTAACTACTTCTAACTTTAACGAACAAATTAATTACATCAGCAGGATCATTTATTAGTGAAGAAGGAGAGAGAAGGTAGCTGAAGTGACCTATTGAATGACACTGAATAAGCATTTCCACAGCTTTTTATTTATGCTGATGTATCTGTACTTCAGCCAAAGACATTTTCTGTCTGAAGTATTTCATGAATTGATAGCTCTTTGTACATAATTGGATGATGGAATTATTTATTTTATTTTTTAAAATAATTTGAAGTAGTATACCAAGGGAAAAAAATAGAAAAATCAAAATATCTGTGTGTGTATAATGGATACATACCAAGGATCTTTCAGTGCTAGGAAGGAACATCATAGAATGGCTTGGGCTGGATGGGCCCAAGGCTCATCAAGTTCCACCCCCCTGCCACAGGCAGGGCCACCAACCTCCAGATCTGGCACTAGACCAGGCTGCCCAGGGCCCCATCCAACCTGTTCTTGAACACCTCCAGGGATGGAGCATCCACAGCCTCTCTGGGCAGCCTGTTCCAGCACTCACCACTGTGAAGAACTTCACCCTGGCATCCAAAGAAATATTAGCTGGGGGGACAAAAAAAAAAAAAAAAAAAAAAAAAAAAAACAAAACTTCTTGAATCATCTATCTTCTCTTTTGTTGCCTGCACGCGATCATATCATTCCTTTCATAAAGTTACCAGTTATAACCTGAATAATTTACCCTTAGTTAAATGAACCTGTGTAGATATAATGGGCCAACAGCACTGACAGATTCTGCTGCTTCCACTTCTGGTCTTTTTTCCTACTCCATATGCCAGTTTGGTTTGTTGTTGTTTTTCTTTCAGTAATGATTTTATATTTTGCTCAACCCTTTCTGTATTACTAACATAAAATGGAAAGTAAGCATATCAGCAGCTACTTTTGAGGTAAACATACACTGCATAAAACAAGAGATGTGTCTCAGACAGTTTTGACTCACAGTTTGTTGTTTCGTTTCTGCAATACTCTCAGGTTAAAGTCATATCACTGTATGGGTGCACTGGGCATTAGAGATGTAACATACAGTATGACATCACATGGCAAGACTGGAAAAAGTGTTGCTGATGATAAATATAGACTTCCACTCACACCTCAGGGTCTTGGATTCACATCCCATTTGATAAGTGAGCCTCTAAATGTGAGCTGTGACGCAGGTCAAGTCTCTCGTTTCTACTCAGTGTGTAGATGGTATTTGTGGTGGTCATTGTGAATAGGGCCCAAAGATGATATCAGAATACAAAAAGGAATCATAAAAGCTATTTCCTCAGAGAAAAAACAATTGTAATAATGCAATAAGCAAGCTCTGTAATGCACACAACATTTAAAATGAGCTATTTTATATATTTTAATAAACCATAAAGGATATAAAAGTGCTTGCAATACCCATATTTTGTTATCAGTTATAGGAAGTGAAATAGTTGCCTTCCCTCCCTTTCACGTTGGTTAATGATGATTTTAGCGTTAAGGAAAGTAGTTATTCTAGCTCATACCAAGAGCAGAACAGGGTTCTGACAAGAACAGTCTGTGAAGGAAGTAGAGGAAGTAGGTAATACAGAAATAACAGAAACCGGATATCATTAATAGGTTACTCTTGATTAAAAAAAGCAAAACAAAACAAATACAAAAAAAAAACCACAAACCTTTAAGTATGAAATAACATTAAAAGAAAACGGTGCAGTACTACAGGACTGGTTACTCCCGAAGTAGAAGCATAACTTCAGTGAGGTACCAAGCAGCCAGTATTTCCACAGGTGGCCTTACACCAGAAGGCTTTGAGATTGAGACTAGTTCTAAGAACAGTCTCATCTGCCCTGTCCTCCAAAACCTTGCAATAGTCAGTTTTCCCTACCATTGGTAAGCAGCAAAAAGAGGTATCACTACTTCACACATGGGTGAGCTTAGCAGAAAACCACATTGCATAGTTCATGTTTTCAGAGTCGAGGAACAGCATCTAATTAAATAAAATACCTTTGTTATTCCACTGCTTGATCCGTCCTGTGGGAAAGGACTGTGGTTACATGCAGTGTAACCAGCTCAACAAGTACTGTTCCAGCTCCAATGGAATTTAGGGGAAGAACCTACCTCATCACAATACCAACCTGTTCTGTTTCCGCCTACACAGCACAGAATTAACTGTTAAGGCAAGGTCAGATTGCAGCTATTTAACTCCACTATCTAATGAGAAAAAATAACACAGGTGGAACCATTACAGAGGAGGGGTGACATCAATTCATCCTTATTAATGTCCTACTCTGTAAATAATTAAACCTTTCCTAATCTAGTTTGTTATGGCTAAATATACAAACACTATTATTTTTCTGATTCAATATTGCTTCAACATTATGAGATAATTTTAAAAGTGAATTATAGTGAATATTAGTGAATTTGTACCAGTAACTCCCAGCAAAATGGTATCTAAACTCAATTCAGTCATACTGAAAAGCGAAGTCATGTTTCTGCTGCTTTGAGTGAATATCTGTAGG
Organism: Lagopus leucura; assembly: GCF_019238085.1. Lineage (NCBI taxonomy): Eukaryota > Metazoa > Chordata > Aves > Galliformes > Phasianidae > Lagopus > Lagopus leucura. The sequence continues at coordinate 33,786,435 of NW_024962334.1, read as the reverse complement.
AATTTTGAAATGTTTTAGCTATATGATTTTCTGTATGTATTCAAATTATTTGAAACATTAAAAATTGTTACAAAGAAGCACTCGTTAAGAGTTACATCATCCATACATGAAAATATAAGCAATCTTCTCGTGATTTCTATGCAAGCACAATTTTATAAAATTTAAACATTAATTACTTAGTAATTCAGAGTGAGAATCCCAACTGAGATCAACTTATATAACAGATCTGGGCCTTTCTGCTGAACAGAAGGGATTGTGCATGTCCCTCTGAATTTGATACAAAATTACTAGAGGAAATTTAGTATGTCTAATCTTGTTGGGCCTCAATAAAATTTCTAGTACTGCTCAGCATGAGACATTACTAAACCAATGAAAATGGGGATTAGAACAAGAATTGAAAGGTGGCTATGGGACTCATTAAAGGAGAGAAAACTGCAGATAATTTAAAGGAATCATTATGCTGAAAGACATTTGGCAGTGGAGTTCTTTAAAGATCAGTCTTGGGACTGACTTTAATATTTTCATTAATTACCCTGCCATATGGTGTGCAGTTGACTTTCACTAGTGGCAATAGAGCTGAGCAGCATTTTTACAATAAAAATTTTTGAAATACCATATAGGAAACAGTCGGAGACTAGAAATCGAGCTGCTTCCAAGGGTAGATGAAAATCAGAGTTGCAAATGGAAGACATCCACTCAGTGACAGGTGAATATTTCTGCTATTAGCAGAATATCAGCTGTGGGAAATCATCAGGAGCAGAGACCCAGATTGTGGAATTGTTGTAGCTTCACCACTATCACCTCATCTGGATACCTTATCTATTTCTGATCAATACTGCTGAAGGATGTTACATTTTGACTGCATCATGACCAGAAGGGAATTAAAACGATTGGAGCACCAGTGACAAGAGACTAACTGTTCTTGAATTGCTTTATCTGGCACAGGTTGAAAAGGGCCTTCCATAAATACCTGACAGATGAAATACTAGGGAGTGAGAAGAGCTGATGAAGCTAAAGGACAGCACTAGCCAAAATGAAATGGATACAACTTGGCAATGAATAAATTTAGTCTTGACTCATAGCCTTAGCTTTCAGATATGACATAATTGCAAATACTTTTATGAAAGGATCCTGGTAACAAAATATTTGCAGCAGTATGGGGAAATCAGGAGGGCCTGTGAATGCAAGGACCATTTTGGCTTAATAACAGTGTAGCAATAGTAAAGACTTTGATCTTAACGTGCAGCAAAATATCAGCCTGCTTCTTTGTTCTATTTGTGTTTTGTTGTGTTTTTTGTTTTTTTTTTCCCAAGGGATTTACAATCTGTCATCCTCTCCACCTGCAAATACATCTCTCTTCTGAAAGTGCTACTACTACTTTATTTTCCCCTCCCCCCAATTTTCTGAGGGATTAACATCATTAGTTTCAACAAAGAGCAACTGTCTTTTATATTTTGTTTGAAGTTCACTGGCCTTTGAAAGGAGCTATGTGCCTGAAGATCAGTTCACTTTTTCCAACACAGACAGAATAAAATGGACTTACTGTATTTTTCTCAGGTCAACAGTGCCTGTTATATTCAGGAAAAAGCAGGAAATGCACATGTTGTTTGAATTGTTGTACTTGTATTGCAGCCATCTCTACTTGTTTTTGTGTAATAAGGGACTAAGATAAATTTTGGATTGTAAGAGAAAATATCAAGAACTGTTAGCACATAAGCCTGGTTACCTTGGAGACTCCATTAGAAATTATCTATTGATGACTGTCAGTCAAATGAGGCAGAATATGTAAAATTATCACAATTAGAATCTGAAGCAAAATCTGAGGTAGATCGAAGGGGAGAGATTTATTGTCTATTGCCAATTCCATTGTGTCATTGAATCTGGATACTTCCAAGCTATACAGACAGACAGGCATACCATGTACAGACACAAAAGCTTTGCTGTTCCATTCTGACATAACAGACTCCTACCCTGTTGTAGTTAAGTAATAAGCAAGTACCTTGTTTTAAAAAGATGCTATGTGCTACTGTAAACATCAGCTCCTTAGAGGTCACATTCATCTAAGCTTGGTGAGGTGCAGTTGCAGATGTAAAAGCCCCGTCTCCCATTTGTGAATCCACAGAAGGCCGTGAAAGAACAGCTATCCTGGAGAGAGAACCAACTGTGTTTTGCTAAGTTAAAGCCAATATTTTATTATGACATGTATGATACTATTTAAGATTTGTCAACAGCACCATTTCAAATGCATTTTCAGCAGCTTGTAACTAGGTTAAAATATCATAACATCTTTCAGGGAATTGGATTAACAAAACAAAACAACAAAAAAAAACAAATAACTTGATTATTATCTTAAAAGATTCAATAGTTAGCCTTGTTCAGATTATACAGCAAAGACATTTCTAAATAAACAAGGTTATCATGACTGCAGTAATTATAGTGTGAAGCATCAAGCTACTAACATAAACACAGTAGTTAGAATAGTATGACCAGGTTGCAATCAATAATAAGAAAACAACCAAGTCAGGATGAAATACATCACCAAAAAAATGTTGGATTTTCTATGTTCACTCAATTACCTTCACCATTTTTTGCTAAACTGAAAGAAAAAGCCTGAGAATACCAAAGTCAGAAGCATTAGTTTAAAGTACTACTCTGCATGCGGCATAACAATGACATCTCCCTTTTTATATTAACTCGGGTAACATTTCTGAAAGTAGTAAGTGATGACTTATTTTTGGTAGTATAGCTAACTTAGATTTCTTACCAATTACATTTCTTTGATATAGAGATGGCTTTGGTCTCACCTTCACCTTGAGCTTGAGAAAGAGAACAATTCTAAAAATTTAAGTTTAACTTGTTAGTTTGTATCCCTTTCCATATTTCTTATTGATAAAATGAAATGCTGCCCAGAGCTTAAAATAAATAAATAGATAGATAAATAGATAAATAAATAAAGAAATAAAAGAGAATTTTAATTAAAAATTTATTTATTAGTTTCTGTAGTTAAAGGCAATTTTTTTCTATAAGCCAATGAATCCCATATGCTGAGGTTAGGAAGGTTTCACCCACACTAATGACTCCAAATACTAGAAATGATTTATTATTTAAACAATGCCTACAATAATTTCTGGTCCATAAAGTTTATATATCACTGAACTTATATATGGTGTTAATCCTAGCAAAAACTAAAAGGGCTCATCCTGTTTAAAAATCCTTGTGGTTTCTGTTTATGTAGGAGGTTATTTTGCTCCTACATCTAGAGAGCAGAGTGGTATTAATGTTTGCTCTTCAACTCGTGCTTTCTACACGCAGCTTGAGTTTCAGCAAAGTTTAAGTGATTTTTAGTGTAAATGCTAAAATTATTGAGACCAGAACACTACAGTTCATATAGCACATTCAAATATTAATAACTACATTGTTTTTGCAGATGGCCCATACTCTGATGGACTTCTGTCAAGGGAGAATTATGAGAAAATCATAGTTGCTGTTGATCGTCTCACTGTTGTCTCAACCATTTCAACACTAAAATGTCAATGCCTACATTTGTTACTACAGTGAAAGCAGACAGACCACTAATAACGTATATGCTCACATTTGACATGATCTTCTATCCTGCAGTCTGAAACGGCATGAAATTGCATTTTCTTCTTCTACCTCTGTCACACAGGCCACTATTCCTTATTTCCTCCACCTTTGGTTCACAGTCTTATGCAGTTCAAAGAGCCCGTTTGGGCTCCTCACCTCTACATTCACACAGGCTGGAGCAAGGAGGGCTGGGTCAAGCCAAAGGCCATGGAGATGCTGAGAGAATTGCTGCACTTGGGTGCAGCAGTACATTGTCCAATCTCCTCTGAAACACGCTCTGATGCCCCTGAGGCAGATGTGTTCCCTGGCCTGGCAATAACTGAAACGTTCAGGTTGAATAGTAGGAAAAGGTTTTTCACCAGAGGGCGGTGGGCATGGAGCAGGCTGCCCTGGGCAGCGGGCGCGGCCCCACGGCGGCACAGTTCAAGGAGCTTTTGGACACCACTCTCAGACATAGGGCTTGGATGTCGGGAGTTGCAGTCGATGATCGTTGTGGGTCAGGATAACCTATGAATTCCGTACGGGTGAAATAAAAGGCAGGGCTCAGAGCCTGAACCTGCCGAGCAGCCGGCTACAGTGACGCAACGCACAAACCGCCACCACAGCACGGCCATGCGGAGCCCCGCCACTATCGCCACTACCGCCACTATCGCCACTACCGCCACTTAGCCCGTCCCACCCCGCTCCAAGCGGCGCGGCGGGCAGGCGGGGCAGAGCGCTGGTTGCCATGGCTTCGGAGAGGCGGGGCGGCCCGCTGCGCTCGGCCCGCCTGCTGTCAACGGCCACGCTGGAGCTGCTGGCGCTGCCCTGTGGCCTGCAGGAGCGCGAGCACCGGTGAGGCCTTCACCGGGCTGTGCTGGTTTCCCTTTGGGCCTCAGCTAGCTGCCCGTCCGGCCCGCTCAGCGCCGTTCCGTGCCTCTTGCCACTGCTCCCCGGCCCAGCAGGGATACGTTGCATCTGACAGCATCACTGCACGGCTGGGGCTCTCTGCAGGTTTCCTGCACAGAACCTGGGGAGATGAAAACAGCCCTTCGTGGCCAGTAGTATTCAACTGTACTTGGAATATTTTTGAATGCTCCTAAAGCAGAACACCTCCGAGGGCAGTTAAGATGTTAAGCTGGCTTGGATCACCTACCCCTGGGCAGGAGTTGTCTGACACCATCTGCTTGTGACAGAGAGGAATTCTGACAGCGCCAGCATTGCTCTGTTTTTAACAATGCATTGTTGTAGGTTTTTATTAAAAATTAATGGTAGGTGTTTTTAGAGTAAATTAGTAATATCAAATAATCAAATTTATCAGTGAAATAGAAAAACAAGCTCCTAACTAAATGCACTGTCCAGGATTCTTGGACGGACTTCTCTACAGAACACTGAAAACTGTCTGTTTGCTGTCAGAATGCATTCTGTTCTTTGGCACTTTCTTTTAGGTTCTTTAGTACAACGATTGAGTTGCTTACATTTCAATTGTTATTCAGTATTTTACTGAAAGCATTTGCTGTTATGAAACAAACACAAAGAAGCTGCTGGTGTGTTTGTTACACTCTTAAGTTCCTGTCTTTAAAAAATGCCATGCAAGTGAAATGATTAAAAAATACTTACTTTATTCCTGAATATCCATTACTAATAAAGACTGATTAATCTGGTTAATGCAACTGCTGTTCTATTTAAGTTGTCTATTCAAATTGATTTTTTACAGGCCTTGCATTTCAGATGATTTAAAAATAGGATATCACAGCAGAGATCATGCAACACAAACAGATATCAAAGAAATACCAGAATTAAATGAATTAGCAGTTGCTACACAAGCTTTAATCAAGGAAGATATCTGAGTCTTTTTCATGCTATAGAACAGATACTTTTGTCACTGTCACCTGTTTTATGTAATATTTGGGCAATCTGTTTAGACATTTATTCTGCATTCATATACTCTATATACGATTTTTTATTTTCAAAATATACCAATACACAAATATTGATAGGTGAATTAGAGATTGGGTTACTCAGCTAACTGAATCAGAGAAGATTTCATCAAGATTACCATTGTTTAATTTTGAAAATGATAAATTGTAAAGTCTCAAACCCATCTGATCATAGCTAATAGTGTAGCAATAAATGTGGGCCTCATGTCAGTTATGAGCATAGCTAACGTGCCCTGCTGCTTCTGCTTAAATGAAATAGTGTAGTAGAAAAGCTTCTGCTTTGTGCAAATCATATACAAAGTTAGAAAAAAGATTCAGATGGCATTATCTGCACTTGCTTAGATAGATGTGTAATGTAAGCAGAGCCTTACTGAAATTAAATGCTTAGATTTTGGAGCGAAGATGCAGTCCTTAACGAGGAAAAATAAAGCTTTCTCAATGTTAACGCCTTAACTGTTTGTGAAGACAGATGCCTCCAGGGACCTGTAGAGGGAGAACTGTTACATCAAAGTGATATGTTGCTATCTGTCCCTTCACAGTGTTAAGAAATTACAAAAGAAAATGCTTCAGGATATGAAGTAATTACGTGTGCAGAATGTTTAATTTCCTTGGAAAAACAAACAAACAAACAAACACACACTTGTCATTCCAGATTATGAGTAATGTATAAACATATTGAAGAGCAAAAATTCAATGTTTTTGGTATTGCTTTTAGAAGCAATATTTATTTCTACCTTGTACATCATAAAGATTTCTGAGTGTTTTCCTCATCAAAGTCAGTGGAAAGCCAAATGCATTTCCTTTAACACTTCTTCTGTTACTTCTTGCTAAAATACAGTTATCTTTACTCTTTTACAGTAAAAAACTTTGCAGGCTACTGGTTTAAGTTTTATGAACATGTTCTGACCACTTTCTAGGATTCCATTGTGATATCTGTATTGACAGACCTGTCTGGATCTCTTCTGCAGTATCTAATTACCATCTGGCAGAGACTTGAGTATTCAAAAAATAATTATTTCCTGAAGAAGTTAAATATCTTTACTGCATGAATATTCTCTTCAGAATTGAAAGTTTCTGAGGGGCATTTTTAGTTTGGCAGCAAACACTGTAGATGTGGAACAGGGAGCTCCTGCCAGTGTAGGGACATGTGCTCTTCTGAACTGACTGTTGTAGAGCAAAGGAGATACCACAAGGTATAGAACTGCATTAGATGCTTGTATTTAGGTGAATAATCAGCATCAACAGCGTATTGAACAGAGTAGTTGCACCTTTTTTGCATGTGTGTGTGTGTGTCTAGTTTACTCTGTATATAAGTAATAACAGGATCTTTATTTTTAGCTCACCAATTCCCTCCAGAAAGATTTGTTCATCTACAAAAGTGCCATTCAAGCACAATATGAAGAAAAAATTGAAGAGCAAGTGTCGAATCTCTATAAATATGTAAATGGTAGACTGACAGACATTGAGACTTTTCATAAACGGATAAAGAGAAAAGTTCTTGTTCCATTAAATGTCAATCTTCACTCGATGGCAGCTCTCATTTGTACATCATTGTTCTGTAGATCGATGTTTTATTTAATAAAAATAATTCACAGAAGTATTGAAAATAAGATAAAGCAAAATATTAATATAATTTTTTTTTAAAAATGACTAAGTTGTCTTTTGTAAATTTGCAATTAATAAAACACGGATTACATTGTACTCTGCATATTAACAGCCATAGCTGTGAAGATGTCTTACATCCTAGTGCAGTTATTTCTAAAATAGATATGTACATACACATCACTTACAGTTCTTTTCCATGTATTTCTTTGAAAATATATATTCACTGATCTTTAGATAGTAAACCACAGCTCACAACAGCATTAGTAGTCCTATGCAACTAGTGAGCACTCACCACAAGGGAGAAACAAGATTCAACTTTCAGCCTTCAAGATGTCCAAGCTCCTGATGTGAACGTATGAAAAATTAAAAAAAAAAAAAATAAAAAAAAAAAAAAACAAAAAAAACAATGCATTAATTCCCATCTTAAACATCTGAGACAACTCCTTGATAAGTGCTTGTCTTTAAGCGGTTTGGAATCTTCAGTTTCTAGAGAAAGAGATACAGTTTCAATAATTAGCCAAAAGCTGAAAAGAGACTGAAGAATGAAAAAAAAAAAAGAAAAAGATAAAAAAGGAACACAAATACAGTTTTCTCTTTCACAGGAGTTTCAATGGTATTTAATTTTCTTAAATTAAAAGGAAGGCACGGAAGGCAAGTTTTTTGTCTGTTTGTTTTTGTTTATTTGTTTGCTTGCTTATTTTAGTGATTGCCTGCTTCCTTTTTTTGTACATTAAATTCCAGAAAGAAGTCCAAATTCGACAAAGTTACCAACAGCAGTTATGTGACGCACTGGCTGTTCTCAGAGGAAATATTAAGGTAGGTTTTAACCATTCACAAGGTTAAGGACTGTTGATTGGAGTAGTGATAGGTCATAAGTCAGTTCTGACAATACCTGGAGAAGGATGTGTTTGTATAATCCATGAAGACTAAGCATATAAGCCACATCAAGTAGAATGAAAATAGCACAAAAATATGTTTTTGTTTTTTTTTTTTTACAAGTCCTGTTTTCCCCCTCCTCTCATGTTGAGCTGTGCAGTTCTGCATACTTGAAAGTTGTTTTATAAGACAGAGGCTATGACTGGCTCTCTTCAGAAGCAGAGACATAGTAATCACATAATGCTGCTTGGTTCAATCAGAAATGAATGTCTCAATAGATTTGGAAATTGAATTCCCAGGCTATGAGAGGAAGATGACCAATCATGTACACTCTTAATGACTTTATACCATGCTCTAGGAACTGTGCCTTAAGTTTTCGGAGTTCCAGATTTCAGAGTGTAATACAAATACTAAGAATGATCCAATTTAGAAAGTTTGGAACTTAAATTTTGTCTTTCTTTCACCGTAAAAATAAGGTTACTAGCTGAATTGCAGATGAGTACATGTGATCAGATCACTGCCACATAAGCCACATAGAAAAACGCGAATGTCACTGTGTTTGAAAAGTTCTCTTTCCCAGCTCCTGTTCATGAATCCTTCTGTAGTAAAAATAAAATGCATATGTATTCCAAGGAGCTTTCAGTAAAGTGTTCTCAGTAGGGAACTGCAGGTTTAGGTTCCCTTTATTTGACTTTCCCCTTGTAAGACCTTTTTACTTTTGGATTCTTTTAGTCCAGCTTCAGCAAACAGGTAGAAACAGGTAGAGATTCACCCCATGCCAGATGACTGTAATTCAGTGGGTGGGAAGCTCTGAGATGAAACTGTAACACTCACTAAGGAGTCAAACAAATATGAATGGATTGCACTAGAGACAAATATTGCTGCTATTAATATTTTAAAGAAGCTAAGCAATATTTAAATCACCTAACCTTGAAAAATGACTTAATCAAGGTACTCGTGAAGGAAGAGCTCACACATACTTTTGAGCATAGTGTTTCCTAATGGTTACTGCGGGCTGTGCATCACAATGGGCAGGCATTTCAGTATAATATGGGGCTGCACATTCTGTTTTTCTCTGAAAGGCTGATTTTACTGCATTGAAGCAAATCAATCATTGTAGATGCTTTTTTAAAAACCTTTACTGCAATTTAAACACCTTACTGATACAATCAAGATGCAAAAATAAATGTCAGTAATCCAGAAGTTAACATTTCAGTAGTTTATCTTGCTACACTGTACTTATACTGCACTTTATTTTGTTTCTTGTAAGAGTTTTAGATATGTTCTTTAAAAGTTTTTAAACATATAGAATATGCTTTTCCTTTTTTTTTTTTCTCCTTTCTTTTCCATGTTTGAAGTCTCTATTACTATAGATTAGTTATTAGATATAACACATTTCTTGATTAAGTATCTGAAATATCAGGTACAATAACATTTTATTTTTGGTACCAGAAACTCTGGAATGTGTACTATGATGTGCTCAAATAAAAAATAAAAAAATTGTGGCATTAAAAAAAAAAAAAAGCTATGTGATTTATGCAAGAATGTCATTAAGTAATCTCATCTCCTAATAGAAGTATTACAACATAGATAGAGAAGATATAGAATGTTCATCAGGAAAACTTTTCAGGTTTTTACGTGACAAACTGTGTGAGAAAGAGTCCATAATTGAAGATCTGAAAAGAAAAATGCAGTAATATCAAGAAAATGAAAGGACTAAAGTGGTATGTTTTTCCAAAAAGATTTATAAACTTGTTACTAAACCTGGAAACCTTTAAACACTGAAAAATGTGGATGGAGAGTTGGGCAGAGAGGAACTCCCAAGGACAAGTGCAGAGTCCTACACTTGGGGAGGAATAACTGCAAGCATCAGAACAGATTAGAGGCTGACCTGCTGGAGAGGAGCTCTGCAGAGAAGGATCTGGGTGTCCTGGTGGGCAAGAGGTTGGCTGTGAGCAGCAGTGTGCTCCTGTGCCCAGGCAGGTCAGTGGTATCCTGGGGTGCATTAAAAATAGAGTAGCCAGCAGGTCAAGGGAAGTGATGCTCCCCCTCTTCTCTGCCCTGGTGAGGTCGTGTCTGGAGTGCTGTATCCAGTTCTGGGCTCCTCAGTTCAAGAAAGGCAGGAACTTCGAGAGGGTACAGCAGAGGTCCACAGAGATGAGTGAACTGGAGCATCTCCCATAGGATGAACAGCTTTTCCATCTAGAGAAGAGAAAACTGAAGCAGGATCTTATCAATGCTTATAAATAAAGGGCAGAAGTCAAATGGGTGGCATCAGGGTTTTTCAGCAGTGCCCTGTGACCAAACAAGGGATAATGTGCACAAACTGGAACACAGGAAATTTCTTGTGTCCATATGAACACGAGAAAGAACTTTATTGTGAGGGTTCCAGGGCAGTGGAACAAGCTACCCAAAGATGTTGTGGAGTCTCCTTCTCTGGAGATACTGAAAACCTTCCAGGATGACTTCCTGTGCAACCTGCTGCAGGGAGCCTGCTTTACCAGTGTTGGACTTTGATCTGCAGAGATCCTTCCAAACCCGTACAGTTCTGTGATCTCTGGTTTCATTATTTTCCCAGTAAAGATAAAGATTGGAAAATATTAGAACACTTCTTGGGATATCTCTTGCTAAAGATAGGTATTTTGACTGAAGGAGTCTGAAGGAATCAATTTCACTCAATTCAACGTGATAGTGTAATCAGTGATAGTTTGATTATAGATACAGTGGGGTTTTTTTTTTTCTGTTTTTAAAAAAATAAAATATTTTAAAATATTTTTGTAAATCCTGAAGAAAAAAAAGCTTGTTTAAAAATGTAATACTTGAATAAAATATTGCTCTCAGCACTATTTTATTCCATTTCAGTTACAGAAAATTTCATCTCTATACTTACATTACTTCTCTTATTTCTCTTTGTTCCTCCTGTCTCCATGTAACTTCTGAAATAAAATATTTTCTTGTTCAGAATTGTGTCATTGGTCATTTAAGTCAGCATTTCAGGTATCCTAACGAAGATTAAAATCCTTCATGTTTGATTTCTCTTAACTCCTACAGCAGCTCTCAGAGTTCAACAACCACTCGGGTATAACCATCCACAGACATGAGAAGTCCCTTTGACTAATTTTCCCCACACAAATACAGACAGAAATAGTTAGTTTTAATGGTTAAGAACTGTCCTAATTATTCATCCTGTAGCCTTCAAATGGGACACTTGATTCAGTCACATATTTCTGTACATCATTTCCTTTTCCTTTCAGTAATATAAACACGTCCTTCCCAAGTTAACAACTCTTGTCAGCAGCTTGCTGAAATGTGAGAAGTTTAAAGAGGCATTGCAGACTTCTCATGTACTTTAGACTGATAAGAAGCAGTCCTGGTTTCTAAAGAGTTTTTGGCTAAGTCTGGTGGTAGATTGCTTTTTGATCTCTGCTCCCTGCGCATCATTAAGATGCACAGTAGTAAGGAAATCTGAAAATGCCATCTTCTACTGGCAGCCACCTAAGTTCGACAGTATTACTCATAAAGGAGAAAGATGGAGTCTCAGATGTATCCTCTGAGGAACCTACATATCTCTCTCTGTTTGGAATTGACAGCTATGCAGTCTATTCTAGAACAGGATATTTAAGCTGTGTCATTAGCTCTTGTTAACAGAAGGAAGTGATAGTAATTCATTTTTGTAACAGTTTAGCTACAACAGTCACCAGGAGTACATTTTATTTCTTCGTTGCATCATTTGGGTATCTTCTATTGCTTATTGGGCACCTTCTATTGCTGGAAGTTTCGCAAGGCTTTAAAAGAGATAACGAAGCAAAAAGAGGACTATGAATGTGTATAATCAATGAATATACAGATGTCATAATTACAAAATAAACAAGAGAGTTTGGCTAAGCAGGCTATTATACCAAAAAGAGAATAAATATAGTGCTTACCCTTGTCCTAGGCTCATTGCAAAACTCCAGAGGAGGGATCTCCAGAAGAGATCCTCCCCACCAGCAGTCAGCTCTTAAATGGGCCTTAGGAGAGGTGCAGCCAGGCTCCACCCTTCCGGCAGCACAGGAGAATTGCCTTCACCTGTGCTCCTGTGGCTGACTCAGCAAGATCAATCAGAGGTTCAGGCCGTGATCCAGCTGTTTCCTTACAAAATGGTAATATGAATGTCAATATTATGAACAAAAAAAATTCGTAACATATTGGGAGGAAAAAAAGCGGCTGTAATTGTGTGAACATACAAGTAGGTAAAAGTTGTAGAGTGGTTAATAACGTGAAAAAAACTCTGGGAGCAATTTTAAAAAAGGTATGTTCTGTATAGGAGGAGGCAGAATCATATGCTTTTATCACAGAGTAACAGTTACTTTCTGATTCATCAACCACTACAAAGGATTCTGAATGTCTGCAGAGAACACACATTTGTAGACTTAGAAGCCAAGAGAGCTTAGATTTAGAAGCTCCCCAGAAACAGCTGACTGGTTTGTGATAGGTGTTTTACATAATGGAAAACTTAGTGTGACTTTTCTTAATCAGCATCACAGATTACATAAAACCTATTTTCCAACAAAGCTGATTTTGCTATTTTGGAAGAATATACATTTAGTTGAGTGGTACCTGTGAACACAAGATCTTTGCAAGTTATTTGATTTAGTAGCACTGCTTAAAAGATAGCGTGCTGCAGTAAGATATGTCCTGCCTTAAAATTTAGTGATGTGACCTTCCACTAAGTTGTGGAAAAAACTTTAAGTCTCTAGTTTCAGACCTCATGAAGAGGAAGGTAGACACAGATGAGGCCCTTTGCCTACCAGGAAAACTAGGAGGCATACTGGTGAAGTTTTCTCTTATCAGAAGTTCATTCTATGTTAGTAACACGGACTGGGGAGCTTGTAGGGTAAATATCTACAGTTCTATTTGTCACTCTGATAAGATGGGGTGCTGTGCAGCTCCTGACCTTTGTGTAATCTGTGAAAGAGATAAAATATTCTTCAGGCAAAGCCCTCATTACCCAGTGAAAGAACTCAAAAAATACATGGAAATGAGGAATTAACTTTATCTGTTCTCTGAGAATTCTGCTTTTATGCAAAAGGGAACATTCTCTGTTTTCCCCTGTCAAGGAATTTGCACTGAAATGCCTATTCTCATTCCAAAGTTATGCTATCTGAACTTCTTTTCTGTCTCTGACATGCCTTAAAGAATGAAAGGAGTTATCTGGGCCAGTAGTAATTTGTTAGTCCTATCCTTTCTGATGCCTCCATTTTGTTACATTTAAAAGACCTGCGTAGATGACATAATAAAATTCAGTGTCCAGAGGATGAAAATACACAGGAAAATGATTGCCAGTTGAAGTATGTTATCAGAGGAGTGGTAGAATCTTGATCCCCTGAATTGAAATGATTCTGGAGGACTGGAAGCCCTTTTAGAGTATACCCATTAGCTGAATTGAAGATAAGAGTGCAATAGCAGAGTGACTGCCTGAAAAGTAATGGCTTTGTGCAAGCAGTGGCCGTACTAGAACCTTCCACTTTCAACCTTGACATTTTAAACGTGAAAATGAAACAATTATTGTTATAAATGTACTCTTGTTACGGATGTATGGTTTTCCAACAATAAATGTAAATAAACACTGGAATGATCATTTCCCCTGCAACTCAAAACTGGTGTATTGTGGATGTTTTTCATGACGACTTGTACCATTGCACCCTCTTGTGGTGTAAATAATAGACTTTAAATGCCTAAAATGTAGCTTTGGAAGGAAAAGGGAGATGATAACTTAAATGACAGATTTTCTACAGTTACTTTGTTACCAAGGCAAGTTCGTAAAAAACTAACAGTAATAACAACTGCAGTTTATAATTTTATCTGAAACATGCTCAAGTGTTGTCTTTTTTGGTATCATATGATAGCATCGGTAATTTTCGTTGTATATTTTTGCATTAAAAGGGCAAAAATCCTACCTGTTTTTCAAGTGTCCCCTTAGTTATCTTGTGTGCATATTAAATACTTTGAGATGCCAAAGGGAAATATGAATTTCACAACTATATAATAAATAGCTGTATTCTCTCACTTTTACCTCAAGGCCATTTGCCTTTAATATTGTCATTATAGGTGGATAAATCTAATTTAAGTTTTTTTACTGCCCAAAATTATGAATGCATATTTATTTAATATAATTAGAAATGCCTAATGCATGCAGGTAACAACCTGCATTATATCACTTTAATAAAAGTGTAATTGGATTTATTTAGGCTTAGCATATACTTCTTCTTTCTTTTTTTTTTTTTTTTAATCTTAAAGTATTAAAACTGTTAGAATGGAGATAATGAAATAGATAAGGTGAGAAATGCTGAAGTCTCTTGGCTAAGCCGTGTCATAATTGCCTTCCAGCCTCCAGCCCTTTTTTCTTACATCTTGAAAGTTCCCCAGTTTAAGCAAGCCAAACGCTACCGCTGTGGGCAGATGGTAGAGAGAACATTGCTACAAAACCTGCCACTCAAAGTGTAACAGATGACTGTAGCTACAGAAAATTGTCCCTTTGTTCGTTTTGCTAATGAGTGTCCTCATTGCAGCAGGAGCCTGAATAGTTAATGACGTGCAGTTCTGGTCCCTGGCAGGCGGTGGGGCTACAGCTAAAGGCTGCCTCGGTAATGTGCAAAGTCCAGGCGGAGAAAGTGTTGTATCCTTTCATGAAAGCACTAAAGGACTGTTGTGGCACCGTTTAAAACTTATTCACGGGATTCATTCAATCGTTTGGGCTTACTTTACGATAAACTCAAGGTTCTTCTGCGAGCATCGGCTGTTGCTCGAATACTGCCTGAAGAAAGGAACAAACGGACCTCAGCCTATGAAGAGCTGTAACAGCTTCTTAGAAGCTCAGAGATCCGGAGTTGGTTTTGCAGTGGGCTGAGCTGACTACAGCCTGAGCAGAGTTAGTTAGCACTCCAATATTGCACGTGCTGTTCTCCTAGAGCTGCTGTTTCCTGAGCTTGATACAGCTTCTCAAAACAAACATGCCATCTAGCAAATTTTTTGCTGCACAAGGATTGTTTAAGGTGAAATACTGTTGAAACATTTTTCACAACTTTATGAAGACACCTTGCATTCTTAGAAGTAACGTGTTTGCTAAGAAAACTTGCTCTTTAAGTAAAATTTCTTTAGTAAATGATGGAGAAGCACAAGCTTGCATGAATTATTTTTCAGAATGCTTTGCATTTTATTTACACAATTTCTTATAAAATCAATGGAAACATTGTGGCCAAAACTTTATATAATACAGTGATAATCTGTTCTGGTTAGTTTGAGATCAAAAATGTTTTTCTGAGGCAAAACAGAAAGTTCTGGGCTAAATGTTACCCCTAAGTACCTTACAGTTCAAGTTTCTATGTCATTTGAAAACCTCAGGGTTTTATTTTCAAGTAATTTTTTTTAAACAGAGTTCATATTTTTACCAAGCAGAGCAAACAGCATCCTAAATTTTCCTTAGTAAGCAAAGTAGCTGCTGTCTGAATCTTCTCTTTTGTGTTAATATTTTAAAGAGATCCAGGAGTTAGTTAATATTCCGGTATTACTATAAAGATCCGTGCCAGCTCTGAAAGCTTTTCTATAATTTTAAAAGAAATATGTGGCAGTAAAATCTAGACAGCCATAAGACAATATATTCAAATGTTTTCAATAGCTTTGAGACCAACAAGAAAAAAAGAGTAGCTGTCCCAATAAGCTCCAGTTGCATAAGAAGTCTTTTCCATAATGGACGTGGCAAGATTTAAACAAAGGACACGCATAATAAAAATGTAAATGAGTTTGCTTTACTAAAACTATAACTTTAAAGTCTTTTGTTGTATGTTATCCTGGAACCTTCTTACAAGGTAATCACTGTTTGCATAGAGATTTAAACCGTAGTCTTCAATAGCATTAAACCCCTGCACGGTCTATGTGTGACAGGCATGCAAAGCCATGTTAATGTTCAGAATATGAATTGCCTCTGGGTGGCTCCGACACCAAGTAGCAAACCAACTGTGTTGATATCAGAAGGCCTGATGGACTCCATGCGGCTCCCAGCCTGAAAACTTCACCGCTTTGACATGTGATGTGCTCCTCATGACACTGGCAGCACTGTCACTGAGAAATGGCACAAAGGCAACAAGCCCCCCTCCTTAGCCATGCACTTTGCAACCCCCTGGTGTTGCCTGTCCGCAGCCTCTCCTGCCTGCCTAGTTACGGACAGCACTTCAGAAACACGGGGGGAAGTGTGGGTGGATAGGCCCCAGCTGCCTTCCTGGACTCAGCCTCCATAATAAATTGACCTGAATGATGAGGGCACACAAACAGTATGATATGCATTATTCCTGTCAATAAAATGTCCCCATGTGTTATAGTCTTTGTATATAATGTACTGCAGCCTTTCTTCTTGCAGGAACCTATTTAGAGCCTCAACTTTTTTCTATTCATATTATGACTCTGTAATAGAATTCAGAAATTATATGATACTGTGTTGTATAATATTATAGCAGTGCAGCATATTGAAACCCCCGATTCCTCACTTATAAATTCAAGGCACTGCAATCTTTTAGGTTGTCTTTGAAGACGATGACCGTGGAAACAAAAAGCTTGAAAAAGAGAATGAAGAGTTCAAAGAAGAGGTTTTCAAACTACGCAACGAGATTGCTCGTCTTGAGAATTGTCTGCAACACTCTGAAAAAGAAAAGCATGCATTAGGTAAAACTTTAAGATGATGTGGTTCAAGATGCTCAGCTGAAATGTTGCTGAAGTAGGAATTAATTGTTACTGCACTTCAGAAGTATTGTAACTTCTTTCCGGGCTGTTGTCTTTTTTTGGTATTGAATGCTAATTTTGTGTGTATTTGTACAGAAAGTCATACACATTTATTCTAATTTTAATGCATATATTTACATATTTTTATTTTATGACAAAGGAATATTTGCTGTGGCTTTTGAGACTTGTAATGTTGCCTAGCAATGCAGTTGAGTTTATATTTTTGGCGGATAAGTGCTGTAAAGTTACTGAAGTAGAACAGCATTATACATCAGTATTTTTGCTTTTAAATGACAATCTGCTATTTTATCTTCATTATATGAAATTCTCTCGGGGGTAGATTTTGAGCTTCTGCAAAATATCCAAGCGTACATTTTGTTATCTGATTATGTACTTCAGTGTTTCTGAGGAAGTTTTCTAACAGAAATTGTTTCTTTGAAATAATCTATGCTTCCGATATTTTTGCTTTATTACAGTTCTTAAAAGGAGATTTAAAAAAAAATAAAAATAAAAAAAAAAACCTACAATGTGCAATCTTTACCAACAGGTTGCTTCTTGTATATTTCCTTTATAAAATATTTAATGGAGAACTGGAAACTGTAGCAATAGATTAGAATTTGGCTGTTTAATTTTGTTACATCCATGTGGTTTAGACCCAGTATTGTCTTTAATAGTAGCAAGATGAATTAGACGTAGAAAATATTCCTGATTCCTGCTTATCATCTGATTCAATGGTGCTTCTTATCTTTTGGAAGTTTTGTATGAACAATGAAGAACCACCTGCTAAACGACTTTGTACTGGCTGTGACTAACAGCAAGGATGTCCATAAATAGTATTAATGAAAAGCTATGGGTTCTCAGTCACACTTGGCTCTTGAACTTACTTCTCAATCTCAATCTGACCAGCCGGCCAAACAGCAGGAAGAAGGCTGTGAATGTCAAGGGCAGTGATGAAGGTCACCGTTCTGCCAGGACTGCTCCACTGTGCATTCCGCCAGGTTTATAGACTGACTTGAAGCAAACATTTTGCATACATTAATGGAGGCATATAATTTCATGCTTTCTCTTTCTCCTCTTGTTTTCAGATAGGCAAGTTCAAAGAATGCAATTAAAAATGGAAAGTGATGAGCAAACTATTCAACAGGTATGGTAATTTTTACATTTGTTAGCTACACTCCTGGAGGACCATTAACAGGCTTGGACTGTTAGCAGTGTATAGACCAAACAATGCTAGGAAGCTGAAAAATAGTCTCAGACTTGAATAATGTTACATTATGTTTTATGGTAGTATAACTCATTGTAGAGTAATAGTGAGCTGGTGTTCCTTTAATGAGTATGGTTGCTTCTTGACCCATCATATTGTATAATTTTGTTGAAATACAGTGAAAGTTCTGAACCTCAGTATACTACACTAAAATGATGGACTACTTTAGAATAGAAAGAAATGCATTCAGTAAGATTTTTAAGGCAGGATAAGAGCAAATAGCAAGTTACATCCAACAAAAGCCTTTTTAGTAACGTACAATTTGTAAAATATTCCATTACCCATGGATAGACCTATAATTATTTGTGATTTATTATTTATGTGTTATCTGAGCAACACAGTAGCTAGGCAAGGCATAAAATACAACTTTCTAAAAAACGTTTCCAAAGCTAATATCCGTTTGGTAACAAATGATAAAACATGGACAGGTCTCAGAGTTTACTTGTTATAACTTCTACATATCCTCCCAGTGCCTTTCTGTCTTGTGACAGTTCTCAAATGACTTTTTCTGCAAGGCATATATTTCTTCCTGAGATCTATTCATTTTTAATAGAAAACTTTAGAACAGTCACAAATCTTCTTTCTATAGAAAACATTCCTTCTGTGAAAAATTCCCAAGAGATTCTGTAGAAAACTCACTTACCTGTGGTAAATCTTAAGGGAAATAATGACATTTCTTTGTGCTTATTAAGGATTACAAAATTCTCACAGAACTTAATGTTAAAAACACAAATTGATGGTGAGCTAAGGCATTGGAATTCTAAAGTCATTCCTTTCATTGGCTTTCCTTGTGACCGTAGATGAATCTGCCTTCTATGACCAAGTTTCCCACTCTAAAATACAGAAACCTACTTATCCCTAAAGGACTATTGAAAGGTTATATTCATTAAAGTTTAAAAAAAGGATACTATGCATGAAATCTAAAATTGGAAATGGAGAACTAGTTGGTCAGCCTACTACACTGCATTGTCAAGGAAGGGATGCTTCTGTTAGTGTTTTGGCTGTTAAGGTCTGACAGTGTTCAGGAATCCCCCTCAGGTTTGAAATCTCACTATGCTGAAAGTGCCAGTCATCAGAACAGAGTTTTTTCTCCTCTAGCTTACTTTTTATTTTCCTTTTCTTCACTTCATCTCAGTGCAATAGAGGCTTTTGTCTCACATGCTGTATTTTCCTGCAGATTCTCCCTCAGCTGGGAGATTTGAGCAGCAGTGTAGGAACTCTTCTACCTATCTCTCATGTGATTTCAAAGCACTACATTTGTGTAAATATGGATCACATGCTTTAATCCCAAACTTCCTCCAATTCCACTATCCACACAGGTAGCCCTTCTTGACTGCTGCACTTTCTGCCAAGTAGATAAGACTGGAGTGCTGTCAGAAGCCGTTGGAGAAGCCCTTCTCATTATAATTCTGATAACTGTAATTCTGTTCCCAAAAGAAAAAAAATACAATTCTAAAACATAAACTACATTATTGACGTTTCTGATTTTTTTTTTCCCTCTTCTGCATATCCCACTGGAAGCTATTCTCTCAATAACCAGAATATGGTTAAATTCTTCTTACATTAGAAAGCCTTTATTTTTAATACGAGGAGTTTGACCAGAAGGCACGCACTGCTGTAGTGCTCTGCAGCTGGACTTCTCGCTCCAGAAGTGGAGTTCACAAAACTGGTACAGATGCCAGCCAGTTTCTTATACACACTACACAAGGAAAAGTCAAGGCTTAAAGATGAAATTCGAAGCACACTCTGTGTTGAAACAGTAAATGATGGTGAAACAGGCTCAGAGCACTGTATTTTACTTGGACTAATTAGAAAATATTGTTATATGTCCTGTGGTTAGGAATTGGAGTCTGACAGGATTCCCTGTGCCCAGACAGCCCAGCTGTGCCCAGCTGTGCCCCAGCTCTCCAGTCTCCTCTCAAAGCATCATGAGAGATGGCAAGCACTGACTTTCTCCCAAGGACTAGAGTGCCTGCCCAGCATTCTGCTAATTGGTGAACTCAAGGATGTTTGAGTAGATAGCTCTGTATAGCAGTGATTTAACTGCTCATTTACACTGTGTTCTAATTGGAAAATATTCTCTTAAAACAAGAACCATAATCCCTGGAGTACTGGCAGGGATACGTGGAGGAAGGAATTTTCCCCTAAGTTTGTTCTTTGAATTATTACTGAGTATCTGTGTTTGGTTTTTATGTGTCCGTGTGCAGTGTGTGAGGTTGTCTGGTGTTTTTTTCTTGTAGTCTAATGTAAAATTCATAAATGATCCAGCAAGTCAGAACACAGCATTCTCCTTTCTCATGCAGTCACAGCTCTGCTATGTGGTGAAGCTCATGCGTGAGCATTCTGTATCTAGTCTCATGAATTTCATATTCTTTGAGTCCAATGGCACAGCTTGAACAGAACTGGTGGCTTATTCTCATCACAGAGTGGTAGTTAAGGCACTTTTCCATGACTTGGGATATTGTAATCAAGCCCCATAAAACTCCCAGAGGCACACAATGTGAGCTGCCCTGATTTGCGGCTGAGCATTCCAGCTTCTGGGTTATTGTGCTGAAGGGGAGCGTTTCTCCATTTTTATGAAAGAAAATGAATGACAGTGTTGTGTTCAACATTGTCTGGTTTTAATAATGTTCTAAATGCAAATTCAGTAAGCAACAAACTCTGTTCCTCATCACACTGGGAAATATAGATGTTTAACTTGCCGGTCCCAACTGACAGCAACTGTGACAGCTCCAACCCAGCAGAACTCAAGGACACTGCTGTACAGTGTAATGTTTAAGCATGTTTTGATTCTGAAACTGCTGGAGAATCCCTGAGAAATCCTTCTTTCACTCTTCTGTAGTCACATCTCTTTGTCATTGGTGAGACCCATGTATCATTTGCTGACAAATCTTATCTCACACAGATCTTTTAGAACTCTGCTGATTATTTGCAATCCTGCCATTTTTCTACAAGTGTGTACATGTCTACAAGCCACATTTCTGAGAGTTCAAATCAGTGAACTCTGTATCTGATGTTTTTGTCATCTTCCTGCCTCCTGTGACATCACGCTCTGTTTTACTTACGTCGGAAGGCTTTTATGCATGTGACTCGTGGCACTATTAAATCCCAAAGGAAAGTGGCTAGCAGTAAATCAGGATCCCTATCTACTACCAGTACTAATAAAGAAATGTTTGTCCATGTGTTGTCTCTTGATAAGGGAACTGTCTCTAGAAATAATTTTTAGAGAATTATGCCTGTCTGAAATACAAAATCCAACACTAATCCTCGTGTGCTTGTATTTTAGTTGGTTGAATTTCAAGAAGAGATGAAGGCAGAACTTGAAAACGGAAGATTGTTATATAAAAATCTGGTAAGATATTTGTGTAAACATTTTCATGCACTGTCATTTATTGCAAATATAACAAAACACACAAAACTTTTGCAATATCCCATAGATTGAATGTGGTTTCTTTTCAGGTCAGGAAGTTGCTTTACGGGTGAAAAAGCCATTGCAAAACTATGTTAGGGTTTTGTTTTTTGTGTGTGGTATTTTGAGAGGAATAGATACAAACAATGCTACTAGAAATGTTTAGAAGAAAAAAATACTAATATTTTGTTTTAGATGGGCTTGGAAAATGTTTAATAAATGCGACATTATTTGTAAGGTTTATGGCTGCTGTTAACAAATGTCGTAGGCAACGACAGAGAGTTTTGTCTTTAAATATTTTTGTATTCTGCATTAGTCTCATAAGAACACAGCCTTTTATTTTCTTTTTACATGATCCAGGAACTTTCCAGACGGCTGGTCCTTTATTTTGCCATTTGACTTTTTTTTTCCTAGCCTGATTTCGTACTGGCTTTCACAGTGATCACCACTAGTATGTCTTTGTTACAGTAAACTGACTGGGTTTATTATAATAAAAAATAAAACACAGCTTGACTTGCGATCTAAATGTGCTGGAAAAGAATATGATACTGTTTAGAAGAGAAAAGGTTGTGAATAGAAAATCAGTACCACTTCAGTTATTTAAACATTTGCTTTTCTGCAGCTTGTCAAACTTTGTGCCAAGTCATAGCTGCTGTACTTTGTTTTGTTAATCTCAGCACCATGTGTCGTGGGCTTTATAGTGAGGGGCCAATCCTGCGCTCCTTCCTCAGTTTTCAGTTCCAGTGAGCCTGGGTGAGTATTGTAGGACTGCATTTTTTTAAACTAGAGGAAAACAAAACACAATGTTATAGAACAGGGCTTTCAAATCAGTTTACGAAGGTGAGTAGCCACCAAAAAAAATCCCTGTTAAATTAATCCACATAAGAATCTTCGTAATGAAAATAATTTTCATTATGAAAACAAGATGCATGCACAATTCTCTTGAAATTAGGAAGTCATGAATGAAATAATTTAAAATCTGCCTTTCTAAACTTAGCCTGCAAAAGGGCAAGCTGCTCCTTAAAAAAAAATGTATCTTTTGGGATAGAAAAGCACAGTAGAGAATCCTGGTTGATGCTAGGAACCGCAGTCTGATTTGCGGATTTGTTAAATTGTATGTTTATCGGAAACACTTAAACGTATTGCTGTTACACGGTAAAGCTGAGGATTGATTTGGATTCCCAGTGTGTTTCTGAACTGATTTATAACACAAGAAGAGCTCAGACAGACTTCTGGATCTGAAATCATAACTGAGGGACCTGGAGGAATCATTTTCAGTTACAAATTGAATTGTGGTAGTCCTAGAAATCCCTGAGGAACCTCTAACACTAAAATCTAGGCAGTCAGGATTGATCTATTCTTTATATATATTAAAAGACAAAACAAAACAGAGATTGAAGCTTTTAATAATTCAGGAGTAAAATAAAATAGTTTTAAAAATGAATAAATATTGATTCTCAGACATTCAATTCTATTTTCACCCCAGAGTTAGTTGCAATTTTTACCTAGAAAATATTTCATCTCACTGAAAGAACTGCGAAAACCTTCCTAGTTCAGAAATGGCCCGAGTTCCAAACAAAGGAGTGCATGGTAACCCAAACTTTGCAAAGGATGTTGAGCAAGACTTGGTCTCGTTCTTCCCTCTCCTCCCAGTTCTCTTTGAAGTCAAGCACACAGTTACCAAATATCTAGGACACGTATTGTGAGGATGGCTCTAAGGTCTCATGGTACCTCAAGGTAAACGTGTAATGTATGCATTGTGATGGCTTATGGACCGTACTGAAGATACCTTGACTACCCTGCAATACCTACTGTAATTTAGAGTATAGCTTTTTGTGGCCTTATCTTTTCATTATATGCCATCAAACAAATCATCAAGAAACATGAAAGAAATACAGCAGTAATACAGTAAGGCAGACAGGTTGGAGCAGTAAAGTGCATGGTTAAGTGGAACCCTGCCCTGTGGGAAACAGCAAGGAAGAAGTAGGCTCAGTGCAAACTTGCACACTTTGCTCACTGAGACTTCTTCTTTGTACTCTGAGTGCATACAAATGTGGGAATGAAAGATAGACAAGCGAGAGAATAAAAACTCTCAGGACACATTGATCTCATGAGGAAGAGAAATGAGCGCTGAATGTCAAAAGTGCATTGTATGTAAGGTTGAAATGTAATGATCCTGAAAATATAAATCCTATGACATATGGTGGAATAAAGTATTGGCACTCCCAAAAGGTCTCTAAGTACTAACAAGTTTTTAAAGGATTGTCATGAAGATTATTATGTGAATTAATTAATTTCTGTATTACCATGCACTTCTGCATATTTTGACTTTATAACAATAAATGTTGGAAAGTGATGCAGAATGACTTATTCTAATAGTATAAATATTGGAAAATGTAATAATTTAGATTAAATTACTTGACAGCATCAGTAAGGTACACAAACTTGAAACAATAGTAGGAGTCTAGAACAAATCCTAGGGGGAAAATGTTCATTTAAATGTTTTTCCCTTTTTGCCTACTTCAATGATTCTTTCAATATTTGGAGAGGGATCATCATTTCTAAATAATATTTTCACTTTCCTGCCATGTGAGTAATACAGCCTCATAATCAGCATTGAGCAGTAACACAGAAATGATTGGCTTTGTCACAGCTCAGTGCCAGCCAAGGAGTTGCTGTTACTTTCTGATGCTGTGAACAGTTCCAGTTCATATCCAGTGAAGATTTCAAAGGAAAAGTGTTTTTCTAATTATCATGTCCTCTGTCTGTGAACTGAAAAATAATTTTCCCTTGTCATAGATCAAAATTCAAATACATATTTATACAACTTTATGTCAATGAAAAGCCCTTTGTCTCTTGAGTATACTATTTGTAAAATATTTCTTGTTTTCTCATTTTAATGAAAATCTTCAAGAAATTATAACAGGGAGTCAATATTAGACTTTTTCCAAAAGTCTGTGCCTATGATTTTATCTGTATTTCTCAGTAGTTCATTGTAGCAACAGAAGGAGAAGAGACACTGAAATAAAAATGCCAGTCGTCCTGGGTGGTGCACAAAAAGAAGTATACAAGTTGTTTTTTTTTAAGTAAAATGTAAGTCCATGTTATTAGCCAATATTTCAATGTTCTGCTTGTGTCATGCCTCTTTTTTAATCGTCTTAATCTAGATTTCTCTTTTTACACTGGTTTCCCCATAAACCTGTATTTATGTTTTAGTTGAGTAAAAGAATACTTTCCTTGCCCTGCACTAGTAGCACTCTACTCTCATTACAACTTTTTTAGTCTCTTTTTCCATTGCTTCCAGATGGAGTCAAGTCACATTGCTCCTAGACTTTATCTTTATCTCACTTGCCCTTTGAATCTAGATGTTCCTCACTGTTCCTTGCTCTTTAATCTAAGCAAAAATGGCAGACCAGAGGGCATGATGTTTGACAACTGTGGTTAGCTGGTAAGCATAGTCGAAGGTTTGTCCTCGAAAATGAAAATCTGTTCTATTTACAACAGAAGTATCTTATGGAACAAATTCATTTGTTATTATCTTATCTCATAAATAGCTGAAAATAGTGAACCTATAGCACCAGGCTGCTAATCCAACTTTTGTGCAGAAGTAGTGGTATTTTACCTAAAAATCAATGCTATGAAGCAGAGACAGAAAAGTAGGGTGTTGTTTGACATAATATCTTCATATTTCAAGACCAAAGCAGTACAAAGTGAGCTCTAAGTTCATGCCATAGTGCTTCAGTAGGCCAATAGCTTACTGCGCTGTACAGCACTGCAACTTCCTAAAAAGATGGTCTAGATATTGGATAACCTTTTATTTCTGAATTTGTTAAGCTGTGAATCAATTGTATCCACATGAGGGAAACATTTCCTCTTCTTCATCAAGATTAACAGTAGGATATGATCCTGAAGGGATTGTGAAAATAAAAAAGCAAAGATTACTGCGAAACAAGAAACATCACTGAGGTATAGAGAAGCCTGCAAATACAGAATTCATGGCTACCAAACTACAGTTGAAAAAGGGTTTTAATACTTAGCGCAATTTTCGAAAGCCTGTAGCCATCTATCTCCTGAACACTGTCGTGGTCAAACAAGTGTACTGATTCCACAGCGTGGATCACTCACTCTTTCATGAGAATCTTGTTTCATTTGAGAGTGCATGGGAGGAGATACCTGCAGCACAGGACTAAATGATTTTGTAAGAAAATTGCATGTCTTTGTATTCCGGTCAATATTGAGGGAGTTATCCTCCATTTATTATTCCCTTCTTTTCATGCTTAACAATCAAAAACATTTAACTGATTTACAGAGAGAGAGAAAGGGTGGTCTGTTTTACTTAAGTTGTCTTCCCCTCCCAAAGACAGGGAAGTCCTTATAAGATTTATAAGTTCCAATAAGTCCTTCTCCTTACTTGCCAAACTTGGAATTCTTTAGATAGATGAATTTGTGTGAACAAGGAATAATCTTGAAATATTTCAATAGAATTTGAATGCTTTCCTTTAAAATTTACATTTCCCTCCTTGTGAGATTAGCCCTTTTGAACCTAAAGCCTAAGTCAGGTTATTTGAACTATTAAAGCCATCACTCCACCGTGAGCTTTATGATTGTGATCATAATCAAATAGGAATGTTATTTATCATTTGTACCTACTGCTACCTACATGAAAAGCGAGAGTAGTTAAAGTGTTTGTATTTCTCTTTTGCTTTGAATTATATTGTAAACGTTTTAGAAAAGTAATTGGCTGAAAAGTGCATTTGTATTTGAGGATGTTCTTCAACTTTTGTGGGATCTATTCATAGTATCAAAATAAACACAGAGAAGCACTGTAAGAAGAAAGGACTTTTGGATTATTTATTTTCCCTAAAGTAAGATTGAATTTAAATTTCATAATGCACTAATTTCAGTAGAGGACTGCTGATATCCCTCGTCTCAGTTTGAATAATAATAATTAAAAAAAAAAAAAGCCAGTGCTCAGAAGATAATATCTAAATTTTTCTAATCAGCCTGACATTTGAAGAGAATTTCCTTCAACAGTTTGACTTATACTATTAATCAGAGTTACACTTGGAAATCTATGGCATGTGGTGAGAATAAGCCATATGCTAAGATAAATTGAACATCTTGGATGGTTGAAATACTTGTAATATTTGAAAGCAACATGTGATTGCCTTAAAATAAACAAACACACAAACAGGAAAGTATGGCATACTAGTAGTAATTATCTATGTTTGACTTCTTGTAGCTCAAAACACTGTAGCAGGAGGAGATTTTTGTCCACAGTCAAACAAAGATGGTTAGATACCATGAGAACTTTCTCGCTACAGAATTTCCCTGTCTTGCATAGGTACACATCCTAAAAAAGTAGGGGTTGAAAATTAGGTCTTCACCAGAAACTTGGCTGACGTAGCTGTGACATTGAAAGATGGGGGCATAAGGAACACTAGGTAATAGTAACGATGCTTCCATACTCAAAAAGCCCTTGGTTAAAGTGTTTCTGCCAGTTTGGACTCAGAGCAGAGGGCTGTTAGAGTTGACGGTAAGCCTTGTCCACCGTTGGACTTCTCTGCTTGGAGAATAGAGCTTTAAGCTCAAGGTAACATAGCCAGCTGGAGAGAAGGAAAGGTATAAAACTAAAAAGTTAAAAGAAAATTCTAGATTATATAAAGAAATAGCACTTAACGTGTATGTGTGAATCATTCTTCAGATCTCATCTCTTATTCCGCAACAATTTGATTAAATAATAAGGTTGGTTTCTTCAGTATTTTATTGGCATAATTTTTGTTGTTACAAATGCTCTTTTCCTCTTGCTTCTTCTTGTAGTTCGTGAATTTTCCTGTTAGAACTGTGTAAAAGAAATACTGAGGAACTAAGGAGCACTGGATTAGTTTCACCTTCACAGTGTATCTCTGCAGCCCTGACTACTCCTCAGTGGCCATCCCAAAGGCCACTGTGTGAATGCCCAGGCCTAACCAGACATATTGCCCATGTAGGACAGTGTTTGTTAGAAAATGCAGAGAGTTCTACATGGCCTCAGGTGTTTTCAAGATACAGTCTGTCGGTAATGAATAAAACACTAAATGATTCAGATGATTCTGATGGTTAAGGTTATTAAATTTTTGAGTGTGGGTTGCAAGGAGCATGATAGTATATTCAATAAAGTAAAATTACTCTGCAATTACTACTAAGTACACATATGGTGTTAGCTGATATTTTGTTCAGCGTTTGTACTGTAGCAGATCTGGTTGTACAATTTTGTTTTGTGGACAGAGCAAGCAGACACCTGCATTCACCTTAGAAGTTTTTATGTATCTAGGTAGGGATTTTATTTACATAAGAAAATCCATTTTGTTATAGATTAAGACATTGAAAATAATAGGATATCAGCTTATACTGCTTCTGTGATAGCTGACTGCATAATGTACTACTGAGCAAAGAGGAGATGGATATAAGTCTACTAGGGAAACAGTGGTTTGGAGATGGAAAAAATACATTATTCTACTACTTTCATCAAACAGATCTAAAGTATTTTTTTTAATATTTTTTCCATTTAGAGCAAATCATTCATGTTCACGAAACTTAATAATGAGAACAGTATAGGAGTAGAACAGAAAAAGTATCGAAGTCTTGCCATAGTTCTCCTGAAATCTGTTTCACAGCTTCACTACTTTCAGTTCTATTTCTTGGTTCCATTTTATTCTCTAGCTTCCCTCAATTTGCCCCTTAACTTGAGGTATTTAATACAGACTAAATGGTTTTCTTTCTCTGTATTTTGATTTTATACATACTCATTATTACTATAAAATCCTGTAATCATAGTTATCGGGGGAAAAAAAAAAATACTGGTGTTAAAATCTGTGTTTCAGATTTCAAAACAGTACTGAGGTTCACTCAAGTTTTCTGAATTTTTTTGAGCTTAAGTAGACTAGAAGGAGGCTGTAGTACACCCTATAATCAGTAATTTCAGCCTAGATTTTTCTTAATTTCTCAAGTAGTTGTAATTTCAGAACTTATGAGAAAAAAAAAGAGAAATTGTACTTCTGAAGCTCCTCAATAGAGAAGATTCCCAGTCAGGTCACTATGTCTGATATAACACTCACCTGCATTATGTAGAAAGTGAAGCCTATACATCCACTGCATTTTCATCCATCTCTGGGCCTTCATGGGTGTTCAGCCCACAATGATCACATTTGGAAACCTTCAGGCAATTAGCAGTCTTCCCAAGGTGAATTTCTCTCTGTAATGTAATATTTTTCGTTCTAAGTAGGGTACACTGAATTTCACCTTTCACCTTCTAAGACAAAAATGAGACTTGGAGGAAGGGGATATTCTATCAAAATAATGACTGCAAAGTGCTCTTTCCCAGCTGTCTTTCTTCCTACTTAGCAAGTTGCAATTCCAGTATCTGAAAGCCAAGTCTATTTGAACAGTGGATGGAAAGCATAGTAGGCATGTTAAACTTAAGTTATTAGATTCTGGCTATGCTTCATTTTCTGGAAATTAATTTTTTTATTACAGGCAGAAATACATGAAATGTCTTCCCCGTAATATGGTTCCTATAATCAACAAGTTAATATGCTACAGAAGAGCAGCACTTCCCTGCCAAAGTTAAATTTTTGAATCCTTTGATCAGATTCATATTTTGTTCTTCAGAAGACAGTGGACTTTTTAAGCAAGGTTTAGATTAATGTTCAGTTCTTTTAGATTGCCTGAGGTTCTGAGGTGTTATAACCCTGCTGAAACCATAGCTAATTAACCACTTCCACTGCTAAATATGTAATTGATTTTCATCTCTACTAACCTGTAACAGGTAAACATGATATATGTAACAAAGGTTGGAATTTTTGAAGACTACTTTGTTCAGTTGCAAACAACATGCCCTCACAATTCCTGTTACCTAAAAGCTTACACAAGTAGACAAATATATAGTTATGTGCTGCAAATACTTCATTAATGACACAGAGAAAGGATTTCCTGTAGAACAGATGGCCCTTGTAGTGTTAACCAAACTGCTCATCTAAACCAGCATTGTCTGGAACCTAATGCCCTCAGGCAAGGGTCCGACCCAGTTGTGGAGAGGCACCATGCAATGATGACAGATGGTCATGTGTTGAGGCAGTCCAAAGACCATGCATATGTACCATGGGTGGCTGTTGAAAGCTCAGGTTCTCAGTGGAGATTATTCAGGAGGCTTATGGATGGGGTGTCCTAATCTGAGCAACATTAATCTAACATGGGAACTTAAATCAGATGGAAAGAAGTAAGCAATAGTTTCTCAGCCCTTCAGCAGTGTTTCACTGGATAGATCAATAGGGGGCAGAAATTTGTTTCATTAGCTTCAATCTGCTTAAAGAGTGTATAACATTTAGTCAATCACTCTGCACTAGACTGAGAGACTGACAAAAATAAGCACCTAGAATGATACAATCCTAATTTTGAGAAGCAAAAATGAAAATGAACTAACATCTCAAATGATGGGAAAAGGCAAAAAACCATTTACTGTTTATATCAATTTCATATTTAATTCTGAATAAAACCTTGATTTGCCTGTCTGAGGTTTTAAAACTGAAAGACAAGAAACATACCATAAATAGCAAAGATTTTTTGTTACTAAAAGGTTAAGATTTATTCTGTATTAAGAATATGCTTCTGTGATCTGGAGATGCTCTTGAAATGGTACAGGAGTTTCACTCACCTCCAAAAGTTGATCTTCTATCCAGTTTATGGTTGCTTTTGCAAAGATATTTGTTCTTTTCAGACATGAAGTGCATCATTTTGAGATATGTACATGATGACAGAGATTCAAGATCAGTTCATTTTTTTTTTTTTATTTTCAGTAGAAACATTACAAACTTTAACCCCTACAGGAAATCCCTACAGGGATGAAAGTTAACAATTGACTGCACCAGGTGGGGGGGGG
>NW_024962334.1:33738917-33756006 GCF_019238085.1 Lagopus leucura | reverse complement strand
GGTTAGGGTAGAAAAGACCTTATTTGACTACTTTCCCTCGTCTGGACCCCCCCCATAAGCTCTTAAATGAAGAACAGGTACAAGTCTCATTTTCTTTTTGACTGCCATCCTGAACTAGAGTTCAGAACAGCTACTGCTTCCTCAGGGGACCATCCCAAGAGCTACGGATCTTCAAACTATGGAAAGTCTTCAAATGTGGTCTTTTCTACCCTAACCTGACCCAGCAGTCAGTGAGCAGATCAGTCAAGGTTACACCCTATTAGCCTTCTATTTCAAGCATCTGTAATTCTTACAAAGAATCAGCTGGAAATGAAATCCGAGGAGTTCTGAGCTGCTTTGCACCATTAAGCACATGGTTTGATATTTTGTGTGCAGTTATATTGGGCCTAATTCTGTTTTTACAGCTCTGCATTTACCTAGGTGTATTGCTATTGAAATCTGGAGTGTTATCAGTGAAAATCAGTGCTGGAAGATGAATTTGGTCATGCGATTTTTTTGGAAGTCTTTTAATAATAATTGATTATTAGTTTGCAATTTGCAGTTAATTTAATTTGATTTTTAATAGTCAGTAAAATGGCTTTTCTTTATTTAAAAGGCTTGGTACTGCCACATATCTGCAATACTACCTATTCTTTAACTCTGATGTTTGCACCTCTGAACTAGCCACACAGCCACCAGCATGTGTATTTGAGAGAAAATAGAATGCATCTGCAGCTGAAAAAACAAAATGATGACTTGATGTGGAAAGGGCAAGGGTATAATACAAAACACTACTGACAGCTTGAAATCTCTGTTGAAACAGATGAGTGTATAAGGTACCAGATTCACGTCCAGTGTGCCTGTAGAGAACTGTGGAAATATAATAGGGATTGAATGTTTCTCTTAGAGGAGGAAATATATATTTAGATGAAGCGTGTGGAAGTAGGAAATGACTGAGGCTTCATATCTTTGTTGTTGGTTTTTTTTTTTTTTCATTTGATTTTTTATTTTCTCTGTGTAGTGTAGGCTATAATTTACAGTTGGAGAAAGTAATACGTATGGCATCTTGCTGAGAGAGAACAGTGTATTTGAGGTGGGTTAGCATGTTACAGATTCCTGACATGTCATGCCCAATTAATGGCACTCCAATTTCATG
Source organism: Lagopus leucura (assembly GCF_019238085.1). Taxonomy (NCBI): domain Eukaryota; kingdom Metazoa; phylum Chordata; class Aves; order Galliformes; family Phasianidae; genus Lagopus; species Lagopus leucura. Next base: position 33,754,871 of record NW_024962334.1, on the reverse strand, counting down.
AGGGATAAAAATATTATAGGATACTAAAGTTTTTCATGGCTATGGTCAGATTTCAGCACTGCAAGTAGAAGAAAAAGAAATTGCAGTGACTAATCTGCCAATGGAAGGTGACACTGAAACAGTGCTGCCTGAGGAGAAAACAATTTCAAAGGGAACTTCTTATGGAAGAGAAATTGTAGAACCACTCAAGTTTGGAAAAAACCTTCAAGATCATCAAGTCCAACCCTAACATGACCTCTTGAGTCCCATGACCTTTAGTGCCATGCGCTCATGTCTATTAAATACCTCAAGGGATAGGGACTTCACCATTCCAATGTTTGATCACTCTTTCATTGAAAAGAATTCTTCCTAGTATCCAATCTAAGCCTCCCATAGGACAACTTGAGACTTTTTCTTTGTGTCCTATTAGCTGTCACACAAGAGAAGAAGCCAACACTCTCTTTGCTGCAACCTCCTTTCAAGTTCTTGCAGAGAGCAAGGAGGTTTCTCCTGTGCATGCTCCATCAGCACCTGCATATGTCCTTCCATCCAGTTTTCCATGCTGGAAAAACAGCTTCCTTTTAAATCTGTGCACCTGGCATTTCCTGCCCTTATACCTGGTGTGGGACTGATTAGTGGCAGGTCATCCACACAGAATCAAAGATCAGGAGGTATTCCTGGGCCCAAAGAATAGACACAATTGTGCAAATCAGGTCTAGATCTGAGTCAACTTTTTTTCCTGATTTCTTTACTGTATACTTTCTACATACTGCTGGTTTTATTTGGGGAATTTACAGCGATCAGTCTCGAGTCCTCTTAAATTTAAGGCAATGGTAATTTTCCCACTGATAGCATTAAGATGAGGTTCAGACACATATACAGCACTAAGGTGAGGTTCAGACACAAGACTAGGACAAATGCATCTAATTGTCCTAACGTGCTCCTTTTGTTACAATTGCCAAAACATTGCCTAACTGCCACCATTCTTAGAAACAAAGGAAAAGATGAACTGACTTTGAACTGCTGGCTTAGGCTGCATAATCTTTCAATTATTAGCAGAGTACTGGAAATATTTAATAGACCAGAATAGGAGAACTTGTCACAGGAATACCACTGCGTATGAGCAAAACTTGTATTTGTTTTTGCAAGATGATTAAGAAAATAAATAATGTTTTACTTACTTTTAGATAACAAATGTAGCTACTGAAAGTTCCCTGACTGCTGAAAATGGAAAACTGAAGAAATGTGAAGGTCAGGAGAGGCAAACCATAGCAAGGTAGTGGTCAATATTCCTAAGATGTGCTTTGAAGACACATGAGAAGCCCCTACACAATTTTAACCACTTCTTTTTCTATTTTTTTCCCCCTCTGTAGAAAGAAAGCTGAGCAAAGTAATGCAGTATGGAAAAAGAAATTCCAGATTGTACAAAACAGGTGTAGTATTATAATAACTTTGGTTGCATTGATAAAATACTAAAAATCAGACTTTGCAAATCAGTTCTTCAAGATAAAACCCTAGGGCTGCTCTGGTTCTTGTGTGTGCTCCACAGGCAGCACAGATCAGATGGCATTAGGTTTAGCTCCCTCTGCACTATGCAGTCCTCTGCTGCTATCTCTAGAAACCTTGAATTTTCAAACACTCATATAACTTTAGTCTGCATCTTAGAATGAGCAACATACATATTTGGTGTCATGCTGTAAAAACACCATTCTCGTAGGCCATGATATCTCCAAGATAGCTTTTAGGTAGAAAGCATCAGATCAAGAATATCTAAAATCCATATACAGTATAAAATAGAATCACAGAATCATTAAGATTGGAAAAGATCATCTAGTCCAACCCCAACCCACCCCCACCATGCCCACTAACCATGTCCCTCAGCTCCACACCTACATGGTTCTTCAACACCTCCAGGGACTGACTGTTTTCTGAGAATTTCTAGAGAGTTTCAAATCCAGCTGGGCTGGATCCATATTTTAGAAAGACAAACTCCCCTCCAACCGCACACTCTACTGCACTTCAGATGGTTATTTTACTTTTTATCTCCCCAGCACTCCTCAACGGTGTGAGAATGGTGTAATTCCCATCCTACAAATGGTGAACTGTAATGAAAGTACATCCACTGCACAGCAAACACTTTGTGCTTATACAGTTTGATACAATATCCCTAAGGTCAACGGAGAGCTTCTTGTTAAGTTTGTTACTCATTGAGATTGGCCTCAAGTTATCCTCTCATCTGAAAATTATGGGAAAACATTATGTTGATACAGTGATAACATAATGACAGTCTTATCGGTGTTCTTAGCAATCATGCAAGACTCAGTAGAAAAATAAAATTATATTATTGTTATCTACTCAGCTCTATCTTAATGAGTATTTACTGTGTTACCTGAATGGGCAGGGACTGGAGCGTTTTTTAACAGAGAACATTAGAATTAGTTGCTTAAGAAAGAGATTAATTTCTAATTTTATATGCAGCAAAGAACTCTCACATCATGGAAACAGATTAATTTAGATAAAAAGGCAATTAATGATAAGATACAAATAGCCCATAGGAAGGAAAATCATTATCTCTTGCTTCTTTTTTCTTCCTGACAGTGTATTAAAGGACTGTGCAATTTTTTTTTACAATGCAGTAGGATTACCTGGTCAGCATATTTACCTTGAATTTTATGCTGTACATTGCTATAAATTATTATTCTATTATGTGCATAGTTTAAAATTTTAACTATAAAATATATGAGCCCCCTTGTGATCAGAAAAACTTCAGTGTGTTTATGAGTATCATCAAAGACTGTGGCCTGGTGGATGAAGTGCCTGAAAAGTATCTAGAGAGCATTGAATGCTGGTTGCTCCAAAAGTAATGCCTCCTGTTTGTTTCCAGTGAAATGACAACTGATACAAAGAGCCCAATAATAGCATCTGATAGAACTAATTCACACCTACAAAATACTCTTTTTCAACACAGACACCACCATTGGCTATGCATTTCCTCCAGCAAAGAACAAGAGCCTGCATTCTATGTTTGTAAAAATCTGCATGAGTGGAGATGGCCCTCTGTCACTGTCTCCACTATTGAATCACACCACCCACCACCTCATAGTGCTCACATTCACTGTTTGGTCTCCAGAAGCATTCAACAAGCATCGATGAATATCATCGGGTGCCACTTTATCCATATGGAGCAATTCAGTTACACTCCTTTACTTCCTATGCTATATAATCAGTGAATATTAGGCTGTTATAATTACAAAATAAACAAGAGAGTTAGGCAAAGTAGACTGTTATAATAAAAGAGAATAAATGGAAGGCTTACCCTTATGCTGAGCTCACCCACAAAACACCAATAGAGGCGATCTCCAGTAAAGAACCTTCCCCACTGGTAGCCAGCTCTTAAATAGGTCTAGGAGAGGTGCAGCCTGGCTCCACCCCTTCTGGCAGCACAGGTGAATTGCCTTCACCTGTGCTCCTCTGGCTGACTCATGGCTCACCTCAGGTGATCAATCAGAGGTTCAGGCCGTGACTCAGCAGTTCCCATACATATGCTCTCACATGTCATATACCAGTCAGACTGCCCCTCTGATGCCATCTCTCACACAGCAGCAAAATGTACCAGAATATTGGCAGGAAGGTTCAAGCCCTACTGCCGTACCACCAACACCTGCCTCTGACAGTGTGGCCAACACAATAAAACAGGAAGCATTGTTTTTGGAAGAGCTTTCATGTGTCTGATTGCTCCTTTTAATGACAGTTCTCTTTCATTTTTCATAAAAATTAAATCCATTTAGGTGTTCCTTTACTCCTTTCTTAATTTGCTATTTGCCGCTAAAAGATCTGTGAAGTTCTTATCTTGTAACCACACACAAACAGGGCACAGAAATCAAACTTTATCATCTCTCCCCACTCAAGTATAACAGCTGTGACAGGTGCTAGTTAATGTGAAATGGTTTTTGTAACATTTTTTTGGTTTTGCTTTGTTTTTTTGGTTTTTTTATACAGACTTTTTTTTACTTTAAAATCTTTGTGTCAAAGACTTGAGTCACATCAAGCCATGTTGTCTTCTAGTATTACTTAACTGCAACTGAGCTCTGGTTATTTTGTGGCACAAGAGACTATTTAAATGCCAGTTATCAAACTTTCTTGGCAAACACAGGAAAAATAATCCAAACCATCCAAACTATTACCCTTACTTAAGAAAAAAACTTACCACCTGGAACAATTTTCATCTTATTTTTTTCCCTTTGCTTACCTTATTTTAGAAGTTCAGTTTCAGTATTGTAATACCTTTCTTTGTTCAGGAAGAGGAAAAAAAACATACAGCTGTTCAAATTACCTCATGAGCTGGACCTTGAGAAATTAGGTAGCAATTTTCAATGATTAGATAAAGTATCAGCACTCAGAGGTTAAAGATACAGTAAACTTACAGACAGAAAAATGACAGTATTTAGAATTCCAGTTCTGTTTCTATTCCTCACAGATTTTTCCACTGCATAGGATCTGTTACTTTACTCATGTATTTAATATACTATACTTAATATAATATATTAATGGCATTTTAATGTCTATGGATTACTGAATTCTTACTGGTTATTGCTCTACTTTTGCTGATCAATAGTGTTTACCTAAGTATTTCCCCTGTAAAAGATACGAAAAGTAAGTTTTCTCTAACTGGCAATTTTAAACTTTAATGTTATGTATGGTACTGTTCAGAATGGCAGCATAATATAAGTTCATTCAATATGAGATTTTTTTCAGTCTGCATGCAACTAAGGACGAGATGTTTCTTAGACAAACACTGCAACGCCAGTTTCTAGCATTTAGATATACATTTGCTGGTGAAACAGTAAGCAGAGACACAGCAACTGGACTGTTATTTTAACTGTTATGTTTTTATTGGAAGTCATGCTGAGCTTTCTAATGTAACAAGTCATAGAAGCCAGCCTATAGCATAAAGTCAAACAAATTTGATAGCGAAAATTGTGAAATGGTAAATCCAACAAAGGCAGATTGTCAAGGCCGGATATGCTCAGCTGCACACAACACAATCTTGTGTACGTAGTATGTGTACAAATATCACACATGGTAGAGCCTTAATGATAGCTTTTGCAGACTCCAGATTTGAACTAAAACTACAGACTTCCCCTTGCTTCACCTGACAGAAAGTAGAGGGATTAGGAACTATAAGACTTAGTGTATTTCTTGCTCTGAGGGCTACTCACATTGTATGTCTTAACGCAGCAGGGAGTGCAGTCCCTAAAAACTATCCATCTTCCTCCTATGCAAGTGTATACAAACGTCAAGAGTGGCATTTTGACCTTTTTTCTGGATAAGTTTAGTAGGGTGAAGTATGTCCTAGATTAAGATACAGGACTTGCACAGACTTGTTACTTCAGTTACTTCCACTGATTTTTTTCCTGATAAAGGAAGTATATCTGACATATTTATACATATACAGGATATTAATATATCAACTTCAGTCTCAAATATATTCAACTCTTCTTGTAAAAACTGGACAATTCAGGAACAGATAAGTTAAAACATTTCCCTTTGATTTATAAAAGATTATGCATTGCAAATCCATATTCAATAAGTGTCAAAAAAATGTTGCATCCTTTTCAAAATCTTTTATTAATGTTGATTTCTTGCTTATCAGCTCATATGCTTAAACAACACTGTCTTAAAATGTGTTTAATATATGTCTGGTCTGTCATTTACAGATGGTTTGCCCTATTTGTATTGAAAATGACATAAAAGGCACAGACAGATTCAAAGATGGCTCACATTTACCTTCAACTTTGGTAAGCATTTTTCTTTTTCAGAACATAAAAGCTCAGATATGCTCAGCAGTAAGTAGGGGTAGCATTTCTGACAATTCTGTGAAGCATAAGACTGTGACATATCCAGGAATCAACATTCATCATTTTCATAATGGACAGTTGTTTCAGTGAAAGAATTTCTCAATGTGAGACAATGATTTGTTGCTGAGACAGAGATATTTTTCTTTACAACATGAATTGTGATTATTTAAATGTATTTCATGATTGAAATATTTAACATATTCATATCTTCCGAATGTTGGTTGCCACGTGCATGCAGTAACAAACATTTGGGTAAAGCAATCCACATTCAGTTTTAAAGCTAACGTAGCTTGAAATAATGAATACATGTTTGTGGCTGCAACTGTAACTACCTGACTATGAACCAAAATAGTATTTCTCTGCGAGTAACAAGACTGATATAAGCTTGATTCATCTAGTACTAAAATAAATGGGAAGACCAGAGTGAGAAATGAAATGGCATTCTAAAGTTCTGAATAGCACGGTTGCCTAAAACAATAACATTTCATTTTGTCTTTTAAGCCTAATGCCTCAAGCTCAGTGAATGGATTATCAGACTCTTTCAGGGGAGGGATCCAAGTTATATCAGACTAATAGCTTCTCATGATCTTCAACAAGAAAATATTTCTCATCTAGCCCCCATTATATTCCCAGTCTACTGGAAAGCAGAAAGAAGACGCAGGTGAATTTCCTAGGCTTCTAAACACACCAAAGATGGCCAGTGTTTGAAGATGGTGAGTTCGAAATCTTTGATGCAACGTAGCCTATTCTGCAATTTAAGTATTTGTTTCTAACTCTTTAGTATATACTTGAACATAATCGTATTTCTCCAGATACATTTTCCTGCAAACCTTCAATGTACACAGAGCTTTTGGGGTCTCCTTCTTTGGAGATACTCAAAACCTGCCTGGATGCTTTCCTGTGCAATTTACTCTAGGGAATCTGTGTTAGGTGGGGTGTTGGAGTAGATGATCTCCAGAGGTCCCTTCCAGCATAGTTCTGTGTGACTGTGAATAGTCCTCTCTTCCCACGAGAAAGGAGATGAACTCAATGCCATTTCAATGCTGAATTCCAATCTCACCACTAAACTGTATTTGAAGAACATTATGAGATATTTACCTTTTCTTTTAGCATCTATAAAAAATACACTACAACAACAAAGATGCATGAGTATAATACTAAACCCTCTTCTTTTCAGTATCTCTACTATTAAATAATTTTTAAAATGTAATTGCAATTAAGCACAATATTGTTCACTCTATCTCTTAGGAATGTTAGTTAATAGTTTATTTAAAAAGCAGGATTGTTCTGAGGGCTTTTTGTTTATTTGATATGTGGTATAACAATTTATTTACCAATACCTTATGGTTCCTTCTCTGGCAAGATGCTGAGTACCAATATGCGGATAGCAGTGTTTAATTCAAGCGGCTGTGCTTATGTCTAGAACAAACCACACATATCTAAATGATTTGTTGTAATTTTCATATGTATTTCTGACTATGTAAATATAGAGAATTGCTACCTTTTCTACATTTTTATCTGTAAATGTGTGAACATCATTTAAACACTTCCCCTTGGTTTAGTTATACACTCCGGCATTCAAGTTTTTACTTTGAACATTGCTGTACTCCTTGTATTCTGTTTATGTAGCTCTTCTTCAGCTATTCTGATTCCGTACGTACAAACTGTTTTTATTTTGGGATGAGTTAGAGGTATCACAAGTGTGGAGATCATTCTGATAGCCTTGATCCCTTGGACAGTCCTAATTCTGGAAACATTATTTGCCTCTACTGTTTTGCAATTAGCATTGGCTGTGTTGTGATCAATAAATAACAGTGATAAGGGCAACCACGAAGTGTATATTGTATGTCACAGTATTTTGTGAACAATCAGATTTTTCCTTCTTCCTGTCGGCTGTTTGCTGAAACTATGAAAAGAGAGCTAAGTTAGCCTGTATGCTTTTGGAGCATTAACTCAGTGTCAGTTCCTCCACATGTGGAAGGCTACATTCAAAAGGACTCAGATCTATTACATTCTTGCTGGAGAGGACTGCCCAGTATACAAGTGGAGGATTCTTTGGGATTTGAGGCAAAAAGTTCTTTAATAGCAAATTTACACTTATCTCAAAAACACAAATATCTTATTCAAGACACAAGAACAGAGGACTTGCAGGAATCCTCTAATATATATATATTAAGCAAGTAGGGATGTTTTAGATGTTTGAGTGTTTATGGCTCTTCTAGTTCCACATGAGAGACTGTGCATTCTTGATAAACAGATGAAAGTACAATAACTTTAGAGTCTGGATGCTTCACACAATGACATTAACACTAGTTACCTTTACTCTTCGAAGTCTATCTAACAAATGCATAACCCTTTTAAATACCTACCAAGCAGGAACTTGTCCAGACAGGCACTGTTATTAGCAATCTTGGTAATTGCCAGTGTTTTATGAGTTTGAACCAAATGTTTTATCATTCAAAATAAGAGCACCCTTATTATGCAAGTCTCTTCATAAATCACAGATAAAACACGTTACATAGAACTATGTGAACTATATGAAGCTGTATTTGTTATATTCAACAGATGATACTAAGTACAATTAAACAGTTATGCAGTTAAACAATATACAAATAAATAGACTCGAAATTCAGGTTATAAACTATTGTCTGTTTTTCTATTTTGTTTTTGTTATTGTTATTTTGTTCTTGTTTTGTTTTGTTTTGTTTTTAACTAAGGACTAAGATTAAAAACATTGCTGTGCTGTACTGCTTTTTCATACTGTTTGTTGATTGCTGGTAGAAGAAGCCACACAGTAATTCAGTTTGATTCTTTCAGCGCAAGAAGAGTGCAATCTTCTAGCAGTTTTGCCTACACGAAGTCCTTCTCTTAGTAGATCTCCCAAACAGATCTGTGCAAATACAGGCAGTTTGGATGTTTCTTTTGCGGCAAACTCTATCTATTGTCTGTCACTTCGCCCGAGAAGAATTGCTGCTAGCATTTTAACAAGTGTCGATCTTTGTGAAGAAGAGACACGCGAGAAATTGAACCCACGTCCCAGAGCGTTGCCAGCGCCCCTGGCCCGCAACTACCTGAGGCCGTTCCCTCCCCCCGCGCCGCGCTTCAGCACCACCGACAGCTCCACGCCCGCACACGGCCGCGCATCGGCGGCCCCGCCGTAGAAGCGCTGGCTGGGCGCAGCACCGGCCCCGGGGGTGGCTTCCAGATCAGCCGTGGCCTTGCTGTCCTTCTGTCCTTCCTTTCCAGCCGTCAGCCCGCCTCTCAACCCTGATGAGTGCCTGTTATCAGAGACCCGTCTGCGCACAGCCAGGGGATGGTATCTCTGGTGTAGTTTTGTCGGAAGGTAGAATGGCATTCCGCAAAGGTTGCGTGAGTTCTAGCCAGTGGGAAGCTATTAAATGATTTTAGCTACCTTTTGTTGTTGTTGTTTTAAAAGTACGTGATAAACATGAATTTAAGTGTGTGACAGGATTGCTTAAATGTCCTTCTTAGGCCTGTACCTCACTTATTTCTTGGCTATTCCTCTTAAAGGCATGTGCTCGAACAACTCCCTGGGCGCTAGCAACTGGGCCTTTCACAGACAGCAGTGGCACCCGTGAAGAATTCAGACTGCTCTTGAATAGCTTTCCACTACCAACCTCCAGGTATGCACGTGAATATTTTGGAAATGCTTATGCTTTTTTTATGCTTTTTTTTTGCTTTTTTTTTTTTTTTTTTTTTTTTCTCTCTCCCTCCCAAAACTTAGAGATGATACAACTTAATTCTTGCAGAAGTTTAAAACAACATTATTCAAATGAATAAATGACTTTTTAAAGTTTGGTACCATTCATCCAGCTGTGCACTTCAGCCTACTCATGCATAAGTGTCCTCTACTATGGATTGGGTGGGTTGGATACTGTGGGTTGGAGCTGAGGTTTTGTCTAGTTTTTGTTTTAATCTCTATTTAATGTACAAGCACAGATGAAAGAATACTGGCAATGTATATATTTAAGTATTAACAAGATGTGCATATAACTCCAATGCATTAGGGCATAAAACATTAGAAGTCCACACCTAAAGGCACTTCTTAACAACTCAAACCTGCTCAGGGCCCAGGATCCTTCGGAGTGTTTTAATGAACTGAATGAGCCCCAGTGAGGTCAGTCATCCCTTTAGAGGATGACCCAAAAACGTAGCTATAGAGTCATCCCATCCAGGCCCTCTGCATTGCAGCTGGACTGATAATTAGTGTTGGTGCTTTGTGTAAGAAACTCAAAATACCTGTAAACCGTCGTTCAATTAAACTGTTTACTAAATTTGCCATTAAGAACGGGTGATAACTAAAGATCAGCCTTCGGGAATGACAAAAGGAAGTGCACAACACTGGAAGGCGAAGTTTTGCCACAGTGTTTACTCCCATTACTCTTGTTTGAAGATGATAAAACTGAACACCTACAAACATCTATGCTTTCCATTGTACAGCGTCCACCGCTGTTGCTTTTTATGTACTCAGGGAGATTTTTCTCACAGTCTGGTGTTTGCATCTATTGACTTTGTAATCTGTAGACAGACTCTTAATGAGCAGAAAAGACAAGAACCACGGAGATAAACCCTTAGAATAACAGTGAGCCTTTACAGCTTGTCAGCAAGAGAAAGCTCAAACATAAATATCTGGTTTACAGAAGTAACACAACTTATTTTGATAGATTACATTGTTTCTGTTTCAAATTACTCTGTCAAAAGGGGAAGAAAAGGTTAAAAGGTCATATTTTTTAAAATGCTTGAAAGGGCTCTTTCAAGGGTTTGGTTGGTTTTTGGTGTTTTTTCCACAAATACCAACCCTATGTTTAATCAATTATTCGTGGTGGTGCATAAGCTCTACTTCGCCTGCCTGTCAAAGGTGCTGATTTTGTTAAATTCAGTTCTAGAAGCCCCCTCAAATGGGCAGGAACAGGATCTAAAGACCCCAGAGGTGGGCTGCAGATCGGAGGCATTATTCCATGGTTTTCCTGTTGAGCGAGGTTTTCTTTGCTGTTTTGAGTCCCTTTTCGAGAGTAGGGGACTTGTAAGCAGAAGGGAGTCAAAGTTTGTTTTTGTTGTTGGAAAAAGCTTTAAACAACGAGTATCCATCCCGACAAGAGGTAATCGAAGACATCATATTCACACAGTTTAACACGCGTCAAAAGAACAGAACAGATCCTCCTGGCCGCGCGGGGCTGAATCAGCTGTCTTGGCCATCAGCGCAGCATCCCCCGCGTGCCCGCACACCGCAGGCAAACCCCTCTGCTGCTCCCACACCTGGAGCCGGTGCACGGCAGACAGCGGGGCCGGCTGCGGCCGGGGCCCGACGGGGACGGGGTGAAGGCGCTGCGCGGGTCCCGGCGCCGCCGATGCGCGGTGCGCGGTGCGGGCGGAGCGCGGGCACGGCCCTGCCCCGGGCGCTCGGTTCACCGGCAGCCGGGAGCCGGAATAAATCACAAAGGCACGTTTAACGTTAGTGACTCTTTAAATGGAATTTTTCATTCAAACTTTGTCATTAAAATAGAAAGGCCTTTTGGCCGTGACCATACGAGCATAATAAATCGTATATGTTTGCGATACTGAATGAATCTCGCCCATATGCTGCGCTGCAAGGCTACATGAATGAAGCATTTACCAAATCAGGCCCACCACATTAAACAGAAAAACAATCTTTATTCATGGTAACTTATCAGTTACAATTAATCAACCTCGACAATAGAAATTCTGATGTGTTCAAGCAACTTGAAAGCAATAGGTCATCTCCAGGGCAGCCATGTTGTGTCTTTGTGCCTATGGCTTCGAACAAAGCGACATCTCCGATAAATGTACATCCCCACACACATGTGTGCGCCTCCGTGGATAAATATCTCGGCACGCCGAGGGCCGCGGCGTACGCGCACGGCTGCGCGGAGAGTGTTTATCTTTTTGTCATACAAAAAGTAATTGTTTTCTAGTATTTTTTGAGCTCCGCAAGTTTAAACAAAAGCAAAGAAATTTCCATTGGATGACCATCCTTTCAGTTTCTCTGCTGCTATGTGAATAGCATTGTGCAAACCATTCCAACGGTATTGAAAAGGGGTAACCATTGGTTTGATTTGGTTACACGGTTTCGTAAAGAGCTCCCTCCCACTGCCTTAGGGTCTGTGAAAGGTCCGTGACCTGTTTAGAACTGCCGAGGGAAATGTCATGTCGCCCCTCCCAAATGGGAGTATCTGCATTCATTTGATCAGTATAAAAAATGATTGGGGATGGCGAGATCAGGGCTTTTGAATCGCAATTTATAGCAGTTTACAAAAATGCACATTGTTGGAAAAGAAAACATGGAAGTGTTGCTTTCTAAATTGCATTACCTGTGAAATGTCATTAGTCTTTTTAGGATATCGCGTCCTATTTTTTATGATCTCGGAGAGAGATTAAACGCACAAGTTCGGTGTTCGCCCGGGATAGGAGCGCACACGGCGCTACCGGCGCTGCGCGGCGACTTTCGCCGTCACGGAACGTCCCCGGTTCTGCCCCGGGCTCCGCCCGCGGGTCCGCTCCCACCGCGTCGCGGGACCGAATCGCTTCCCGAGACCCCTCCGCCCCCGGGGGCTTCCGGCCGTGCACGGGGCTCAGCCCCCACCTCCCGCCGAGCGGAGCGCTCCGACCGCCGCCTCCCCGCCCGGCCTCGGAGTCCCTGAGCGCTGAGTTTGTTATCCTCCCGATTGCCCTCGCAGCCCCACACCTCGCAAAAACCAAACGCGGGGGAACTTGGACGCTTCGTTTAAACCATCCGCCCTTGAACGCGTCAGCTCTCTCACGCGGAGGTGGCCGTCGGGGGGTCCCTGCTCTCCAGTTCCCTGCCTCTGCCGGGCGGTACCGAGGGGGTCCGACGTGGAAACGGGAGCGGGGGTGAGCGGCGGGACGGGGCAGATGGGGCCCCGGCGTCACCCTCCTCCCTCCATTCAACGTGGGGTCCTCAGGAGCGGCGGGACTCCCCCTCCTGCTCTCGGGGTGCCTGGCCTCGGCTGGTCCTCCTGGGGCCCCCTCCCGGGCCTTTGCTCTTCGGGAGCCAAATGTTGCTCGCCGAAAGAGGAGCCTCACCGAGAGCGGCCCCCCTCCCCCTCCAGAGCCTCCAGACCCGGACGTGTCATCTCTGACACCGGGAAAAAATTTGGAGATGCCTCCGCTCCGGTAGTTTTTGGGTCCCGTAGCGGTCGCCCACGGCCGAAGCGCTTCAACGGGGCGGATAAATTATCGGAGGAGTCAAAGCCTTGAAGGGCTCAATTGGGAAACGCGGCCCCGGTTCCAACCAACGTCCGTACAATTGCACACTGCGGTCCACCATTATTCGAGCTTCATCTACTATGCACTATATACCACCGCCTCCAAAGGATTGTTGCCCTAGAAACTTGTTTTAAATCTCCAGCTATATATCAACACCTCGTTTTAGCAGTCCTTGGCTGAATTACAGTTACACAGTTTGGCGCTTCTTTCAAATTTCCTCCCATCACTTTGGCCAAAGAAAGGAATTTTTCTCCTTTAGAAATGAATTGGCTTAATTAGTAAGTAGATTAATGGCAATTGCTGGTGAGTTGGTTTCCAGCAGAGTTTCACCAGAGAGGGTTAATCGGAGTCAGGTCTGGAATCTTTCCCAGAACTGGCTGCCAGCCATTTCCGTCAACCAATCAGCCCCTAAACAAACGCCATCCGCCGAAATGGGGCTTCTTTCTGACTGTCACCCGCCGGAGCCGCTGCCCCGAGCGGACCTCGCGGAGGTTCCGAGCGGAGCGCCCTGCGCAGGGACCGCCGACCGCGGCCGCTTCCCCGGACGCTCGGGAGGAAGCGAGGGAAGGCGCGCTGTGGCATCCAGCGAGCGCATAACCCGCGCTCGGCACCCTCCTTGCTTTTCCGTCCTGAGATTTTCCCCTCTGAGGAGCTGCGAATTCGAGGCAGAACCCATTAGTAACAGCTCGGCGCGGTTCGCAGCGCTTTCCCAAAGCCCAGCGAACTCAGACAGGGGCGGGCGAGAAAACCGCCGCCGCGGACTTTGACATCTTTTTCAGCCTTTCCGCCGATCTTTTTCTATACTGATAAAATGCATTCATACTTCAGCTCGCAGCTGCATTAGTCTTGCAAAAAAAAAAAAAAAAAAAAAAAAAAAAAAAAATCCCCGCTGAGAAATGCATATAATAGGAAAAACAGATCGGTTGGACAGCGGCGTAATTAATGCCAGAAGGGCCGAGGCCGGTTTCATAGCTTGTCTTTTGAGGATATCGAGACGAGACCTGGTGAAAAATGACGCATGCTTTAACATTTCAGAGAGCTGGCAACGGGCAGCTCCCCCCGCGCCCCCTCCTCCTTTTTTAACTTTATGCCTCGGAACAAAGGGGTCGGCAGAACTAGCTAGGTTGTAATGAGTCCTGTGTCCTTCGCACATTGAGTGCATCATGGAAACATATTGTATCGAAATAGTTCGGAGGAGAATACTGGGGATGAAAGAGAAAGGGTGCTTTGATCAGCTCCCTGGGGTCCTGAGTGCGCGCAGACCGACTGCAAGGCCGCATTCAGCTCCAGCGAGACACACTTACAACGCCATTCAAAGAAATTTGCATATCTGTAATTTATCACATTGGTCCCGAACATTTTTGCAAGGTAAATAAAAGTTGGCTGAATAAAAAATATCAATCATCACGGAGCGGAGCAAGCGGGCGAGAGAGGAGGGACGAGAGTTTATTCAGCCCCGCTCCGATTGGAAAACCTTGGCGGAACGCGGAGCAAAGCGGCCGCAGAGCGCTATGCGCGGGGCGATGCGCAGCTCTGCGCAACCTTCCCTGCCCAGAGCCGCCCCCCCCCCCACCTCCCCCGCGACCCCGCGCCCGCACTCCCCGCCCCTCGAGCCGTGCCACCGAGCCCCTCGCGGAGCCATTCGGCACAGACGGGGGAAAGAACGGGAAAAGGGAGGCGAGAGTGTAAAAACCAACTCCGGGGAGCCCCCCCGAGGGCCCCGCGCCGGCCATTGTTAGGCAGCGAAACCGCCACCGGGATCTTCAACTTGACCTTGGAGAGGGCTCCGCTCCTTCTCCTCATCAGTCACCCGGCGCGCTGACAGCGACGCATTCGCGGCATTGTCGCAGCGGGGCACGGGCAGAGCCGTCGGGGCCGGGCCGGGACTTGGAGCCGCGGCTGCCGAGCGGCCGTCCCTCCTCAGTGCTCTGTGCCGGGCGGTGGCGGGCAGCAAAAGACGTGGCAAGTCGCCTTCGTGGTTAACTGCGGAGCAGGCTCGTCTCCGTGCCTCCGAGGACAGCTCGGGGCAGCCTACCGAGGTGCTACAGACACCGCGGAGCCTCCCGGCCCAGCCGCCCGCCCCGTCGGGGAGCGTCTGTCGCTACCCGCCTGCTGCCACCCGGCCTTGTCCCGTGTCTCCGTGCTCCCCCACTCCACCACGTTCTTTTTCACCCAAACTCTGCCGGCCTCTGCCTGGCACCTGCAGGGCTGCCCGAGAAGCGCTGAGCACCGACGGACCGCCTCACTGCCCTCCTCCGGGACGCGAGGCATCCCCTGGGGCTGTCGGGGGAACACCGCCGTACGCCGGGAAGCCCCGAGGTCGGGCGGCAGATTTCCCTCGTCCGTGGCTCCGACGGGGCTGGAGAGCAACAACTGCAGCGCCGAGTGGCCGTTCTCGGTCCCTGCGGGTTCAGGAGACGAGGAGGGAGACGGTGGGGGAGCCCACCGACGCGTCTGAAGAAGACATTTCCCAACACCGCCTCCGTCCGCCGGGCGTGGAGTTCCTCCACCCGGAGCTCGCATCCGCCCGGCGCGCACCGGGGAGGCACGGGGCTCGGGATCCCCGTCGGGGCGCGAGGTGGCGGCGGCGTGAGCCCGCCTGTGCGATCTCGGGGCGCTGCCTCGCCGTGGGGGCGGGGAGGCTCCGCCCGTCGGGGCTGCAGGTTCGAGTCGCGCCACTCCGCCTGGGGTTGGCGGTGCGGCGGGGGCCGGAGTTCTTGTCCGGGGGTACACGGAGGGTCAGAGTGTAGCCTGGCTGAGAGTCTGGAGGTGCTCCGAGCTCCGGCACTGCCGCGAGGGGGGCTTCTCCCGAGCCGTGAGCGACGTGGCCGGGCTTCCCCGGACCTCTCCA
>NW_024962334.1:33731034-33738046 GCF_019238085.1 Lagopus leucura | reverse complement strand
CGGCCTGAAAGTAATGCCGTGAATTAAAAGAAATGACAATATTTCGTATCTGCTTGAAAGTCCACGAGAAGGGCCCTTGAGCTTGGCAAAAATCAGGCGAATCATTCATCGTGCCACCCCGCACCTGTGGGCTTGGCATTGAAAACCCCGCGGACCTATTCCTATTAAACTTAATTATTCCCCAAAGGCGCACAATGGTTGAAATGGAGCAGGTTGGAGTCTGTTTATTGGTCGTAAATGTTTTTCTGAAGATCTTCTGAATCTCATTGTTAGCTCGTTGTTTGAGGCTGCCCTCTTTCTTTCAGACTAGAGTAGCCTTGGACTTTTCAATTTTCAATCGTAACATCTGCTTAATCGTACGGATCAAAATATGGAGACACAAAACATATGTAATGGTTGATTTGTTAAATCCTGGTAATGAGTTATTAACAAGGGAAAACAATGGGGCAGGATGGTGAGAGCCTTATGGTAACAGAGTCACTTTATGTAACGCCTGACGTTTCCCTTCTTGATAAATGGAACTAAGGTCTGAGCGCCAGGTGATAGCAAGAAAATCAATGTCTTTAGGGGCCAGCCCCGAGACTTTTTTTCTATGTGAAAAATTAGGAGACGTAAAATTTAATTGGCCGATCGGGGGAGAGCAGTGGTCTTAAGTTTAATTGCCAGTGGGCTCAGCGAGGGAGACAAAACAAGGTTTGGGCCTGTTTGTTTGCTCGCGTCCCAGCCCCGAGTCCAAGTGTATCATTGAAAATGTGTTTTATTATAACACATGTCATGCTTTACAGTTCCCATATTGTGTAAAGACAATGGTTAATGGTACATTAAAGACAAGCAAACCATGCCAACACGTCTTGGACACATTGTAAGGGCCTCTCTCTTTGCTCGCTTTAGGCAGCTGCAGTCCAGGACCCAGAAGCACAAAAAGAACAAGTTTGAAATACCAGGTGCATCCGAGAGAACCACGACAGGGATTGATATGTTATAGCCCAGGACATGAACCTAGCAATAAAGATATCATTGCGATTGTTTGCGGCTTCCACGCCATGTAAAGCCGGAGGCGCCGGCGCAGGCTGCTTGCTGGCAGCGAGGCTCGGCCTCCCCGGAGTCCCCCGGCGCCCTCCGCCAGAGCCGAGCACCTGTTGGCAGCCCCCGGCCCCTCCGTGGGAATCGCCTCCCGCCCGCGCTTCCAGGTCTCGGCGGCGCGGAGCGCTCTCGGGGCGTTCCCACCGGCTGCGGCACGCCTTTGGAAAGAGGGAGATTTACCCGGGGACACTCAACTGGTGTTTGTCAGACCTCGCAGCTGGCACTCGGTGCCCGCGAGGGGTGCGTGAATGCGAGCGGCGCCGCGGCCGGGCCGGGCGGCTCCGTGCGGGGCGCGGGCGGGCAGCTGCGGGCCTGGGAACCGCGCCGGGGGCCGCGTTCACGGTGCCCCGACGGCCCCGCGCCGCGCACTGCGGGAGGAGCCACGCCGCCCCGCCCCGCCTCGGGGTGCCGGGCCGGGCCCGTCGGTGCCCCGCATTCCGCTGCCGCCCGCGGGCTTTATTTTTCCTAGCGGACCCTTCGGGACGGGCCGTGCACCGGGGCTTCGGAAGCTCGGACGCCGGGCTCGCGAGGCAGCGCGGGTCCGCACGCCAGGCTCCCACCTGGGAAGCGGGGCTCTCGCAAGCGTCTCCCCCCATCCCGTCCGACCGGGCTCGGGATTCTGCCCTCTCTACATCCCCGAGGCTGCCCCCTCTCCCCCCCGGAACGGACCCCCTCGGGGCGCCGTCGGGGCAGCGCGGCTGAGGACGGGTGGGCGGGCGCCGTTGGTGCGCTGCGGGACTCCCCTTGCGGGGTACGACGGGCATTTATCGGCCGGGGGGGACGATAGCCGGCGCTGCCCCCCGTCGCGGCGGCTGGAAAAAAAGGGGCAGGCGGGCGGTGGGAGCTGAATGGCCGTCACTCGCGGCTGCCCCACGCTGCCCCGCGCCACGTTGCATTGCCCACTCGCAAAAGCCCAGCGCTGCCCCGAGGTCGTGTGCGCGAGCGACCCGGGTCCGCCTGCTCCCTCCGGGCCGCGGACCCTCACGGGCCCTTCGGCCGCCCCTTCTGCTGCGGGTCTCTGTCGCAGAAGCGCGGCGCTCGGGTGAATGGATGCTGAGGAAGTCAAAAGAAGCTGTCAGTCTCTTTGAAGGTCGCGTTTAAAGGGACTTGGCAAGTCGGGACGGGAGAGTGACAAGATAGAGACCCTGGTGTTCTCCCCGCGAGGGCCGGCTCTTCCGCTTCATCTGCACCATACTAAAGGATGTGTTGAAGCATTGAATCACAAAAAAAGTGGCACGCCGAAGAAAAGGTGCCCCATAACAATGATTGTAGTGTTTTAATGGTGGGGTACCGCATCGCCACAGCCAATTGAGATGGACGGGGCCGTGCACAGAAGGAAGCGGTACGACACTTCCATAACTTATAATTAAGGCGAAGTCCGACTACCATTTGACTTTCTAATGAGTGTAATGAGATTACATGCCTGATGGAAGCATTTGTGCCAAAGCGACTTTCTGTGTTTAATGAGGTCCTAATACAGGACAAGATCGAGTTATAGGTCGGCGCTTTTCTCACTCAAAGAGCCCCGTTTAAGTTCAACGCCGCCGGTGCCGCCTCCCTCCCTCCCTCCCTCCATCCCTCCCTCTGCCGCAGGACCGTGCGAGGCTCGCGGCATTGGGGGATCCGGGGAAAACGAGCAAGGAAATAAGCAAAAGCCTTCCCCGGGCCGCGTTAGTGTGGGTAAGTAGCTCCCCTAATTGCTATTGGAATAGATCCATGCCATCCGCGCTAGGGAACTAAATGTGTTTAACTAGGTTAATGCAATTAGCATGCATACAACATATTGCTCCCACTTTGCGGCTGCTTTGAAAAAAAAAAAAAAAAGACAGCGAGAGATGCCCTCTATATGATGATGAGTAATAATTACACCTCGGCTCACCAGGTCCATTCCCATCCGCCTGTCCCTCCCCGGGACAGCGCTACTCCGGCCTGGGCCGGGCATCTGGGGCTCCCGGGGGCCGCGCCGTCGGGGCAGATCCGCGGGTGCCACGGGAAAAACAGCACCTGCGGCGCTGGGCCGAGCCCCCTCCCCACCCCAGGCCCCGCTGGGTCGCCCCCCCCCCCCCCCCCCGTTTCTGCGGTGTCCCCGAGGCGAGGGGAGCGAGAGCCGCTCCGCAGGTGCGGCAGTGCTCTGTCCCCTTCCCCGGCACTTTTGGGAAGAGCTTTGTCCGCCTGGAGGCGGGAGGGGAAACGAGAGCCTATCCCCGTGGCCGGGAATGAGGCCGCGGGGGGGGCGAACCTCTCAGGGGGGGATATTGCGGGACCAGGGGACGTTCTGCTGGAAACCACGAAGGCTTTGAAAGGACGGGACCTCCTGGAGACAGACAAAGACATTACTTGGAAACACTTCAGGAGGGGACGTCAGGAGGGGTGGAGAGAAAACAGAAAGTGCCCCCCCTGCCGCCCTCCGGCACTATAAGGGCGGCCCCGGGCGACAGCAGAGCCGGAGCGCTCCCCACAGCCACGCTGCTCAGAAGGTGTGCCCCGGGTTTATTATTCACAGACACAGGAAGAGTCCGCGTGCGGCAATAAATTATTTTCACAGGTTCCGGCATTTTTTTTTTTTTTCCAAACAAACAAACAAAAAAAGGTGCTGGTGGGATAAACCTATCTTGCATATCTTTAAAAAATCACGATAAATTATATAAATTATACATTCAGAACGGACAATTCTACCTCATTACGTCTACTCCGTAATAAATAGATAAATAAAGTTGATTGCCTTAGAGTCTGAGTCTTAAGTTACACTTGGGGTGGAAGTCTGTCCGTGCAGCACGGGGGTGGAGGGGCGCAGCCTCACGGCACGAAGCCGAGGGGGGGTTCGTTCTCGATGTCGCTGAGCGAGGGTTTGGCGTTCGCCTTCCGCGGGTCCTCGGGGGTCCACACCTTGGCCGTCCGGATGACGTTTTGCTCCTTGAGCTGCTTCTCGTCGGTCCACGACAGCGAGTGCCCGGCCAGCGGGGGGAGGCCGTAGTCGGGGTCGCTAGGGGAGGGAGATCCTGGCCGAGGGGGAGAGAGACAGGAGGTTACGGCGGGGCCGCCCCGACGGGGCCGCGACGGGGCGGGCGGCGGCGGGGGCCACTTACTTGTGCCGCGGTGGCAGATGATGATTTTCTTGGGCTGGCTGGGGCCGTCCCCGCCGGCACTGCGCAGCGGCAGGTCGGAGCGCACCAGCTCGCTGAGGAAGTTGATGTAGCCGATGGCGAGCCGCAGCGTGTCCACCTTGGAGAGCCGCTTTTCGTAGGGCAGCGTGGGGATGTGCGAGCGCAGCCCCTCGAAGGCGTCGTTGATGGACTGCATCCGCCGGCGCTCCCGCACGTTGGCCGCCTGCCGCAGCTGCTGCAGCTCCGCCTCGGAGCGCTCCCGCCGCCGCCGCTTGGCCGAGCCCAGCGCCCGGAGCCGCCCCCCCGGCGACAGCAGCCCCGCGCCCGCCGCCCCGCAGCACTCGTAGGCGAAGCCGGGAGAGGCGGGCGACGGCGGGAAGGCGGCGGCCGCCGGCTCGCAGCAATAGCCGCCGTCGGGGTCCCCGCCGTCGCGGTAGTACTCGTGCAGCTGCCGGCCGAGGAAGTCCACGTCGGGCTCCGGCAGCCCGTCGGCGCCCAGCGCCTCCCGCGAGGGCGGCTCGGGGAAGAAGTCCTCCTCGTCGAAGTAGGGCGGCGAGGAGAAGGAGTCCAGCCCCGCGGGGAAGTGCTCCAGCAGCACCGTGTCCATGTCGCCGCCGCGAGGCGGGGGGGGCGGCCCTGCCGGGACGCGCCTCCGCCCGCTCCCGCCGGCCCCGCTCGCGGCCGCCCCGGCCCCCGCCCCTGGCGGAACGGCGGCGCGCTGGGAGGCCGGGCCCGGTGCCGCCGCTCTCCGGGGAGGAGGCCGGAGCCGGCTGGCGCGGCGGGCCGGCACGCGAGGAGTCTTATAACGACATCCCCGGGCGCGTGCCAGTGACCGCCGCCGCCAGCCAATCGGCGCCCGCAGGGGGAGCCACCGCCCCAACCCCCGCCCCGCCGGGGGAGTGCGAGTGGGGCGGGGGAGGTGGGGGAGCATCTCGGGGATGCCGTCGGGCGAGGGGCGGGAGGAGAGGGAGCCCCCTGCCCCGCCGGCCCCGGGCAGCGCACGGTCCACTGGGGGCGGGATGTGCGCCGTCGAAGGCTCCGCGCCGCCCGCGGTTCACTTACGTCGGGCGCGCGGTCCCGGTCCCTCTCCCGAGCGTGCGGAGGCCGGAGGCTGCCCCGGGCTGCGGCACCGCGGGGCTCAGCCGCTGCTGGCAGAGCCGTGGGCAGAGAGGCGCTTTCCGAGAGGAGTTGGCCGCGTAGCGTTCGGTCGCACTGCGGCGGCCGCCACGGCCCCGTCGGTGGGTGGCACACGGGGCCGTGCCGCGTTTTTCCTTTCCCCGCAGCCGTCCTGTTTGGCTGAGGCCCGGTTAATAATTCCCTAACGGACTCTCACTGATGAAAGCGTTCACAATTCTCACTGCGGGGAAATGGATTACACATCAGATTAGGGAAGGATTATCTCCGTCATTAGCGCTGCGATATTTTGCCGGCAAAGGCTGTCGAGGTTTTATCGAGCGTGGCTTCGTACGGCGCAGGCAGAGATCAAACCGGAGGGGGAAGCGAACCCCTATATCAGCGGAGCGAGCCGGGGCCGCTCCGAAAAGTAACAAATGACCGCAACTTCAAAGCGGCTGACAGTGCCGTGATAACGGCGGGGACGTGTGAGTCCCAGGGGGAACAAAGAGCCTCGCACAGCCCTTCTTCGAACGCCTTCGAACTGCGTTGAGGACGGGGCGAGAGGGAGGGAACCTCCGCGCGAGGCCGCGGACGCGCCCACGAGTGGCCGCAGCCACCAGCACGGCGAGAGGGGGACACTTGGAAAAAGCCCCGTTCCCCGTCCGCCGCCCCGCCCGGCGTCGGAGCGAGCGCTCCCTGACAGCCAGAGCCGCTCTTTCCTCCCGATGGGAAAAGTTTTCCCGTGTGCCCCACGTGCAACGCATCCCCGCTGCGTGTGAAGGAGTCGTGCCTGGAGACACGGGTGCACGTCTCCTGCACGGAACGCTCGGACAGTGCCACCCTTAGCCGGAGACAAACCACTGCTCAGGAGACTTCAAGAGACTTTCCCGAATTGCCGGCGCTGTTTCTTTTCCCCCGTGCCCAGGGGGCAGCACCACGAGTGACAATCCTCTGCTCTGCCACGCTCACCCAGGAGGCGATGGAGAGTTTCGGAACCGGCCGTGATCAGCACGACTGCCGTGTGCTGCCCGCACGTCGGGTGCAGCTCCATAGGCGTTGGGGACCTTTTGTGGGTCTCTCGCAGCATCACGCTGCTGGAAGGACAGAGGGGTATTTCGGGAACCCGCAGAGCTATTGGGAACGAGATTTCCCGAGCTCGGGACTCCAGGGCTGCCAGCGGAAGGTTTTCAGAGACCGACTGCTGGAAAGCGAGGACAAACTGCTGGTGGCTTGCTGATGGGGCGGGACGACAGCTCAGCTCAGGCACCCCGCTCAGGGACATCGCCTGAACGCAGCCGTGCCCGTGGGGCAGAGCTTTGTAACGCTACTGTTCCGCTCCGCGCATTTGCGCATGGAAAAGGAACGCGCATCTCCCTTAGGGATGCCTGACGCAAGCGTTGCCCAAGACTTCATGAAAAGGAAACTTGTGACAAGATGGAGGCGGTCGCAGTACCGCGGCCAAGCACCTGGGCAAGCACCGCCCGTGTCGCAAACGCCCGTCGGGGATCGCCCTGACATCCGCCTGCGTGCGGGAGTGACAATCCCGGCAGCACCTCCAGCGGGGAAGTGCCTGAGTAGCACCCAATGAGCATCATTCCTATTCCCCGAGGGCAGGAACTAGAGGGGGGCACCAAGGGCCACACTTCCTCCCCTTCGAAGACAGTGAGACAAATCCAGCCCCAGTAGAGTAGAGGGAAGAAGCTCTACAT